>NC_041411.2:52523495-52893495 GCF_900747795.2 Erpetoichthys calabaricus
ACAAACACCCTAAAAAATACTTAAAAGAAATATTATGTTATAGTGCTGGTTTGCACTCTTGCCTTTTTTGTAGACTTCAATTCTTGACTCTTGTTAGGAATTGGTAGTTAGGTTTGTGTTGGCTTTGGGGGATTTCCATGTGGGTTTTATTAAAATGATATAATCATCATAAACTGTCTGTACTCAGTTTCTGTTTAACTGAATAATATGAAATAAACACTGCCCAAAACAATGAGTAAAGTATTAAACCTTATTATGCCTCTATCATGTAAATTAATGAATACCAAAATGATTCACAATATTGTAACTTACACAAACACCTTAAAGCTGCTTTTATAACAGCACATTTATCAAACCAGATTAGTCAGAAAAGCATAATGTCAGGTTTGTGACATTTTCAGTTGAATTATTGCATCAGTGTATGGAAGAGAGATGTTTAATAACAATAATGGTAATATTTATTAATAATAGTAATATGTAATTAAAATTTTAAATGTCACAGACAACAATTTTCCAAATCTTTAACTCCTTTTTCACATCTGTTGCAACTTCAAAGCTAAAATGTATTGTTATTAAATCAAACCTGTCAATTTAAGTTGGATGACAAGCTGGACTGGTCAGAGAACATAAAAGCTCTGTTCAGGAAGGGGCAAAGTCGGCTCTGTTTTCTGAGGAGACTGGGCTTCTTAAACATACAGTCATGGCCGAAATTATCGGCACCCCTGGAATTTTCCTTGAAAATGCACCATTTCTCCCAGAAAATTGTTGCAATTACAAATGTTTTGGTATACACGTTTATTTCCTTTATGTGCATTGGAACAACACAAAAAACAGAGAAAAAAAGCCAAATCTGACATTTCACAGAAAACTCAAAAATCGGGCTGGATAAAATTATTGGCACCCTCTACTTTTTTTTTTTTTTTTATATTTTTATTTTATTAATTTTCATTGTAATCATTCCATACAAATAGATCAATTTATAACCCAACAAAATTGAAGACAAATCAAACCCCACCGCTGAGAAGGAGAGCTTAGCTAAAGGAAAATTGCTTAAGGCTTTTTAATAAGGCAACATTAAACAAAGGAAAGGGAGAAGTAAATATATATGTAAATAAGAGATGGAGAAGGGAATTAAATTCGGTAATAGTTATTTCTCTTATTCTAAAATAATATTGATTAAATCCTGCTAGGTTTTGAAAAAATTTTGTACAGATCCTCTAACTGAGAATTTGATTTTTTCCAATTTCAAATAATACAAAACATCGGTTTCCCACTGACTTATAAGAGGAGAATTAGGATTCTTCCAATTTAACAAAATAAGTCTGCGTGCCAAAAGTGTAGTGAATGCAATCACCATTTGCTTGTCCTTCTCCAATTCAAGTCCATCTAGAAGAACACCGAACAGAGCTGTTAATGGGTTAGGAGGGATTGTGACCCCAAGGCTGTCTGAAAGACACTTAAAATTTTTTGTCCAAAATGATGTTAGTTTGGTGCAGGCCCAAAACATGTGACCCACTGAGGCAGGAGCTTGGTTGCAGTGTTCATAATTTGGATCCTGCCCTGGAAACATTTTGGACAGTTTTAAGCGAGACAGATGAGCTCGATATATAATTTTTAGTTGAGTAATTCTATGCTTTGCGCATATAGAACTCGAGTGAATTCTCTGCTTTGCTACCTTCCACTCCTTTTCTGATATATTGATTAAGAGATCTTCTTCCCAATGTCCTCTTGGATCTTTGAAAGGTAGGGACTCTAATAAGATTTTATATAATGCGGAAATAGTGTTTGATTCCTCGAAATTGAGCAGTATTTTTTCCAGCATTGTGGAGGGTGCAAGGTTGGGGAAATCGGGCAATTTCTGTTTAACAAAATTTCTAATTTGAAGATAGTAAAAGAAATGTGTAGCTGGGAGGTTGAATTTTGAACGTAATTGTTCAAAAGATGTAAATATGTTGTCTATATAAAGATCTCTGAGCATTTTAATCCCAAAACTTTTCCAGGTATTAAAAACTGGATATACTTGCGAAGGTTGAAAGAGTTGTGTCACAGGTGTCTGGTCACACTTATAGGTAATCTAACTTAGACACCATTAAAATATCCGACTACGCCACCCAGTTTTATTAAGAGACTGGGAACTCCTGAAATTTACCAATAATAGCATACAGGTTTCTTTAAATTGGGCGGTGAGTAAACACACAATGAAAGACACAACAGTAATTTAGAAAAAAACAACAGTAAGTTCTATTGTACAAGACAATATAAGGTACATTAAAAAGATAAATGAACATAACAGAACATAAACATATCAGGAATTAATTTACATTTTTTAAAAAGGAAAATACACAGTCCACACTCTAAAAGTCCGTAAAAACAAGAATTGGAGGATACAACCTTTAGTGGTGCAGAGTCCAGTTTGGGCACTGTGTTACCCCAACACTTAATTGTTCATGGATGCACTCTGTTCCCCGGCAGAAGTTGTGTCAAATTGATGACTCCCTGTCAGCGTCTCTTCGTTGTTCCTTTTTCTTCCACTCTGGGCTCCTTGTGTGGCTGGGACCTAGACACGCCTCATTTCTCATCTGTCAGCTTCGCTTGGTCCTCTCATGCGGCTTCCCTCTTTCGCTGGACCCACAACTGGCGTCTCCTTGTGGAGCTGTCTCTTCCTCCCTGGAAGTAAATGTTGCCGTCCTTGTGCCTCACGTCGTGCCAGCCAGGTACCCTTGTCAGCCTGCGAGCCCCTGTGCCCTGTCCGAGTGTCTTGGCAGCGTTTCCTGTGGACTCTCTCTCTCTTGCCTTCTGCTGGCCAGCAGTTTATATTTACTTCACCCCTCTGTTGTCAGTCCTGGACAAACAGTTTAATTAATGGCACATCTAAATTGCCTGGGTTTAACAATTAATAAAAACACAAGTTAACAAAATGTATGGTTACCAAACATTAATAAGTACAGATATGCTGATTAGGAACCAATATTTCCAAGCCAGGTAAATACAGACATTCTTCTAAGGCCAAACTTCAAAGCAGTGACTCCCTTGCAGGACAGCAAATACCACTAATAAGTACAGATATGCTGATTAGAAACCAATATTTCCAAGCCAGGTAAATACAGACATTCTTCTAAGGCCAAACTTCAAAGCAGTGATTCCCTTGCAGGACAGCAAATACCATTAATAAGTACAGATAGCCTTTTAACTTCTCACCCCCCAGTCCCAACAGTGGGCGCCTAATGGAACCACCCAGTGCACAAAAAAATGTAAAAGTGTCCCCCTCTGACAGGTGATTCTCTTGCAGAGGTGCCACTGATAAAAGATTTTCCATCTTAAAATGCTTTCTAATTTGGTTCCATATTCTGAGTGAGTAAAGCACAATTGGGTTATTAGTATATTTGCGATAACTTGCACTTATTGGAGAGCAGAGCAAGGAGTATAAAGAAGTACTACAGGATTTTACTTCTATTGCGGACCAAGCTTCTGTATGTTCATTTATTTATGTCCAGGTTTTTATGGCTTGTATGTTTGCTGCCCAGTAATAAAACTGAAAATTAGGTAAAGCCATGCCACCTTCTGCCTGAGGTCTTTGTAGGGTCGCTCTTCGGATACGTGGGTGTTTTGAGTTCCAAATGAATGAGGTTATTGTTGAATCTAACTGCTTAAAAAACGATTTATTGATATATATTGGAATGTTTTGAAATAAAAAGAGAAGTTTAGGAAGGATATTCATCTTAACAATGTTAATTCTTCCGGCTAGAGCGAGATGAAGGGTTGACCATCTATGCAAGTCTTGCTTAATTTTTTCCATACAGACGGCAAAATTTTGTTGATAAAGAGCTTTATGTTTACTTGTGATATTTACCCCTACGTATTTTAACTGATCTGCTATGGTAAAAGGTAGGGTGTCTAATCCAATATTATATGCTTGTGAATTCACTGGAAAGAGTATACTTTTATTCAGATTAATTCTAAGACCAGATATCTTTTGAAATTCTGTTAGTGCTGTTAAAGCAGCAGGGACAGTGTTTTCTGGGTCTGATATATATAAGACCATATCATCTGCATATAGAGAAATTTTCTGTTCCAGTCCTTCTCTGACAATCCCCTTTATCTGATAAGAATTTCGGCAGTGAACCGCCAATGGTTCAATAGCGATTGCAAACAGCAGTGGCGACAAGGGACATCCTTGTCTGGTACCATGTTCTAGTTTAAAGTAGTCTGAGCAAATGTTATTAATACAAACTGAAGCTTCTGGATTGGTATACAGTAGTTTGATCCATGCACAAATATTCGGGCCAAACCCAAATTTCTCCAATGCAGTGAAAAAGTAATTCCATTCAATCATATCAAATGCTTTTTCTGCGTCTAATGATAATAATATCTCTGGGGTGTTTGATTTTGCTGGTGAATATATAACATTAAACAAGCGTCGGAGATTGGAAGATAGGTGTCGGCCTTTAATAAATCCAGTTTGATCCTGTGATATTACCGAGGGCAGCACTTTCTCCATCCTTCTAGCTAGGATTTTTGAGAGTATCTTAACATCATTATTCAGGAGTGAAATCGGTCTGTATGATGCACATTGTAACAAGTCCTTATTTTGTTTAGGAAAGACGGTGATTAATGCTTGTCGAAATGTTTGAGGTAGTATTTGGTTGTCTCTAGCTTCTGTAAATGTTGCCAATAAGAGGGGAGCTAGCTGAGTGGAGAATTTCTTATAGAATTCTACGGGCTAACCATCAGGGCCTGCTGATTTCCCGCTTTGTAGTGACTTTATAGCGTCTAGTAATTCTGTTAGCGTTACAGGTTTATCCAGTTCCTCAGCACTTAAAGCATCAATTTGTGGTATCTGTGATGTATCCAGAAATGCATTAGATTGTGTGTTGTCTTCTTTGGGTTCAGTAGAATACAAAGACTTATAATAATCTCTAAATGTGTGCATTATATTTTTATGGTCAATAATTTCTTCTCCATTCTTGTTGGTGATTACTGGTATTGCATTGTGTACTTCTTGTTTGTGAATTTGTTGAGCTAAAAGCGTATTAGCTTTTTCTCCGCGTTCATAGTAATGATGTCTAGACTTAAATAAATAAGTTGTTCAGTTTCTTTAGTTGTTAAGATGTTAAGTTCTGTATGCAGGGCCTGCCTTTTCCTATGGAGAACTTCATTTGGACGCCTGGCTTGTTCTTCATCTATTCTAGTAATTTCACTTCTTAGCTCTGACACTTTCTTGGTTTCTAATTTATTTCTGTGGGAAAGATATGAAATAATCTGTCCTCTTAAGAAGGCCTTTAGAGTTTCCCAGAGTGTTCCTGCAGAAACCTCTGTGGACGTGTTTGTCTCTAGGAAGAAGCTGATTTGTTTGGATATAAATTCTGTGCAGTTCTCGTCTGCCAATAAAAGAGGGTTAAGACGCCATCTACGAGGTGAGTGTGAGGAGCTTAATGATTTTAGCTCCAAGACTAGAGGGGCATGGTCAGAGATAACAATTGTGTCATATTTGCATGATTTAATTGTAGGCAGGAAATTATTATCTATAAAAAAATAATCAATTCTTAAGTAGCTATAATGCACTGGTGAGTAGAACGAATATGTTCTTGAGTTTGGGTTAAGAAAGCTCCAGGGGTCTGATAAGTTGTGATCATTTAAAAACTGTGTAATTATCTTTGCAGTATTAGATGTCGTCCACCCTGTCACGGGAGTCCTATCTAAAAGTGGATTTAAAACACAATTAAAGTCCCCAGCCATTATAATTTTATGAGTGTTCACATTGGGAATTGATGCAAATAGATTTTTGCATGAATTCCTTATCATCAACATTGGGTGCATAAACATTTATCAAAATCATTTTACTGTTATATAAGTTGCCCATGACCATCACATATCTCCCTTCAGGGTCCAATACTACATCTGATGCTACAAATGGAACTGTTCTGTGTATGAGAATTCCCACCCCTCTAGTTTTCTTTATAAAGCTAGAATGGAACATTTGGCCAGTCCAGTCATTTTGTAGTCTGAACTGATCCTTGGTTAGTAAGTGGGTCTCCTGTAAAAATACTATTTTAGCGTTTAAGCCTGTTAGGTGAGAGCATACTTTATTTCTCTTTAATTCGTGATTCAGGCCTTTAACATTCCAGCTCACAAAGTTAACTGTCCCATCATGGAGACATTGATTCTGAGTTTTTAATGTCATTTTATAGTTTTAATTGGTAATGTGGCAGTTTTAATCTTAGTTTCAAGATTCCCCATGAGTTATTGCATTTTAGCCTATTGTTGCATTGATATTTATAATTATAAGGATTACAAGAATAGATTAGATATAACCTGCTCTCCTCTCCCCCCTTTATCCCCCCACCCCCCATTTTGCCTCCCCACATGAGGCTAGATCCCACTTCGCGATGTCCCAGTCCTCTGACATACGAAGAGACAGAGCACATCCAAAACAAAACAAACCCCACCCTGCAGCGGGATTAGAGAATTAAAACAGAGATATCTTTTGCAGCTAAATTCTTAATACTATCTGCCGAAAATATTATCATTAACAGTCTTTAAGCTGGAAATAATCTTCAGCGCTTTTAAGTTAAGATATTAAGATAGAAAAAAAAAAAAAGAAGAATCAACCCTGGGAATGATTTTAAAAACTAGTCTAGGATAAACCTGGTAATTCCTACTGTAATAGTATAATGGTAATAGTATAAATAGTAGAAAAAGCAATAAACCAAGGGTATGATGTTAAACAGACTACTTTAAGGCATAGTAGAATTAAAAAAATAAAAATAAAAAAAAAATCCTACTTTAATTACTTCCACACTTTCATACTCACGTCTATAACTCTAATTAAAACATAAACATAAAGTCCAGATAAAGAAAAGGATGTATAATTATAATACCAGTCTCTTTAAACATGGATCCAGAGAGCAGATCATAGGTCCTTCCCATGCCTTGATAGAATACAGCTCCTTATTAACGTTCAAAAAAAAGTGTCGGAAACAGCTTCTTTAGTTCTTTTTCAGCTTCTTCTTTGCTTAGGAAAATATAATATTGATCTTGAACTTCCACTTTCAGTTTGGCGGGATACAAGAGGCTGTATTTGATATCGGCTTTCCGTAGCAACTTTTTAATGTCAATGTAGGCTGCACGTTTTGCAGTTGTTGATGGTGAGAAGTCGGGGAAAATACGAATAAGATTATTTTCGAATATAATCTCTTGCTTGTGTCTGAGAAGTGCCATCACATCAAGCTTACATCGTAGTCGCTCGAAGCGGACAATAAAAGACCTAGGTTTAAAGGTGCTTGGTCTGTTTGTGCGATAAGCCGCGGCTATCTCAATGTCGAGTTTAAAGTCATCTCCAATTTTAGACAGTAATTCTACTGCAAATTTCACTGGGCTTGAGCTCTCATTTCTCAGGTATACCCTCAATTCTTATATTGTTTCTTCTGCACCCATCCTCCAGGACTGCAAGTCTGTCTCCAAGTTTTTTGCATTCGGAATTCGCAGCTGTGGCTTTTTCATCGGCGTTAGACGCCAGCTGCTCCGCTGTTTAAACTCGAGCCGTGAGTCCCTGCTTAACGTCTTCCAGCTGATCTGTAACGTCATTAATCTGGTCGGCAAGCATTTTCAGTTTGGATTTAGTTTCTTCGATGTGTTCCACTAATTTCTCCAACATGCTTTTAAAGTTCACGTCAAAACGTTTAAATAGACGCGTTTCCTTATCTTTGTTATCCTTCTTAAGCTCGTTCTTAAGCTCAATGGTCGCCTTCTTAAGATCATTCTTGTTATCTTTCTTAAGCTCATTCATGGCCGTAACCATGGCAGTGGCCAGTGTAGCGATCATCTCTTTCAGTTCGGACAGTTCGCTTCGGCTTTCGTGCTCCGCGAGTGGAAATGCAGCTTCTGTTACAGCATGTGCTGTGGGCTCGCGAGGAGTAGATGAGAGCACATCCTGCAGGGCCTTTTCTAGTCTCGAATGATCCTCAGAAAATCGGCGATCCATCGCAACCTATATCACTTGCACCTTCGCTCCCATTTTCACTCTCGACTGGAGAAGATACAATGGAGCGGGGTCCCAGGAAATCTGCGCATTCGTCTGCCTGTTCCAGGTCAGTCTCAGTGAGGCCATACCTTGCACTCAGGCCGGAAGTCTGTCCAGACTTTGATGCAGCTTTAAGTTTCTTTTCCGGTTCTTTCTGACTTTTCTTCTTGTTACTCATGCTTGTATATTGTAATGGAAGTTCCTTGGTCGGGTTAAATACAGGATACCTCTAACTAATATGAAATACATGGGAAAATAAAGCCGCTGCTAGCGGAGCTCTGCTTCAGACGTCCATCTCCTATAAACGGACGAGACCAACTCTACTTAATATTTGGTTGCACGCCCTTTGAAAAAAATAACTGAAATCAAGCGCTTCCTATAACCATCAACAAGCTTGTTACACCTCCCAACTGGAATTTCCGACCACTCTTCTTTTGCAAACTGCTCAAGGTTTGTCAGATTTGAAGGGCGCCTTCTCCCAACAGCAATTTTGAGATCTCTCCATAAGTGTTCAATCGGATTTAGATCTGGACTCATTGCTGGCCACTTCAGAACTCTCCAGCGCTTTGTCTTCAACCATTTCTGAGTGCTTTTAGAGGTATGTTTGGGGTCATTGTCCTGCTGGAACACCCATGACCTCTGACGCAGACCCAGATATCTGACACTGGGCCCTACATTGCGCCCCTATATCTTTTGGTAGTCTTCAGATTTCATGGTGCAATGCACACAGTCAAGGGATCCAGTGCCAGAGGCAGCAAAACATCCCCAAAACATCTTAGAACCTGCACCATGTTTGACTGTAGGTACTGTGTTCTTTTCTTCGTAGGTCTCATTCCGTTTTCTGAGCTTTACCAAAAAGCTCTACCTTGGTCTCATCTGTCCACAAGATGTTCACACAGAAAGGATTTTGGCTTCCTCAAGTACATTTTGGCAAACTCCAGTCTGGCTTTTTTATGTTTCTAGGTCAGCAGTGGGGTCCTCCTGGCACTCTTGCCATAGTGTTTCATTTCATTCAGATGTCGACGGATAGTTCGAGCGGACACTGTTGCACCCTGAGTCTGCAGGACAGCTTGAATATGTTTTAAAGTTGATTGGGGTTGTTTATCTACCATTCGGACTATCCTTCGTTGCAGTCTTTTATCAATTTTTCTCTTCCGTCCACATCCAGGGAGATTAGCTGCAGTGCCATGTGTTGTGAACTTCTTGATTATGTTGCGCACAGTGGACAAAGGAACATGAAGATCTCTGGAGATGGACTTGTAGCCATGAGATTGTTGATATTTTTCCACAATTTTTGTTCTCAAGTCCTCAGACAATTCCCTGCTCTTCTTTCTGTTCTCCATGCTTAGTGTGGCACACTCAGACACACAACGGAAAGGTTGAGTTAACTTTTCTCCATTTTAACTGGCTTCAGGTGTGATTGCTATATTGCCAGCACTTATTTCTTGCCACAGGCGATTTCAAACGAGCATCATATGCTTGAAATAAAACGATTTACCCACAATTTTGAAAGGGTGGCAATAATTTTGTCCGGCCCATTTTTGGAGTTCTGTGTGACATGATGTTAGATTTGGCTTTTTTTCTCTGTTTTTTTGTGTTGTTCCAATGCACATAAATGAAATAAACATGTATATACAAAAACATTTGTAATTGCATTAATTTTCTGGGAGAAATCGTGCATTTTCTGGGAAAATTCGAGGGGTGCCGAAAATTTCGGCCATGACTCTACATAAACTCCTGAAAATGTTCTGTCAGTCTGTGGTTGCCAGTACACTTTTCTATGCTGTAGTTTGAAATAGAGAGATTCTGAGTGTATTAACAAATTGATCAGGAGAGCAGGATTTGTGGTTGGTATACAAATGGACTCTCTGGTGACAGTTGCAGAGAAGAGAACACTATGCAAGCTGCTATCTGTTGTAGACAATGAACATTACCCACTACACACCACCACAATTAAGCAGAGGGGTTTCATTAGTGGTAGGCTGCTATCACAGAACTGCCATACGGACAGATATAAAAGATACTTTTGTCCCCAGAGTCATTAGACTCTTTAACTCTTCCCAACAGGGTCAGTGTGGTTGAATTCTGGTCCTGATGATACTTCTATTCTCATAAGCTATATTAGCTGTAACAGCTATGCACTACATTTGATAGCTCACTTCTTGGTTAGTACTGTATAACCGTTTCAGAATATGTCACTTCAAACATGTTACTCTGTAAGCTTAAGCCACTTTATTTTATTTTTTTCTTTAATATTAATGCCATTTTAGTATCTGTCACTTTAATATTATGTGTCACCTGTCACTTTGGTAGTATAGTATTATTTGCACAATTCCCATTGCAGTGGCATTATTGTATACACCAGCTCGTGACTGCATTACTTGTATAGTATTTGTTATATGTATAGTGTGTACTTAAATGTTTGTATTTAATTTGGTATGATTCTTGGCTACTGGTACTTAAATTTCCCTCTGGATCAATAAAGTATCTATCTATCTATTGTATCTAATGGAAGGACGGGGGAAAGAAAGTGGGCTCAGGGCATTATCTCCCCTGGGATGCTAGAGGGCAGCCCCCCGGGTTGCTGTGGCACCCTGGATTCCCACAGGGCATGCTGGGAGTTGGAGTTTGCTGCAGCCCTGTTGGGTTCCGTGGGCACTGCCAGGGGGAGCTACAGGGACGACAGAGCCCCACTATGTTGGGCTCTCTCCCCACCTTGGAGTGATTTCAGCTAACAAGCTACCTGGAGCACTCCCAAGTTCAGCTTAAAAGGAGCCAGAGAGAGAGAAGGCAAAGACAGTGTGCTGTATTTCTTATACTATGCTGCTGTGGGGAGCAAAGGAGAAGCACTTCCCCACTTAAAAAATGTGTGTTGTGTGCTGAATTTGTGCCTGGTGTTGGCTTGTGTCAGGTTTGGGTAGCTGGAGCGCTCCCTGCAAACCATCTATCTGTCTATCATCAAGTGTGCTCCCACTGAAGTCCAAGAGATGGCAGCAGAAGAAAGGACCAGGGCACGCTGGGATCCCTACAGAAGACCATGGGATAATGTCAAGAACACAAGCAGGATATTGAAGGATGACTGTGCTGGCTGGTGGATATCTCCTCTTGATGACTACAACTTTGCGGGTGTACAGGGAAGAGGTCAGATTTAATTGGATGCACCAGTGCTCAAGAGTGGTTTTTAAAGATACAGATCCTGAGAATATTTTAACCTGTGGATTTTTTTCATTTTGATTATATGGATTATTTTTGGGGATTTTTGTCTTTTTGAGCTTTTAATCTCTATGAACCAAGGTTATTATAGTTTTGCCTTTATATATTAGTTTTTATTTCTATATTTTTTCTGACCTTACTTGGAAATTCAGTTTAGTTTTAGTTTTCCTTCATCGTGTATTTTTATTTTTAGTTTGGTTTTTATTTCACAAAGATATTTCTATTTTATTTTTATATATATTAGTTTCAGTTTTAGTTTTAGTAATTATGGCATGGAGCGCCTACGGAGTTAGTTTTGTGTCACAATCAGACAGAACTATACACTTAACAGATTTGGATAGGAGTTTAATGTTAGTGGAAGCTTACTACACTGCCTGGTTTACTATCTGGTTTTGTTTTTTGTCTGATAAAAACAAGCATAATCAAAACTAGATACTGAATATGAGTAATTTTACACAATTTTTAAAATATTTTCTCATGAAAATAAAAGGGGTTAAGAAATAACAGGGCTCTTAGAACTTGAATGAGTGTGCAGACCCCACCTAGCTGTATTGAGGGAAACAAAGAACAACAAGCATGTAGTGTGAAGGTTAGGGGCAGTGAGACTTGAATAGCCTACCACAAGAACAGTAAACCCATAATGAGCAGGGCAAGAGCAGGTAATAGGAATACGGAGAGGCACAAAACAACAGAGACAGCATCTGAGATTAAGAACAATATATACATTATCTAAACCTGTTTATCCAGAGCAGGATCACAGGAAACCAGGAGCCTACCATAGCAGGTTTGAATGTAAGGCAGGAAAACTCCCTGGTATGCAATATGTATGATATGGCTGATGTTAAGAACAAAAAGAATGTGATATTTCAACTACAGTAATCCCTCACTATATCGCGCTTCGCCTTTCGCGGCTTCACTCCATCGCGGATTTTATATGTAAGCATATTTAAATATATATCGCGGATTTTTCGCTGCTTCGCGGGTTTCTGCGGACAATGGGTCTTTTAATTTCTGGTACATGCTTCCTCAGTTGGTTTGCCCAGTTGATTTCATACAAGGGACGCTATTGGCAGATGGCTGAGAAGCTACCCAGCTTACTTTTCTCTTTCTCTTGCGCTGACTTTCTCTGATCCTGACGTAGGGGGATTGAGCAGGGGGGCTGTTCGCACACCTAGATGATACGGACGCTCGTCTAAAAATGCTGAAAGATTATCTTCACGTTGCTATCTTTTGTGCAGCTGCTTCCTGAAACGACATGCTGCACGGTGCTTCGCATACTTAAAAGCTCGAAGGGCACGTATTGATTTTTGCTTGAAAAACAAACTCTGTCTCTCTCTCTCTCTTTGTCTGCTCCTGACGGAGGGGGTGTGAGCTGCCGCCTTCAACAGCTTTGTGCCGCGGTGCTTCGCATACTTAAAAGCCAAACAGCCCTATTGATTTGTTTGCTTTTCTCTATCTCTGTGACATGATCTGCTTCTGACACGCACTCCTTTGAAGAGGAAGATATGTTTGCATTCTTTTAATTGTGAGACGGAACTGATCTCTGTCTTGTCATGGAGCACAGTTTAAACTTTTGAAAAAGAGACAAATGTTTGTTTGCAGTGTTTGAATAACGTTCCTGTCTCTCTACAACCTCCTGTGTTTCTGCGCAAATCTGTGACCCAAGCATGACAATATAAAAATAATCATATAAACATATGGTTTCTACTTCGCGAATTTTCTTATTTCGCGGGTGGCTCTGGAACACAACCCCCGCGATGGAGGAGGGATTACTGTATTTTGAGAGAGAGAGAAAAACTTTGAAAAAAGGGAGACAAATATTTTAAAATATAATTCTGCTAATGGATTACTTTCACAATATCAGGTATTTTGAGTTGTGAATATTGTTGTATTATTTAGTACACAAAGAAATCTTCAAATACCTTCTTTATTACAGAAAGACCTCTGTCATACAATCTCCTTCTCGAATTCTCTTTCCATCCCTCTCCCAGTTCTATTTATATATATTTGTACAGTGCCACCTACTGTCCAAATTAAATAACATTAATACCACAACATAACATCTCCCATCCATCCATCCATCCATTTTCCAAACCACTGAATCCGAACACATAACATCTCCCCCTTTCTTAAATATCTAACTCCCCGTCCAAAACTTGCCATTAAAAAAAACGGAAAATAACAAAAGAAACAACAGACTAATATGTTTGATTTGCATTACGATCCCATCTCATAGTCTTTAAACCACACAGGACGGCGGCATAGCCGGCCCTTCAAGGTGGACTTCCCATTTCCTTCAGGGACCAACAAAACTGATGGTGTCATTCTTGGAATCGGAGGCGGCAAACACTCAAGGGACGAATCCCTGTGTGACTCAAGTGGAGCAGCAGGAGGTTCACCAGAGGATTGATCCGCAGCTGGCGCATCATTTGCCGAATCTGCACATGGTGCACAAGGGGACAACCGCGCTGCATTCCATACTTTACCATCACCAAGCATGTAGCTGCTTTCTCCAATTTTGTCAAGTACAGGCGTAGGATAACTGTAATGTGGCAATCCTTTAGGCACAAGGGTAGGCATTTTTACACGCACTGTGTCTCCCTTTGCCAGTAATGGAACATGAGCTCCTCTTCTATCATCCGTGTATTTCTTCATTTTATTCTGTTTAGCAGCAACTCGTTGTCTTATGCTTGCATCGTCTATTCCAACAGATGTTGGCAAAGGCAATACGTTCAGTTTGGTATGCATCTTGCGCCCATGAAGCAGTTCAAAAGGCTAAATACCCATTGTCACATGTAGCATAGCTCTAAAGATATGAAGGAATTCCGTAATGGATGATTTCCAGGGCTTACGCTGTAAATGAAGCGTTTGTACCATTTCCTTGGGCACTCAATTAAATCTTTCAATTGCCCCATTAGCCTGAGGGTGATAATTTGCAGATCTAGTGTGCTGAATGTCCCTCTCCTGTAGAAATGTGGTCAGTATAGAGGATATGAACTGAGGACCATTATCAGATACCAAGCATTGAGGGTTGCCATGGCGACTGAAAATAGATATTAAAAAAGCAACTACAGCTGAAGCAGTAATTTGGGATGTAAAACCAACTTCAGGCCATTTTGAATAATAGTCAATTAGTGTGAAGGCAAAATGACAGTCTGCAGGTGCGATTTCAAACGGCCCTGTCACGTCAATGGCAACTTTCTGCCATGGCCCGTCTGGCCAAGGTATGGGTTGTAACGGCGCGGCACACACCTTTGCGGTCTTATCATTTGATTGGCAAGGCTGACAGGACTTGATTGCTGTCATGACAAGATCATCCATTTTCGGCCACCAGTACAGGTCGCGAAGCCTCTGTTTTGTGCGGACAATTCCTTGATGACCCTCGTGTGCTAGGTCCACAATTACCTGTCGCAATTTAACCGGCACAACTAAGCGATCTGATCCTCTGAACACAAAATCATCTTTAACAGACAGTTCGTGCCGTATGCGAAAATACGGTACAAGCTCATCAGTCGAATTTTGCTCTCCAGGGAGGTACAACACATCATAATTAAAGCAAAGGAGACGTGCCGACCAACGGGCAATACGCAAACCAGCTCTCCCCATACTTTTCGTAGTAAGAAGTGTTGTGAGGGCCTGGTGATCTGTTTTTAAAGTGAAACAGTGTTCCCACAAAGACGTATGCCACTTTTCAACTGCCCAAACGCACACTAAAGCCTCCTTTTCCACTGGAGAATTCTTCCTCTCGGCCTGAGAAAGTGTACGAGAAGCAAAAGCAACGGTGTGCTCCATTCCATCTGCATGCATTTGTGTAAATACTGCATCCAGCCAGTAATCTGAACCGTCATTTTCTATAGTTGAAGGCAAAGCAGGATCAAGAATTACCAAAGCAGGACTGGTCAGAATTCATTCCTTAACCCTATGGAAGCTACGCTGTCCTTCCTCTGTGAAGTCAAAGTTGGATTGGCTACGTAAACAAGCACGCATAGGTTCTACTATCGTGGCGTAATACGGTATAAACTTTGCATACCATGTTAGCCCTAAAAATGAACGCAGAGCTGAAGCAATCGGTGGGAAGGGGTGCGTTAAGGAAGGCATCTACATGCTCTGTGTCAGGAGAAATACCCTCCGCAGAAATTACATTCCCCAAAAAACGAAGGGAGGACTGCTTGAAATGACATTTGTCCTTGTTTAATTGTAACCCTGCCTTCTCCAAGCATTCTAAAACAGCTGAGAGGTGACGATCATGTTCAGCAGCTGTGGATCCATAGATAATATCATCAAGGTAATTCTGGACACCTGGAAGATGACAGAGAAGTGTTGACAGTAATTTTAGAAACGCAGTTGGATCGGACGCTAGCCCAAAGGGAACACGGCAAAAACGGAACAAGCCATCATGTGTTATAAATGCAGTCAGGTCCCTACTCTTCTCGTGCAAGAGCACTTGATGGTATGTGTTTGCAAGATCTATAGTGGAAAGACAGTAGCACCTCGTAATTGAGAAAGCGGTTCCTCAATAAGTGGCAGCGGAAAAGAATCAACAATAACAGCCTTATTAGGCTGACAAAGGTCCATACATAAGCGTATGCCATCCGTTTTCTTTTATGTGACTACTATTGGTGATACCCACGGAGAAGCATCCATGGACTCAATAATTCCTGCATCTAGCAAGTAGCGCAGTTCACCAGAAACAACAGTCCGTACCAATATTGGCAAGTGCCTCAATCTCTGCTGCACCAGCGGAACCTCTGGCCAGATTCTTACCTTATGCACAAATCCTGTTACACATCCTAGGCCTTTGAATGGAGTGGAAGACAACTGTAGCACTGGGGCTGATGAGGTAAGTACTGTATTACCTTCGATGCGCAGTTTCAAAGATGTAACTAAGTCCATGCCTAGTAAAGGGGCACCGGTTTACACGATGAAGAAAGTAGCCGGTACCGTGACAGCTGCATATGAAACTCGGGCTTGGAGGCATCCTATGACTGGTAGTTCAGTTTTGGAATAACAGAGCAGGCGTACGGGAGGTGCAGATAAAATTACCAGTACCAAAATACCAGTTACATAACCTGCTGGGTAAAATTGATACAGATGAGCCCGTATCTACAAGGAGATGCACCGAATATGGTTTAGAATCATTTGTAACAGCACATGAAATTTTTCCAGGCCAGTTTGTACCATCATTCACACACACAATTGTAGTTTCTGGAATCTCAATACCCCAAACTCGGTCTTGTGGAGGACAGCGACATACACAAGAAAAATGTCCAGATTTCCCGCAGCTTCTGCACGTAGCCGACGCAGCCGGACACTCTGGAGCATTTGCGAGATGTGCTTTGGATCCACAGCGGAAACACAACCGATTCTTATTGAAGGTAATAGAAGTGCCGGAACTAGGCTGTACGCAGGCCTGGCCATCACGGCGTCGTGTAGATAACATCGTGCTTTGAACTGCATCGACTGAAGATAGAGAAGAGGCCACCAGTATCCCCGCTTGGTTTTTAGCTGCTTCAATCTGCAAACCGAGCATCACCGCTTTTTCAAGAGTGAGGTCATGTTCAAATAATAACTTCTTGCGGACACGTGGACAGGCTGCCTTTTCTACCAACTGGTCCCGTAACATTTCATCAGTTTTATCTTTAAAGTCGCAGGTAGATGCAAGATCCCGTAACCCAGAAATATACTGAGCCACAGTTTCGTCATGTTGTTGGGCCCTACTACGAAATTTATGGCATTCAACAACCACATTGCACTTGGGCAGAAAATGTGCCTTCAACGCCACTACGGCCTCTGCGTATGTGTTACCTGTACTTGGTAATGTACAGAAAAGTCTGTGTCCTTCAGTGCCCAAACAGTGCAGAAGCAACGCTCGTTTCCTGGCTTCTGTCCAGTTGTCTCCATCTGCCCCAATAACAAGCAAATAAATTTCAAATATTTTCATCCACGTATCAAACGGAAGCGTGGGTTCTCCTGGACAAGGAAGAAAAGTAACTGGCAGTGGAACAGTAGAAGCAGCCATCATTGCTTAGAAATGTCCTCGTCGCCAATTTTGTTGTATTATTTAGTACACAAAGAAATCTTCAAATACCTTCTTTATTACAGAAAGACCTCTGTCATACAATCTCCTTCTCGAATTCTCTTTCCATCCCTCTCCCAGTTCTATTTATATATATTTGTACAGTGCCACCTACTGTCCAAATTAAATAACATTAATACCACAACATAACAAATATGAACTTAAAAAGATAAATTAATAAATCTAGAATAAATACAAAAACCCATTAGTATGTTTAGTTTTTCATCACTTGTCAGACTCTCTACCTGTTTTGTAAACGATGTTTTTAAAGCAAAAGTGATTGGTCAGCAACAATATGCTGATCTTGAATGATGACCTAGTCAGTCTCTCGATCAGTGCCGTTTTATTTTCAAAAACCGGGAGTAGTCTCCCCTCGACTTTTTTGTATACTCAGATATGGGGATGGATATCTGAGGAGTAAACCTCAAGACAATGATTATATTTTTAGATTATGTACATTAAGGAACCATCACCAACAAATCAAATTAATAATATACTGAACAATTATTATAAAAGTTATGTTGAATAAATCGGACTCTACAGCTGCATAAATGAAAAAAAAAAATCATATTTGTTTAGGTAAAATACCACTTCTGGGTGATGGATTAGGGCCCAAAAGTTAATACAGATCTAAAGTTGTGGTGTAACAACTACATGCCGAATTTCATCCATCTAGTTGCATTTTTGAGTTATTGTGTTTACACACACACAAACACACGCACACACACACAATTCCAAAAAAAAAATATGTTTGGACTCTGGGAGGTCTATAACGTCAAGATTAATCAAAATATCAAGGTCAAATTTTTTCATGATTACTATACTTTCTCTATACTTCGCATATGAGAAAGTAAAAACGATTTCTCCTGTGCGAAGTGGCAGGTGAATTGCTGTCAACAAAAAGCAGTCACCTGAGAAACTGAAACATTACTCACTCATGATTTTTCTGTCCATACGGTAAAGTTTTTGTTGAACAGCACATTCCGATTTCAGCCGTGGTACAGTGTCCATTTTAGGACATCCTCTGACAAAAACAAGCGCAAAGAAAAGTGGCACGCAAATCGCTTTCTATTTCTCACGCTTCATGCACCCGCACTCGGCTTGCTCTGTCTCCGCAAATGCTGTGTGAATAGCCGCCCTCCATCACCAGTCACCGTTCACTGGATGAAAATGTGCGGAGACGGGTCGTAGTGGATGACTTTGTTTTAGAGTTAAAACTTACAATGTATAAAGACTAACGGCAAGAATATTCATTCAAAAACGAAAACTAAAAATGTTTTAGTAAATTATTATTTTATTTCAGTTAGTCTTTCCAGCTACTTTAATAGTTTCGTTTAGTTTTAGTTTTTCATTTCGGTTTTAATTATTTTATTTCAGTTTACGAAAATGTTTTTTTAATAATAGTTTCAGTTTTGATTTTAGTTTTTGTTAACTTTAATAACCTGGCTATGAACACAGTTTTTATCTGAATATTAATTTGTAAAGACTGCACTGTGCTCTATTATTGTTTGTAACACTTTATTGCAAAAAAGTACTAAGCACCTGATGCACCAACCATTACCATGCTGTTTTGTGTCCTCATGTCCATTTCGGTTTACAACTACCAATTTTCTGGGTTCTAGAGGGAGTATGACAACTGTGAATAGCCCTGGTATCATGGCTGGGCATCACGGCTGGTTATAAAATACATAGATGATTGAACACACAACTGAAACCATGTTCATTGCAAAAAGAGGATGAATGTGACGCTGCTCTTCATTTATGAGGGCTATGTATGGTGCTTTATTAAAAGTAGACTAATCTAGCAATTTGTTTGACTCCCAACTGCTGAAATGACAGCTGATCACATAATTGCGCTCTCAAAGCAAGATCAACAGCATTTTTTTTCTAAGCAATTCAATAAACACATAAAATTGTTAATAATGAAAGTTTTTTGCCTTGAAAATGCAGCAGGATTGTTACACTTTTTGGGGCCAATGCAACTACAACATTTTATCTCTCTACCTCTCTCTGCCTGCACTCATGCTAGCCACTCCTAAGTTTTTTTTTGTATTCCTTCACTTAACCTCTCATACATCCTTTTATACAACAGATTGCGAACCTCTGGTGTATACACTAACTTATTAAATTTCTAAGAAAGTCATGTTTAAAAGAAGTTAATCTTAAACTCAGACACCATGTACTACAGGCCGGCATGTGTGCATGATGGTGTGTACTATATGCTGATATGGCTTGTACTACCTACTGACATCATCCTTACTGTTGGATTGTTGTATATTGCTGCATTTTGCCTGTATGTGAAAGTTGATTTAAATGTAGTGTTTGCCCCTAAAACTTTGTTTTTTGGTCAACACAAATGGATTGGGTATATCTTTTTACAGCTTTTTTTCCCTTTTAGGGTTTTTTTTTTGCTTTTATTTCAACAATCCTTGAGCAAAGGCATGTGGGGGATAATCTTCAGCAGTGGGCAGTAAGTAAATAATTAGCCGATTTCATTTCTGTTAAAATGAAATAAGCAAGTGAGTTGTTTACTTGTTAACTTGGATACATTATGTGCAAACCCGTGAGCACTGAAGGTAGGAAAAATGGGGAGATATAGAGCACATATAAAAGGCTGTTTGAACAGTTTAAACAATCATAGCATTTATAGCTTGTGAAAAAACAGCCCCAGGACACAGACAGACAGACACCAAATGTCCAAAAACACACACGTTTATTTCTTCCGAACACACCTGCACCCACAATATAAACAAACCCCAATAGTCTCTCTTCTCTTTCTTTCTCTTATCTCACCTCTACTCCCCTCCTCACAAGCTCCATCTCCTTCCACCAACTCTGGCTCGTCTACTGGAGGGAGGCGGTCTCTTTTATAACAACCCGGATGTGCTCCAGGTGCTCTGTAACGATCTTCTGGCGGCACTTCCGCCACACCAGGATGAGCACCTGGAAGCACTCCGGGTGTCCCTGGAATCGAGGTGTGGCAGAAGTGCTGCCATCCAGGGCACCCCCTTGTGGTGGCCATGGGCCTCCATAGGGTTGAGCTTCCATGTTCAGATTCTGTGGCCCCCAAACAGACCAGGGCAGCTGCCCTCTCGTGGCCCAGGGGAGATATGGTCCCTCTCCCGGTCCTTCCAGGCGTCTCGGCTGGGCATAACCCCCAGCCGTCCACAACAGTGCCCCTTCGTCAGCTGAGGCCCATAGGGTGAAGCGGCCCGTCCCACGAGGGCAGGTCTTCCTCCACGGTGGGGTGCCAGCACACTCTCGTCCCAGGTCCGGTCCTGCAACACAAAAGCTGGAAAAGGGTGCAGAGACGTTGCCTTGACACCATCTCCAGGTGTCCTCCGTCACGCCGTACAGACAACGTCTCCACCCATGACCAGTACCCTGGCATTTGTAACATCGGCGCCCCCCCTGAGTTTCTCATGCCCTCAAGACCTGAAAACAAGATGGGAACACCCGTGCCCCTGTCTGAAGTTTGGGGCTTCCCTCTGACCCTGCAGAGAGTGGCCCTTCAATGTCTGTGAGCACACAGGCTCACGTTTCCCATAGTCGGGTGACCTGCTTTTCCTCTTCCAGGTCTTCCTTTTTTTCTGGGGCGCCCCGACAGTCTGGGTGTCCCTATGGGAAAAAAGTAGGCCCCGTGCTGTCTGTTGCCCTGTAGAGCGATGTGAGCCTGTCATTGGCTCTTGGAACAGGGTGCTGGGACAACCGGCACTCATCAGTTGCCATCCTGTCTGCGCCCTTGACATTCCTGCTCCCCCCTCACGATCAATGCTCACCGCTGCATCCATTGTTGGAGGTACAACTACTCGGTACCTGGAACAGACTGATACTGGGACCCCTTCGCTCGACACTCTTTTATATATGGTACAGGTACCACTTACCTGTACTGCCGTGTCCCTCCGGCTGGAGAATCCAGCACCGCGCTGCTCCACCCACTCTTGTTGAGCCTTCAGAGGTGCGACCACCTTCTCTTCTAGCTTCTCGACCGTCTCCCGGATGGCGTGTGTTATTTCTAGAAGTTCCTGCATGGGCTGAAGGACCTCCTCCAGCTCACGTACAGCCGCGATCAAGCTTATGTGATCAGCCGGCGGTGGACTTACCCATCGTTCTGCCCTACTGGCCAGCTGTGAGCCGTGAAACAAGCTTGTGGAAAAACAGCCCCCGGACACAGACAGACAGACACCAAATGTCCAAAAACACACACATTTATTTCTTCCGTACACCTGCGCCCACAATATAGTGCACAAACCCCAATAGTCTCTCTTCTCTCGCCTCTACTCCCCTCCTCACAAGCTCCTTCCTCCCAACTCCGGCTCATCTACTGGAGGGAGGCGGCCTCTTTTATAACAACCCGGATGTGCTCCAGGTGCTCTGTAACAATCTTCCGGTTGCACTTCCTTGTGTGGCAGAAGTGCAGCATGAGCACCTGGAAGCACTCCGGGTGTCCCTGGTATTCCTTCCGGCAGCACTTCCAGGTGTGGCAGAAGTGCTGCCAACCAGGGCTCCACAATCCTCCGGGTGCACCCTTGTGGTGGCCACGAGCCCCCATAGGGTTGAGCTTCCATGCTCAGATCCCGTGGCCCCCAAACAGATCAGGGCAGCTGCCCTCTTGAGGCCCAGGGGAGATCTGGTCCCTCTCCCGGTTCCTTCCAGGCTTCCCGGCTGGGCATAACTCCCAGCTGTCCGCCACATGCTACATTGAGCTAAAGAAAAAAGTGAGCCATGAAGAGTTTCATAGAACAGAAAAGCTTAACACTAGAATTACTAGAGCCTACGAAAAAACTTGTAGATCCGGCCCACCTTAAATCCGTTCACAGCTCTTTCTCAGCGTCTTTTGTCCTGTAAATGTGCTGATTAAGACAAGCAGCAAGCAGCCGGCTATTCCATCCCCCACCGCCGCAGACCGTGCATAAACTTCTCCCAGCTCATGCCTTGATTGATTATCTGGGAGTGAATTAAGTGCTGGAGTTTTAGAGTGGAAATAATAGATCGTTATGTGGAACACATGCATTTCATGTGTGTTCTGTTTCTATAATAATCTGTGTAAACACATTAAAACAGAAATGTTTGTCATATTTTAGTAGTAAATGACAAAATGTTGGCACAAACTATATAATGTTTGCCGTTTTCAGTAGTCAGCTGCTCTTATTGTTAATATTATACAGTACACACATACATTTGGTTTGCGTCTGTAACAGATGGTATACATTTACAGGACTTGTGAAAGTTACTGTTTTTTTTTCCACTTTTATTCTCTCAGCCACGATCGCGATACATACTACCACCCTAGGGATCTGATGCTGTTAGTTTTTATTTGAAACTGGGAGTAACTGTAGATGTGAGTGGTGTTTTGTGGCAATGGAACTGGACATTCTCTGATCTGGAGGATTAAAAGCTGACACACTGGCTGGTGAATCTGCTTTCTTCATATTTCACTGTCACTTGATTTTTTTTTTTATTCAGTTTTATTGAGTGTTCCTGTTCATGCTGAATTAGTATGCACCTTATGGTCTATGATGTCAAAAAAAAAGCAAAAAAAAAAACACAGATATTTGTAATTATTCATTTTATGACCTGTATAGTACATTTCGGAAAACATTGTGGAACGGATGCAACATTATTCATATTATTCATATTCATTCGCATAACACCGCATGTTTTTTTCCCCCAATCTTGCCAGTCCCCACATGTTGCCGTTTCTTTTGTACTCCAGGGCATGCAGAGGCAACAATAGTGCAGAGAGGTCAGTTCAGCGCTATATGCAATCCTCACATTCAAATGTTAACCGTTCAAACAGATGCAAGGTCCCATCCTTCCTACATTTACGACGTGTATACCTGTTGCAATGCGCACACTTCTCTCTATGCTGTGGTTTCTATTACACACCTGAAAGAGAGACAATATGTGACATTTTGAAAAAATCATTTTATGACCTGAATAGTACCAACCAGAAAACATCATCGCACTAATGCAATATTATTTGAAAACGAACAGCGTCAGATTGGGTGTGAATTTATACTGGCGCTGTTACTTAGAGTCAGATCAGGATGGGCAGGGTACAGCATGATCGTAATTCAGAGAATAAAACTGAAAAAATCTAACTTTTACAAGTACAATAAATTTATACCCAATGTCCCATATACAATATTTGTCTTTTTTCTCTGTGCTGCATTGACATTGTGCACCAGAAGGCGTGAGCTTATTCAGTGTGCGCAGGAACACGCAGGTGGCCAGTTGCTTGTGTTATAACACGCTTGACCTGGCAGCGATCAACGCACATGTACTGTGCAAGGCATGCACTGAGGCCACTGAGAAAAGAAGAGTGTTCATGGCTCACTTTGCAGAGGAAACATATTACGAATGAATATGAATAATATGAATAATGTTGCATCCATGCCACAATGTTTTCTGAAATGTACTATACAGGTCATAAAATGAATAATTCCAAATATCATATATACCTATGTCTCTTTTTTTTTGACATAATAGATCATAAGGTGCATACTAATTCAGCGTGAGCAGGAACACTCAATAAAACTGAATAAAAAAAATCAAGTGATGGATGCAGATTCACCAGCATTTGTGTGTCAGCTTTTAATCCTCCAGATCAGAGAATGTCCAGTTCCATTGCCTCAAAACCCCACTCACATCTACAGTTACTCCTAGTTTCAAATAAAAACTAACAGTGTCCGATCCCTAGGGCGGTAGTATGTATCGTAATCGTGGCTGAGAGAATAAAAGTGAAAAAAAAAACAGTAACTTTCGCAAGTCCTATAAATGTACACTGTTGCAGACACAAACCAAATGTATGTATGTACTGTATAATATTAACAATAAGAGCAGTTCACTACTGAAAATGGCAAAAATAGGAGGCAGTGGCGATCGAACCGGGGACTCCTAATTACAAGTCAGCAAATCTTACCCATATGCCACGGAAGCTGTTGCCTTACCCTTCAACCTTTTGTGAAGGTGTTTATTTGATCTTTGGACTTTAGGCGTCACACATTATATAGTTTATGCCAACATTTTGTCATTTACTACTACTAAAATATGACAAACATTTCTGTTTTAACAATGTGTTTACACAGATTATAGAAATGGAACACACATGAAATGCATGTACTCCAAATAATGATCTATTATTTCCACTCTAAAACTCCAGCACTTAATTCACTCCCAGATAATCAATCAAGGCATGAGCTGGGAGAAGTTTGTGCATGGCCTGCGGCGGTGGGGGATGGAATAGCAGGCTGCTTGCTGCTTGTCTTAATCAGCACATTTACAGGACAAAAGACGCTGAGGGAGAGGTGTGAACAGATTTAAGGTGGGCTAGATCTATGAGTTTTTTCGTAGGCTCTGGTAATTCTAGTGTTAAGGGAAAGTCTAGTAAGAAATAAAAGCAGACTCTTCAGGCTGGTTAAGTATGTTATTAGAACACCTTAAATAGTTAATAAAGGGGCTTAGAGAGGGTAAGTATGTGTTAAATAGCTTCTTTAGTTTGGGAAACTCATAATTAAACTGTATCCAATTTAAAATGGGCTTAATTGTCATCAAACAAATTTTAATTATGAGGCCAGTATAATGCAATGCCAATGGAAACTGGCTTCAAAGTCTGCTTCCAGGTATTTTAAATCTGTAGGAGATGCCTGCTGATCTAGTACCTTGAGCTCAGGTTCACTGAACTCGAGGAGAAAGTGGCTAGCCTGGGTTGTAGTAAGGATTTGACAGGTCCAGCCCAGTTGTCCAATACAGTGATAGAGTGCAGCCCCAAAGTAAATTTAAAGAATTAGGTGCCAGGCTGAAGAGCAGAACTGACAAAGTTGTCTTTTCAAGTTCTGCCTGTGCCACATGCCAGTCCAGATAAGACTGAGGTGATTAGAATGCTTAACACATGGGTCAAATGGGTGTAACATTGAATGGTTTAGGTTTATTGGGCATTAGGACTACTTCAGAAACTGATGGGACTTTTTTCCACAGTGATGGGCTACATTTGAGCAGGAGGGGTACCAATGTATTGGGGAGTCACATGAGTGGGTTAGTTGAGGATTGCTTTAAACTTTAGAATTGACAGACAGTGAATTTAGGACAGGCCAGGTTTAGAACTCCAGTCTAGCCAAAGGTTTGAAGTGTGTCACTTATCTGTGAGGATTATCCCCCAGTACATGTTCTTTCTTAAAACTAAGGCCATGAATTGACAGAGCTGAAAATACATACACTATGCAAAACAGCTGACAGGGAGAAACATTACTGCCATGTAAGCAGCCTGACAGGGAGATAAGAAGAGACAAGTGGAAGCAACTCAGGCAGGATATTAAAAAGTGCTTATGTGCTCCTTTCTTGGTGTTGGTCAAAATATTGCCAGGGGCTACTATCTGTTATTTAGAGTTTCCCTGTATTAGCAAAGAATAAATCCCATGTTTGGCAAATACATGTTCTTACGTATTTTGGAAACAAAGACTGTGAAATAAGTATAAAGCTCCTGCAATTGCACTAAACAGTAGAGATCACCTATGGATGGATGGAAGATCACACTCTCTCAAAGCAGGCCAGTGACAACTGCTGGAACCCTACTTTTGCAGGCGTTCACCAGTAGCTCTCCTTCGAAAATTGTATTTTGAATTTTCAGCCGATATTAAAAGAAGCTAAGTATATCCTTTAGTGTTATTTTTTTTCATCTTAGAATCACTGCCATATCACTTGGGAAGGATATAATATTTTATTTTATAATATACATATATATATTTTAATAAGATCAAAAAAGGCTGTGAGAGTGTTAGGGCACCCATGGGCAAATCCCATATAACTGAAATAAACTTTGATCAAAATAAAACATGTGAAAACAGAAAATAAAGTCTTCTCAGACCAGAGTCCTATTCCTACTGTCTAAGATAGCATTTTTTCCATTCATATGGCTGCCAGGCTGGAAAAGATGGGTCCAGTTGGATAGACACTGGAAATGACATTGTTGGAGGAGAGCTGGCAGAGGGAGGAAAAGAGAGCATTATCAGACAGTACTACTCCTTGAATTGGTGGAAAATTACCATCACTTGAGCCCTTACACTGTCTCCCATGCACATGCAGAATGTATCAATATATACAATATATCAATATATTCTCTTTTTCTTCTTTCACTCCTCCAGGCAAGCTTCATCCTCTTCCACCTGACTTCAACTATCCTGGATGAGGTTGAGCGTCTTTTTATCTTGGACCCGGGAGTACTTTCAGTGCCAGGGTATAGCCCAATGGAATTAAGTTGGGTCCCTCAGAAGTCCCAAAAAGAAGGGTATTGTGAATAACTTCAACTACCCCTGGCAGCCCACACGGTACCCAGCAGGGTTTCCCCATGGGATTACAAGTCCCAGCATGCCCTGTCAATGTGCAAATCTTACACCAGGGAAGCTGACACCTAGTGTATTGAGGGAGAGAATAATCAGCAACCCTCATCTTCCCTGGTCCTTCTACTGCAGTGGCCTCCCAGTCAGGCAAGAATCCCTGTTTAACACTACAATTACCAAAGCCTACGAAAAAGCTTGTAAACCCGGCACACATTAACTCTGTTCGCACCTCTCCATCAGCATCTTTTCTGTTGTAAATGTGTCGATAAGCACAAGCAGTAAGCAGCCTACTATCTCATCCTCTCACTGCCGCAGAAAGGGCAAAAAACTCTCCCAGCTCAAGCCTTGTTTATCTGGGAGTGAGGTACCGGGAGCTGTATAGTGTAAATAATATATCATTATTTGGAACACTTGCATTTCATGTGTGTTTCGTGTCTACAAAGATCTATGTAAGTGTAGCATGACAGAAATGTTGAACACATACTGTGCCTAAGACACAAACTTTTTTCATGTTTTATTACTAACGACAAAATTTTGACATGACGTATATAATGTGTGAAGACTAAAGTCCAAATATCAAATAAGCACTTTCACAAAAGGTACAAATATAACAGAACAAGTGCGCTTTTATTCAAGACTATAACCGAAGAAAAAGAAATTGGGCTAGCGTAGTTTGTTATCATACCTTCTTTGGTAGTACAGCGGTAAGAACTGCTGACTCATATTCAAAAGGTCGCAGGTTTGAGCCTTCCATCCATCCATCCATCCATTTTCCAACCCGCTGAATCCAAACAGGGTCACGGGGGTCTGCTGGAGCCAATCCCAGCCAACACAGGGCACAAGGCAGGGAACCAATCCCGGGCAGGGTGCCAACCCACCGCAGGACACACACAAACACACCCACACACCAAGCACACACTAGGGCCAATTTAGAATCGCCAATCCACCTAACCTGCATGTCTTTGGATTGTGGGAGGAAACCGGAGCGCCCGGAGGAAACCCACGCAGACACGGGGAGAACATGCAAACTCCACGCAGGGAGGACCCGGGAATCGAACCCAGGTCCCCAGGTCTCCCAACTGCGAGGCAGCAGCGCTACCCACTGCACCACCGTGCCGCCCGGTTTGAGCCTTCCCGCGTCCCAAAATAAACATTTTGACTAGTGAGCTGCTCTTATTCTTATTGTTATACAATAAAAACATACATTTGATTTGTGTCTGTAACAGCCGGTGTAAATGTATGGTACTTGTAAAGGTTAGTGTTTTTTTTATTCACTTTCATTCTCTCAGTCACTTTCACAGTCACCCTGATCTGACACTGATGTTTTCAAATAAAAATGTGTTATAACAGAGGTGAATTCAGATGATGATGAGTGTTCTACATTGGAGAAAGAACAGAAGCCCTCCTCGCAAGAAACGTCAACTCACACATAAGAACAACGCAGCTGCACCAGGCATAAAGGCGAAAAATGGCACCGTTTGGATGCAGCAAGAGGTCGGCATCATCCTGTGAGTCAGTCTGCCTCACACCTGTCCTTCAATGAAACAGCATGGCTTACAGAGCTCGCCAACATATCATGCAAAGTCCAGTTTGTGATTATGTTTTGTGATGGTTTTTACATAAGAAACATTTATATGTTACTTACATAAAAGCCAGATCAAATGTTATTTACTTTGATTTATTTACTTATCTTCCTACAGTGTAAAGTCACAAGTAAACTGTAGAGCTTCCTGTGTTTTATCGACACGGGCATGCTGACACAGTACATGTGTGCTGAAGTGACTTTTGCTGCAGGTGGAAGCTCCAGGCAACTGTTGTTACGGTTCTGCCTTTGTCCAGAAACGGTTTCATAAGCTTTATGACCTTAGTCTCGGAAAGTCTCTCCCGAGAGGTGACTGGGATCTTTTCCTGAAAAAGATCAAACACAGTTGTGTAGTGTGTGACAGGAGCTTCCACCTACAGCTAAAGTACATAAATGTTTTTTATGTAAAGACAATCACAAAACAATCACAAACTGGACTTCACACAATATGTTGGCAGCTCTGTAAACGCTGCTTTTTTTTTTGAAGGACAAGTGTGGGGCAGACTGACTTGCAGGATTATTGCCGACCTCTTGCTTAATCCAAACGGTGTCATCTTTCACCTTTACACCTGGTACAGCTGCATTGTTCTTATGTGTGAGTGGACGTTTTTTGGGAGGAGGGCTTCTATTCTCTTTCTCCGATGTAGAACCCTCATCATCATCTGAGTTCACCTCTGTTATATCACGTCTTTATATGAAAACAGCAGTGTCCGATCGCGGGTTATGGGGACGTGAACATGACTGAGAGAATAAAAATGAAAAAAAAAAAAGCTAACCTTTACAAGTACCATAAATTTACACCAGCTGTTACAGACTCAAATCAAATGTATGTTTATATTCTATAATAGTAAGAATAAGAGCATCTCACTTCTCAAAACCAAGGTATCCGGCACCGAACCAGCAACCTATTGATTACCAGTCAGCAGTTCTTACTGCTGCGCCACCAATGCGGTTGTATTAAAGGTGCATCAATGTCGCACCCTAATACAAGTTCTGTTTCTGCAGTTATATTCTTGAATAAAACCGCACTTGTTTTGTTATATTTGTACCTTTTGTGAAAGTGTTTTATTTGATATTTGAACTCCAAGCTTCACACATTGTACACTTCATGTCTACATTTTGTCATTTATTACTAAAACATGAAAAAGTTTGTTTTAACAATGTTTTTACATAGATTGTTGCAGACACGGAACACACATGAAATGCATATATTCCAAATAACGATATATTATTTAACCTATACAACTCTAGTCAAGTCACACACAGGTAAACAGAATTGAACTGAGAGAATTTTCTGTCTTTTTTGCGTAGGTGGCACAGATGGGATAGGAGGCTGCTTGCTGCTTGTGTTGATTGACACATTTACAGCACAAAAGATGCTGACGGAGAGGTGCGAAGGAATTTAAGAGGTGGGCCGGGATTATACATTTTTTTGTAGGCTTTGGAATTCTAGTGTTAATAAACACATCTTGATTTGAACCCAAAACTCATTGTGTGATCATGTTTGTTTTTTTTTTTTTATTTTGGTTTAGTAAAAGCTGCAATATCTAATGAATATATTCCCAGAAAAGTGTTTGCCCCCTGCTGGATGCATCCATATGAAGGGACAGAAAATAATGTAATACCAAAGGCACAACCAATTTTCTAAAGATAAGTGCCTTTGTAGAATAATTAGTACATTAAAAGCTACTTGCCTTAATGCTGGGAGTTTTAAGAATGAAATAAATGAATTGGAATTATATGTGGCTGCACATAACTTTGATATAATAGGAATAGCAATAACCTGGCTTAGAGATAGATATGGACAGAAGTATAATTTAGACGGGTATTCATCTAGGAAAGACAAAACCAAAAATTGTGTAGCTGCCATGTATATTAAAGAGAATTTTAAATGCAAGACTTCAACTTAGTAAGATGTTTGGACAACATCAGGAATAGAGACCTCATATTAGGAGTGTTTTATAAACCCCTCTAATGCAGACAATATGTTACAATTACATCTTCTTAAATAATATTAAAAAGGCAAGTTTAGAGGGGGATATTATATCCATGGGGGACTTTAATTACCCAAATATTAATTGGGCTATCCTTACAAATAGCAGAACACAAGAACAGGCGTTTTTAAACATAATTAATGACTGTTTTAACACTAGAATTACCAGAGCCTACGAAAAAACTCGTATATCCGGCCCACCTTAAATCGCTTCTTAAAACCTTTCTCACCTCTCCGCCAGAGTCTTTTGTCATCTAAATGTACTGACAAAGACAAGCTGCCAGCAGCCAGCTATTCCATCCCCCCAACGACTTAGAACGTAAACGAGCTTTTCCCAGCTCTTGCCTTGATTGATTACCTGGGAGTGAAGTGGAGTTTTAGAGTCGAAATAATAAGATTGTTATTTGAAACACACGCATTTCATATGTGTTGCATTTCTACAGTAATCTGTGTAAACACATTGTTAAAACAGAAAAGTGTTATATATTCTAGTAGCAATTGACAAAATGTAGGCATAAACTATATAATGTATGAAGCCTGAAGTCCAAATATCAAAGAAACACTTTCACAAAAGGTACAAAAAAAAGCCACCGCCAAAAAAACCCGCCTTAGTATGAGACATTGACATGACTTAACTATCACTGCTTCCGTGGCGTAATAGTATCAGTCGCTGACTGGGAATCACATGGTCATGAGTTCGATCCTGCACAACTCCCATTTGAGAAGTGTTCTTATTTTCACTATTTTAGAATAAAAAGATACATTTGATTTCAGTCTGTAACAGCTGGTGTAATTTATGATATTTGTAAAGGTTAGCTTTATTTTTTTAAAATTCACTTTTCATTGTCTCAGTCGCGTTCAGGATCCATCCCTACCGCCCCCCACCTGACACTGCTGTTTTTACATAAAGACGCGCTATAGTTCTGCAGTGTATCACGATACATACGACCGCGTGTTTTTTTCCCCCAGTATTGCCAGTCCCCACGTGTTGCTGTATGCTGTTTCTTTTGTACTCCAGGACATGCAGAGGAAAGCACAGTAAAGAGCAGTAACTTCAGCGCTATATGCAATCATCAGACACTCCCCATCTGATGCTGTTTTCACATAAAGACACGCTAAAGCCCTGCAGTGTACTTGTGACTGCATTGTCGTACCAATGCTTGCGAACTGAAGTGTCTGCATGCACTTTTCGTGGCATTTTACGTGTATTTTTTGAGCATGCCCATGTAGCTCAAACACAGGAACATATGTTGATGTAAAAGTATAACAAAACAAGTGCACTTTTATTCAAGACTATAACCGAAGAAAAAAGAAAGCAAGTTACAGTGCTAAGAACTGCTGATTTCCATTCTGTGCTATATAACTTAACATTTGAATCTGATGATTGCATATAGCGCTTATTTAGTGTGCGCAAGAACATGCAGGTGGCCAGTTGCTGAGTGCTACAACGCACATTTTACAAAAAAAAAAAGACAAATATATGTGACGTTTTGAAGAAATCATTTTATGACGCGAATAGTACCAATCAGAAAACATCGTCGAAGTAATGCAATATTATTTGAAAACGAACAGCATCAGGTTGGGTGTGAAGTTATACTGGCGCTGTTTGAGTCAGATCAGAAGCTGAATAAGCTGAACAAGCTCCTGTTCTGACTCTAAGTAAAAAAGCATGAATTAATCAACAGAAATAACCGCGATTGACATTTTAAAGTTAACGATTTACAATGCATACCAATTTATAAATTCAATGTTCGTTTGAGGAAAAAAAAAACACTTTCTTCAAAGCTGGGAATTGAACTCGCGTCTCTGTGGCACAGTAAGGCAGTGGTGCTCCAAGTCAGCAAACCGTCCTTATAACTTATTTTTTCAAGATTCATAACACACAGACAGACAGAGCACTGCGTAATAGAGAGACAGACAGGCAGAGATATACAAACAAACAGGGAAGGCACATGTACTGAAAGATAAAGCACAGAATAAGCTCACGCGCTCTAACATCACCCCTCCCCCCGATCTGACTCTCTAAGTAACAGCGCAAGTACAGACACAAATCAAGTGCATGTGTGTACTGTATAATATTAACAAAAAGAGCAGCTTACTACTGAAAACGGCAAATATAGCAGTGAGTGGGGATCGAACCAGTACTCTTGATCACACTTGGTGATGTCAATTGCGGTTATTTCTGTTTATTAATTCATGCTTTTTTACTTAGAGTCAGAACAGGAGCTTGTTCAGCTTATTCAGCTTCTGATCTGACTCAAACAGCGCCAGTATAACTTCACACCCGATCTGACGCTGTTCGTTTTCAAATAATATTGCATTACTTCGACGATGTTTTCTGATTGGTACTATTCGCGTCATAAAATGATTTCTTCAAAACGTCACATATATTTGTCTCTTTCTTTTTTTTTAAATGTGCGTTGTAGCACGCAGCAACTGGCCACCTGCATGTTCTTGGGTACACTAAACAAGACAGCGCTATATGCAATCATCAAATTCAAATGTTAAGTTATATAGCACAGAATGGAAATCAGCAGTTCTTAGCATTCCACCATGCAAGCTGTCATATCAACCGCCATACTGTAACTTGCTTTCTTTTTTCTTCGGTTATAGTCTTGAATAAAAGTGCACTTGTTTTGTTATACTTTTACATCAACATATGTTCCTGTGTTTGAGTTACATGGGCATGCTCAAAAAATACACGTGTAATGCCACGAAAAGTGCATGCAGACACTTCAGTTCGCAAGCATTGGTACGACAATGCAGTCACAAGTACACTGCAGGGCTTTAGCGCGTCTTTATGTGAAAACAGCATCAGATGGGGAGTGTCCGATGATTGCATATAGCGCTGAAGTTACTGCTCTTTACTGTGCTTTCCTCTGCATGTCCTGGAGTACAAAAGAAACAGCATACAGCAACACGTGGGGACTGGCAATACTGGGGAAAAAAAACACGCGGTCGTATGTATCGTGATACACTGCAGAACTATAGCGCGTCTTTATGTAAAAACAGCAGTGTCAGGTGGGGGGCGGTAGGGATGGAATCTGAACGCGACTGAGACAATGAAAAGTGAATTTTAAAAAATAAAGCTAACCTTTACAAATATCATAAATTGCACCGGCTGTTACAGACTGAAATCAAATGTATCTTTTTATTCTAAAATAGTGAAAATAAGAACACTTCTCAAATGGGAGTTGTGCAGGATCGAACTCATGACCTTGTGATTCCCAGTCAGCGACTGATACTGTTACGCCACGGAAGCAGTGATAGTTAAGTCATGTCAATGTCTCATACTAAGGCGGGTTTTTTTGGCGGTGGCTTTTTTTTTGTACCTTTTGTGAAAGTGTTTCTTTGATATTTGGACTTCAGGCTTCATACATTATATAGTTTATGCCTACATTTTGTCAATTGCTACTAGAATATATAACACGTTTCTGTTTTAACAATGTGTTTACACAGATTACTGTAGAAATGCAACACATATGAAATGCGTGTGTTTCAAATAACAATCTTATTATTTCGACTCTAAAACTCCACTTCACTCCCAGGTAATCAATCAAGGCAAGAGCTGGGAAAAGCTCGTTTACGTTCTAAGTCGTTGGGGGGATGGAATAGCCGGCTGCTGGCAACTTGTCTTTATCAGTACATTTAGATGACAAAAGACTCTGGCGGAGAGGTGAGAAAGGTTTTAAGAAGCGATTTAAGGTGGGCCGGATATACGAGTTTTTTCGTAGGCTCTGGTAATTCTAGTGTTAAGAACAGTATGTTAAGCCACCGGTGGGAGGGCCTGTCCTCACAGGTGGCGCAGTGGTAGTGCTGCTGCTTTGCAGTAAGGAGACTGTGGAAGATTGTGAGTTCGCTTCCCGGTTCCTCCCTGTGTGGATAGCGCTTTGAGTACTGAGAAAAGCGCTATATAAATGTAATGAATTATTATTATTAAATTATCAATATATTGCACAGTGTTTTGGCAGAGCATATATAAAAAAAAATAGATGTGGTAAATCCTCAGTAACATAAGTTGGGATAAAATTTTAGGTGTGGAGACAGCTGAGCAGATGTGTGGCATGTTTAAAAGTGTTTTACATATAATGCAAGACAAGTTCATACCAAAATTTAGAAGCTGTATGAAATTAAAGGAAGCTCAGAGGTGGGTAAATAGGGAGCTAAAAAGGAAGTTACAAAAGAAAGAAACAGCTGTATAATGTATATAACACTAGTAACTCCGGGGTGAACCTTAAGAATACGAGAGCAAAGGATAAAATGGATATTAAGAAGGCTAAAATATATTTGGAGAGAAACAGTGCGAAACACGCAAACGATAACCCAAAGGGATTCTTTCATGATTTTAGTAGTAAAAAATGGTCAAGGAGGAGATGAAGAGTATCATGAATAGTAAAGGTGAGCTAGAATATACAGACAGTGAAACAGCAAATACTTTGAACTTATATTTAGTTGAGGTTTATACATGTGAAGAAGTCAATAACCTATGAAAAGTAACAGGGACTACTTAAGAGGTACTTTGTGCCTTGGAAATTATAGAGAGAGAAGTTCTGCTTGGAATAAATAGGCTAAAAGCTAAAATATCACCAGGACCATATCCTATTTATCCTTGGGTTCTTAAAGAAGTTAGTGACTACATATATAAACCCTTTGCACATATTTTTCAAAATTCTTTGCACACTGGGGACATTTTCATATGGACTGAAGGTTCTCAAACATTATCCCATTGTATAAAAATTGTGATTGGGGTGATAAGTGCCTTGAGCATGGGAAAGGCGCTATATAAATAAAATGTATTATTATTATTATTATTATTATACTAGTAACCATAGGTCTGCAAGCTTAAAAAGCACCATAGGTAAATTCAAGAAAGCAATTAAGGAAAAGATTGACAGCACAAGTCTAAATCCTGAATATTAGTAAATACTCAACATTGGTACAGATGAGGAACACAATGTTTTATTAATATGCTGAATTACATGAGAGAGCAATAAAAGAATACAACCAGAGAGGTGTATATATTATTTATCTGGGTTTTCAGAAGGCTTTTGTTAAGGTACCACATGAAAGGTTAGTGAGCAAACTTAAAAGAAATGGGAATTGATATGGTCTGTAGGTGGGTACAAAATTAGCTGAAACACAGGAAGCAAAGGTTTAAATTAATTTCAGAAACAGGTGATGTTAACAGTCGCATCCCTCAGGGATCACTGCTGGGGCCACTTCTATTTTTAACATGTATAAGCAATCTAAACAAGAATATAAGTAATAATCTTGTTAAGCTTGCAAATGATAGCGAACTAGGTGGATGTAGAATTACCTAAGTTTCTACAGAGGGACTTGGACAGCATACAGGCTTGGGCAGATTTGCGGCAGATGAAATTTAATATATGAGTCACTGTCTTGCACCTGAATAATGAGGCTGAACCCACAGGCTTCAGGAAAACTGGCTTTATTCAATTCAAAACAGGAACAGCAAGGATATTTATTGAAACATAAGCTACCTCTACACACAGACACAACAAACAAGCAGTGACATTATCAGTGGTCATACCATGGCTCCCTTCTTCAGTTCAGGAACAGATAGTCCTCCTAGTCAGGTTGGTCCTGTGGTTGCAGATCAGCATCTAGGATCTGGTTGTCCTAGTGGGTTCAGGAGAGAAAAGGGCCAGGTCAGTGGCAGGATTAAAGTACTCCCTGCATCAACCCTTGGCCAATGAATGCATTGTGTAGCGGGGCTGCAAACTCATAGCTGTCTTGGTGACATGGTGAACCTCTACAGATGTGTCACCATTGTTTTGTCACTTTGTTTTAACAGGTCTCACAAAATGTAAAATATTATATGTAGGAAGTAAAAAGTTTAGGGCAGAACTCAGTGACTATTTTTTTTAAAAGGATGCATTTCAAATACACCATACCTGCACTAAATAAATTACTTGCTTTTAAAGCTGCACAAATACATTTTCTTTTCTATATCCTCCAGTAAGACTACATTTGGCATTCTTTCTAATAATCTGTTTGAAAGTAATAAGTGCTTTGCTGAGCCCTCGAACCCAACACCATCGGTAATGTAACTGGATGAACTGGCAGACGGGGACAAATCAAACTGAGCAAGGGGATGGTGCAAAAGGTGTAAGTGCTTTTATTAAAAACAAACAAAATCAAAACCAGCGTGCAAAGTACAGTAATTCAAAGTTCAATAAATAAATAATCCATAAAAACAGGATGAATAAAAGTGGAGGGTAAAATAATTCAAATAAATCCAATTAAAACAAGGTGAAAAACAACAGGCTGGAAACAGTCCCTTTTTAAAAACCTGGTGCCCTCATCCTTCTACTTGGTGGCTCCTCTGCTTATAATGGCACAGGTGTGGGGATCAGCAGCCACCAGCATCAATTATGGACACAGGCGATCCCGCACATGTGTGCTTCGTGCAGAAACACCCCACCCGCATCGCACCACATCCTTTGGTAACACTCATTAAGATACAAATCAGTAAAGCAGTAAAAGGAAAACGTTACAAAGAGGAAGCTTGTGCTGCATCCTTTTATACATTCTAAAGTCAGACTTCAGTCCCCACTCATAACAGACCATTGGTTACACCTAGTTGCAAACAGGGCATGGCAGAACTGAGATATTTTAAAGGTCACTATCAACCTTGTCCACTTGGCCAGATGGCCATCTGTCGGTTTTGTTAGACTAAAAATTCATGACATTAAGGTGCTATAGTACACTGTTCCTCATATAACTTCTGTACTCCCACATAGTCTCGAGCTTATCCTGCTCAGTTCAGTCAACCACAAGTTCTCTCTTCTACTCTTATGACTTGTCAGCCACAGACAAGCCAAGCAGTTAAGTGTCTCAGCAAACATGCCCTAGAAGGAAACCATCTTTAATTTTATTTCTTTTATTTGTTGAAGCTGTGCTGTTACTGCAGTACTAAATAAAACACACTTAACTGCCTATTTCTTACTAGTTCAAACCACTTTATTATAGCAAACACTAAATTGTACCTAGCTTTTAAGCATAAGCTCAAAAAAGTAAAGACTGAGCAATAACCCAATAAGCAATGTAGCTGTTTTTTCTTGTTTGTCAGCACACCTACATTATAGGCCAGGTGCACACTGAATTGCCAGTTCAAATTCAACTTCTACAAGAGTCTTTGTATGACTGGCTGCAGCTGTGTTTCTGCTTGCTATGCCCATTGCCGACCATCTTGACACAGAAGTCTCATGACATATTTTATCAGTATGTCCCACCTATGTAAGACGGCAGAGCACATGCAAGCTTTAAATGCACTATAAACGCAAACATTATGTGCAAATTAAGGAGTCCATAACAAACAGGCATTCAGCCTTAATTTAAATGATGTGGCTAACTCACGTTAGCAGATAGATCATTACAGAGGAAAAGGCTTTGCTCCTACATTCATTTTTTAGATATGTTTGCATAATAGGTTAATCTGAATTGCAGCAACTTGGGGATAGACATTAAATAAAGCCAAAAGTCATATCCAGAAAATCAGTCCTAGAGGCATCTCTTAATGAAATCACTAACCTGAAATCAAAGTCAAAAACAAGGCAAGGGATCTAATATCAGAAATATCAAAAGATAGCTCGATAATATTAGAGGTTTGTTTTGGAAATATATACACTCACTGAAAATCTGAACATGTGTGGCGCAAACCATTTAAAAAGTCAATTTGTTGGTAAAATCTATATATATAAAATTCTTTTTGCGTTTGAAACGGAATTACGTATGACCACAGAACAAATTATAATACAGGAACTAATCACTTCGTTTGTGGACGCCATTTTTATATTGTCTTTACAAATTGTTATTTGTGTGAGAGTTATTTTACTGATATTGAAAAGAAGTAAACACAAACACGCCGATCTATCCCATAGAAGTACACCCCGCGTCGTCCTCTCCTAGCCCTCCTCTCTGGACTACAGCGCTGACCCGTCTGCTGCCAGGCGCATTCTGACAGAAGTTTTATTTATTTGTCCACATGACTGTCGCGGAAACTGCCACATTGTAACTTTTTTTTAGTTGGTAGTACTTGATAGTAGAAGAGATTAGGAAAGCATCTTTCTACTTTTTAACTGCGGCGAGCTGTAAACAATGTGCGTGAGAACAAAGTGGACGCTGGGAGGCGCGGAATGTCGGGATGCTCTGTGGGGTCGAGACCTTCGCAGTTTCGAGCAGCGTCCTCTCTTCTCGCACTGTTTGTGACACTTCAAGTGCCCCGTCGGCTCCTTGGATAGTGGAAATCTTTGCGAGTGAGTGTAATCGGCGCCATCGAAGCAGGACTCTGTTTGTAAATTACCCTGCACTACTACTTACTGTCCCTTAAGGGGAGTTCGGGTCACTAAAACCCAGCAACATTCAAAGTTTCTTTTGTGATGATTTTAAGAAGTAAATCACAGGCACGTAGTGCAAGGTTGTCAGGCAGAAATTTAGACGATCACATAGAAAATGTAATTTCTATACCACAGCGGTCGTGTAGTGCCTTTCACAAGGGATCTACTACCGAAAGATAATCCAAATACATTTTAGCTACTGTTAGTACTACTTAGCTGTTGTCTTATAGCGCCTTTAAAATGTAGTTTACCCCAAACCACTCCAGTAGTGCTCAATATATCTTTACATCTTAAATGTTAATGTTTTACTGTTTAATAACTTATAGACTACATTTTATTTTTTTCCCTTGCACTCAGTGAACAAAGCCACTGGGTAATCAACTAGTATAAAATAATAATGTTCAAATAATTTTCAAAGTGAGTAAATTTATGACTAATGTAATATTGTAAAGTGCTGTTAAAAACATGTTTCATAGTTATTTTTGAATAAAAGCACACAAAATGTTTAAGAATCAAACATTTGATGAAGTCACTAGAAAATTACACCTGCTGTAGCTTTCAACACAATTAGGAATTAAGTCTCCAATGAACCTGAATGTTATCCCATGTGTACGTTTTATTTTGTTTTTTTAAATGTAACAAGATCTGTGTCTAGGGATCATAATATACGATATGGATTTCCATCACTGCGGTGGGTTGGCACCCTGCCCGGGATTGGTTCCCTGCCTTGTGCCCTGTGTTGGCTGGGATTGGCTCCAGCAGACCCCCGTGACCCTGTGTTCGGATTCAGCGGGTTGGAAAATGAATGGATGGATGGGATTTCCATCAGTAATTCACTGAACATAGTTCTTTACCATTTTTAAATGTTTAGATGCAAAGTGGAAGTAAAACTGCTTGGTAAATGATATATTAAGTACAAAATCTGATTTGTGTCTTCTCACTGAAACCGGACTTAGTAAATCTGATACTGTTCCCCTAGCTGAGGCATCGCCAGATGGATACACATTCCTTCATAAATCTAGAGATTCCGGTTTTGGGCTTGAAATAATTCATTGTGACAAAATGCAAACCACTTCTAAAAATGTAGGTGTCTTCACATCCTTTGAGGCACTCATTTAAAAAATATAAACAGATTCCAGCACAAAAAGTCTATTGGCCATATTGTTCATGACTGAATTTGGCAACAAATTAGGATAGTGAAGTTATGATGGGGGATTTTAATGTACACATTAATGTGGAAACTGATACTTTCAGCAAATGTTTTACTTATTTGTTATATTCAGTAGGATTTTGTCAGATTGTCAAAGGTCCAACAAATAATCATAACCACACATTAGATTTAATTATATCTCACAGAGTTGAAATTCAAAATTTAAATATTACTCCATTAAATAAAATTATTTTCTATTTGGTTCTGCCCTTACCAGTACACTCACAGATTAAAACAAAGAAAATCTGACATCTAGATTGTAATTCTGCTTCAAAATTTATAAAAACTTTGAGAAAGTCAGGTGTAATTATGCAAAACAATTTGATCGGGTAACATCAAATTATAATATGACCTTGAGAGATGTTCTGGATGCAGTGGCTCCCCTTGTAACGGCCGACCCCTTACCCAGTTGGCAACTACACCTCCAAGACCTGTGGCCTGGTTAATTTACTGAGTGAATCTAACTATCAAGCCGTACCTCTTAACAAATTACACTTTTCCCCCACAATCGACGATGTAAATATAAGCACGCAAAAAGCAGATGATGTAAAAATAAACTGATTAATGCAAAAATAGAAACATAAATATAAATATCCCTCCACAACATCAACAATGAAACACTACCATATATAAATACAACAAAACCCTCCCTTGCCCCTGTAACATATAACACACAACACGAATAACAAAAATGAATGATATACTGAATGATTGTGAACTTGAGTCCGGTTATAAAAACTGTCCTGAATACAGATGACTGAATTAGTGGTGAATGAGTCATTTGATTTTCCCGGCAAATGGAACAACCTCACCGTGATTCCTCTGCGTATGGTGGATGGCGAATCGACCCCGGGGTCTCAGCAGATGAAGGATGAAAGCAGTCCGGCAAAATGAAAAACAAACTGGTGTAAAGGCGCGATGTGAAAAAACAGCAAGTAAGTTGATACGTTGTTGAAAACGAATGGTCTCCTTTCTCCTCTCTTCTCCTCTCTCCTTTCTAATTACTTAAATAGTCCTTGTGATGGCTGTAATTGATTAATTAAGAACAGGTGTTTTCCAGGTTAGAGGCTGTGGTCTTCTTCCATCATCCATCCCCCTTTATGGGGACGGCATTCACTGATACATACAAACAGCAAATGGGACAATGGAAACAAGACGCACTTAGAACTGACATTTAACAACACTAACTATGTAGCCCCGCTACGCCCTTAAAACAAAAGTGATCAAAATACATAGAAACTCACCCTGATTTAATGAGAGCATTCAACCTCTTCAATGAGAGTGTTGAAACCTGGTGTACAATAAAGCTGTAGGACTTTCGAATTGCACAGACAGAGAGTGTTAAAAAACAGAAAAAGCTCTCTTTAATTAAAACCCACTCAGACTACCATTCTAGAATAATAGAAAACAATAATAACCCCCTCCCTCCTCAAACCGCCACCTTATCGTGGTGGAGGGGTTTGCGTGTCCCAATGATCCTAGGAGCTCTGTTGTCCGGGGCTTTATGCCCCCGGTAGGGCCACCCAAGGCAAACTGGTCCTAGGTGAGGGATGAGACAAAGTGCGGTTCAACATAACCTCCTATGACGAATAAAAAATTTGGACGGCGTTTTCCCTCGCCCAGACGCGGGTCACCGGGGCCCCCTTCTGGAGCCAGGCCTGGAGGTGGGGCTCGATGGCGAGCGCCTGGTGGCCGGGCTTGAACCCATGGGGCTCGGCCGGGCACAGCCCGAAGAAGTAATGTGGGTCCCCCTTCCCATGGGCTCACCACCTATGGGAGGGGCCAAGGAGGTCGGGTGCAGTGTGAGTTGGGTGGTGGCCGAAGGCGGGGACCTTGGCGGTCCGATCCTTGGCTACAGAAGCTGGCTCTTGGGATGTGGAATGTCACCTTTCTGAAGGGGAAGGAGCCTGAGCTTGTGTGCGAGGTTGAGAGGTTCCGGCTAGATATAGTTGGGCTCACCTCGACGCACAGCTTGGACTCTGGAACCAATCTCCTTGAGAGGGGCTGGACTCTGTACCACTCTGGAGTTGCCCCCGGTGATAGGCGCCGAGCGGGTGTGGGCATACTTATTGCCCCCCGACTTGGAGCCTGTACATTGGGGTTTACCCCGGTAGACGAGAGGGTAGCCTCCCTCTGCCTTCGGGTGGGGGGATGGGTCCTAACTGTTGTTTGTGCGTATGCACCGAACAGCAGTTCGGAGTACCCACCCTTTTTGGAGTCCCTGGAGGGGGTGCTAGAGGGCATACCTTCTGGGGACTCCCTCGTACTGCTGGGAGACTTCATTGCTCACGTGGGCAATGACAGTGAGACCTGGAAGGGATTGGGAGGAATGGCCCCCCCGATCTGAACCCGAGTGGTGTTATTGGACTTCTGTGCTCGTCACGGATTGTCCATAACGAACACCATGTTCAAGCATAGGGGTGTTCATATGTGCACTTGGCACCAGGACACCCTAAGCCTCAGTTCAATGATTGACTTTGTAGTCGTGTCGTCAGACTTGCGGCCACATGTCTTGGACACTCGGGTGAAGAGAGGGGCGGAGTTATCAACTGATCACCACCTGGTGGTGAGTTGGCTTCGATGGTGGGGGAGGATGCCGGTCAGGCCTGGTAGGCCCAAACGTGTTGTGAGGGTCTGCTGGGAACGTCTGGCAGAGCCCCCTGTCAGAAGTAGCTTCAACTCCCACCTCCGGCAGAACTTCGACCACGTCCCGAGGGAGGTGGGGGACATTGAGTCCAAATGGGCCATGTTCCGTGCCTCTATTGTTGAGGCGGCTGACCAGAGCTGTGGCCATAAGGTGGTCGGTGCCTGTCGTGGCGGCAATCCCCGAACCTGTTGGTGGACACCGGCGGTGAGGGATGCTGTCAAGCTGAAGAAGGAGTCCTACTGGTCCCTTTTGTCCTGTGGGACTCTGGAGGCAGCTAATAGGTACCGGCAGGCCAAGCGGAATGCAGCTTCGGTGGTTGCTGAGGCAAAAACCCGGGCACGGGAGGAGTTTGGGGAGGCCATGGAGAATGACTTTCGGATGGCTTTGAGGAGATTCTGGTCCACTATCCGGCGTCTCAGGAGGGGGAAGCAGTGCAGTGTCAACACTGTATATGGTGGGGATGGTGCGCTGCTGACCTCGACTCGGGACATTGTGGGTCGGTTGGGGGAGTACTTCGAAGACCTCCTCAATCCAACTAACATGCCTTCAAATGAGGAAGCAGAGCCCTGGGACTCGGAGGTGGGCTCCCCCATCTCTGGGACTGAGGTCACCGAGGTGGTCAAAAAACTCCTTGGTGGCAGGGCCCTGGGGGTGGTTGAGATACGCCCGGAGTTCCTCAAGGCTCTGGATGTTGTAGGGCTGTCTTGGTTGACACGTCTCTGCAACATCACATGGACATCAGGGACAGTGATGGTGGTTGTCCCCCTCTTTAAGAAGGGGGACCGGAGGGTGTGTTCCAACTACAGAGGGATCACACTCCTCAGCCTCCCTGTAAAAGTCTATTCAGGGGTTCTGGAGTGGAGGGTCCGTCGGATAGTCGAACCTCGGATTCAGGAGGAACAGTGTGGTTTTCGTCCTGGTCGCGGAACAGTGGACCAGCTCTACACCCTTAGCAGAGTCCTGGAGGGTGCATGGGAGTTCGCCCAACCAGTCTACATGTGTTTTGTGGACTTGGAAAAGGCGTTCGACCGTGTCCCTCGGGGAATCCTGTGGGGGGTGCTCCGGGAGTATGGGGTACTGGACCCCCTGATAAGGGCTGTTTGGTCCCTGTACAACCGGTGTCAGAGCTTGGTCCACATTGCCGGCAGTAAGTTGAACCCGTTTCCAGTGAGAGTTGGACTCCGTCAGGGCTGCCCTTTGTCACCGATTCTGTTCATAATTTTTATGGACAGAATTTCTAGGCACAGCCAGGGTGTTGAGGGGGTCCGGTTTGGTGGACTCAGGATTGGGTCACTGCTTTTTGCAGATGATGTTGTCCTGTTTGCTTCATCAGGCCATGATCTTCAGCTCTCTCTGGATCAGTTCGCAGTTGAGTGTGAAGCGACTGGGATGGGAATCAGCACCTCCAAATCCAAGACCATGGTCCTCAGCCGGAAAAGGGAGGAGTGCCCTCTCAGGGTTGGGAGCGAGATCCTGCCTCAAGTGGAGGAGTTCAAGTATCTTGGGGTCTTGTTCACGAGTGAGGGAAGAATGGAGCGTGAGATCGACAGGCGGATCGGTGAGACGTCCGCAGTGATGCGGGCTCTGCATTGGTGTGTCGTGGTGAAAAAGGAGCTGAGCCGTAAGGCAAAGCTCTCAATTTACCGGTCGATCTATGTTCCTACCCTCACCTATGGTCATGAGCTATGGGTAGTGACCGAAAGAATACAAGCGAATACAAGCGGCTGAAATGAGTTTCCTCCGCAGGGTGTCTGGGCTCTCCCTTAAAGATAGGGTGAGAAGCTCAGTCATCCGGGAGGGGCTCAGAGTAGAGCCACTGCTCCTCCGCATCGAGAGGAGTCAGATGAGGTGGCTCGGGCATCTGATCAGGGTGCCTCCTGGACGCCTCCCTGGTGAGGTGTTCCGGGCACGTCCAACCGGGAGGAGGCCCTGGGGAAGACCCAGGACACGCTGGAGGGACTATGTCTCCCGGCTGGCCTGGGAACGCCTCTGGATTCTCCCAGAAGAGCTAGAAGAAGTGGCCGGGGAGAGGGAAATCTGGGTATCTCTGCTCAAGCTGCTGCCCCCGTGACCCGACTTCGGATAAGCGGAAGAGGATGGATGGATGGATGGATGGATGGATGGATAATAACCCTCATACACAGTTTATAACAGTAGCTAATTTAACAAATGGGAATTCAGAACTAAAGTTCAAATACTAACATACATCAGCAGTACAGATGTTATGAACTTCTTTAATGAGACTATTAAAAATATATAATCCCAGATCTCAGCATCACAGTGCAAACCACATACTAGCTTGGCAAAACCTATTTCGCCTTTCATTCAACATTTTAGAAAATTTAATCCTTTAGCATAACGGGAAGTCTTTAATTTCTGAAATGAGACCTACTACTTGTTCCCTAACTCCAGTGCCAACAAAACTAGTAAAAAGCGCAATGGATATTCTTGCAGCACCTATTCTTAGCATAGTTGCTCACTATTGCATGGTGCAGTACCTGATGCACTATAAGTGTCAGGTATCAAACCATTACTTAAAAAGTCAGACCTAGACGCACATATACTTAATAATTATAGACCCATATCAAACTTAACCTTTCTCTCTAAAATACTTGAAAAAGTAGTCATTACATTACAATTTATTTGAGAAATTCCAGTGTGGCTTCCGCACTGGTCATATTACGGAAATGGTACTAATGCATGTTGTAAATGACATTTTAATATCCTCTGAAGAAAATTCTACTGTAATGATGTTGTTAGCAGTGTTTGACATCATTGACCATTCTATTTTACTACTCAGGCTGGAAATGACATTGGGCTTATAGGCAATGTCCTTGGGTGTTTTAGTTCTTATTTATCAAATTGTTTCCAGTATGTACACAAATATCCTGACAGTACAGAATTTTAATCAATATTTTTAATCAATACAAAATATATAATATATACTTTTACAATTTAATACAGGGACATACTTATATGAAGTTATAACAATGAATTATTAAACATAAGGATAATAGTTGAATGTAACTAAAGGGTTAACTAAATGTTGTTTCAAGTCTAGGCATGTGGTGCTTTTGCCTCATCTTAGTGGAGCCACCAAGATAGTTACTAAGTTTAAAATGAAGTAGATGAGTAGCAAACACCTCTCTAGAAAGTGGGAATAAACTAATGGGAAAGCCCAAATACCCCTCCTATGAAGTGGTGCTAAAATCAACAGAAGAGTCAAAGGATCATCCCTATTTACAAGACAATATTCAAATTAATGGGAGAGTCAAAAGGAGTCAGAAAATACTGGTGCCACTCATTGATTGGATGAAGCTCTGTAAATTATGCATATTAAGAGTCAGTTGACATGATGCATTAGATGAGGTAATGTAACAGAAAAATATAAAAGCAGATGAATTGTTTTATTGATTGCTCACTCCATGGACTGAGACATTTGTGCAAATCAGTCTGCAAGTAAAGAATCGTGAATGTCTTCTTTGAAAACAGAGTAGTACTAGGGTCTTGCCTGAAGAAGGGGCCTGAGTTGCCTCGAAAGCTTGCATATTGTAATCTTTTTAGTTAGCCAATAAAAGGTGTCATTTTGCTTGACTTTTCACTTGAAAACAGAGGAAAGTTTTTTCCACAACAACAGTACTCCATCATTATGCAAAGAAGTGAGATATGCTGTTCCACAGGGCTCAGTACTAGGACCTTTACTATTTTCACTTTACATGCTTCCACTGGGATCTATCATCAGAAAACACAATGTTAATGTTTTACTTGTACACAGATAACATCCAATTATACCTTTCTTTTACACCAAATGATGTTTCTCTGATGTTGTCCTTAATTAGATGTGTTAGTGAGTTAAAGGAGTGGATGGATGAGAACTACTTGTCCTTAAGCACAGACAAAACACAAATGTTAATTTTTGGAGGGAAAGATGCTGATCGAAACAATATTTTGTCATTATATAACTCAGTTGGAATCACCACTAGTTTTACTGAATCATCCTGAAATCTGGGTGTTATCTTTGATTCTAGCATGTCATTTAAAGTGCACATTACACAACTGCCTGAAACATGTTTCTTCCATCTTAAAAATTTAGGGAAATTAAGGAATTTTCTAAAGAGAAATTAATTCATGCATTTATTTCTAGTAGGATTAACTACGGTGCTCACTGGCTGTTCAAATTGTACCTTATACAGCTTTCAGTTAATTCAAAATGCTGCAACAAGAATTATTACAAGAAAAAGAAAATATCAACACATAACTCTAATTCTTAATTCATGGCTCCCAGATAAGTGTAGGACAGACTTCAAAAGCCTTAAATGGCCAAGATCCAGATTACTTATGTGAATTTATCAGCCAGCTCAAATTAAATCTCAAGATGCCGGTCTGCTTATGATTCCAAGGATTAATAAAATAACAGTGGGAGGTCGAGTTTTTAGTTACAGGGCCCCGAAGCTCTGGAATGGTCTGCCTGCTAATATAAGAGATGCGTCTTCAGTCACAGCTTTTAAATCCTGGCTTAAAACTCACTGCTTCAGTTTAGAATATCCAGACTGGAGCTGCTGTTTAGCTGTGCGTGTTTCATCTCTGTTGTTAGTCATTAGTACTAAAACATAAGTAATGTGATATTTATAATTTGATACTAACACTCACTCTGTTTCTCTTTTTGGTACTTACATGTGGCACTTAGTGCCACTGCTCTACTGCCAAATTGTTTGTCTGCCTATGAAAACATCATCTCTGATAAAAGAACACTGTAATCATCGGGTAGAAGGGTCCTTTCATCAGATTGGCTGGCCCACCAATGGCTCAGTTATGGAATGGCCAGCAGGGGGAGGCAGCTTGTTTGCCTGAGGTCTCCAGAACTCTGAACAAATCTGAATCCTCATATGTGATATAATCTACTCTTGTATTTTGCTTTGTAGCTTGTATTACTACTATCGCACTATTGTTTTCCTGAGGTGGTAATGATAGATTTGCCGTCTAGGTATGTGAAGAGGATTACTCATGTTCTGTTTTGTGTATTGTATTTACCCCATGTTTTGACACCCATTGCATATCCAACCAACCTGGAAAGGGGACTCTCCAAATTGCCTTTCTCAAGATTTTTTCAATATTTTTTCTTTACAAGGGTTTTTTGTTTGGGAGTTTTTCCTTTTCTTCTTAAGAAGACAAGGCTGGGGTCTGTCAAACAACAGGGCCTTTTAAAGACTTTATTGTGATACTCCTTATGTGATTTTGGGTTATAGAAAAATAAATTGTTGTTGTTGCACAGCTGGATCAAATATTTCAAAATAATATTAGTCAATATTCTTCACTAAAATGCAAACTGTTTTATAAAGTTAATATATAAAATAAAAAAGTCAGCAAAGATATTAATCAGACATATTTCAAAGAGAGGTAATTGTATTACTGCGGTGGGTTGGCACCCTGCCCGGGATTGGTTCCTGCCTTGTGCCCTATGTTGGCTGGCATTGGCTCCAGCAGACCCCCATGACCCTGTGTTCGGATTCAGCGGGTTGGAAAATGGATGGATGGTTGGATGGGTAATTGTATTAAAATTTACTTTCTACATTTTTATTTATTTATATTTGATAATTTATTCCACAGTTTCTTGTGTTTTCAACATGTTTTCAAAATGTTCAAAATAGAGTTTTTAAGAAACATTACATCACTCTTACTATCTATGTTAAAAGTTTGAAAGGCTATAAAAAGAAAAAGCTTTATAGCCTGCATTGACTCTTCTGATCCATTAGTAAGGAAAAGTAGGGTGAAAAAAGCTGTCAAAGACAACTGAAGGAAAGCAGCTTGAAGTTACTGATTAATGGACCTTACCTCCTTTGGGCATCTTTATATGACCCTAAAATGTGCTTAGTTGGTTCAAATTACTCTTGTGTCTGTGATTAAAGTGGCAGTTTGTTTTTAAATACTTCCTCATGCAAAATGCTTCTGCAAATTGTTTCCTTGCAATAATACTGATGACATATGAAAATGCCTGAAAGGAGTCAGATTGAATAAATAATAACCATAAAATGCGGTTGTACTTAAAAGGTAATGAAATATGCATATCACCTGTATTATTCAACACCATTATGAGAGGATTCAAAACTGTGTTTATTTCTTTATTGGTCACCGAAGACTAAGTGTTTTTCATTTTACTTAATAAGTATGGTAGAACGATTTAAAATATTACATCCTTATTAGTGATATACAACATATGGAACATACTGTAGTTATATACCACATCAGAAATATATTGGAAGTTATGGCAATTTAAATTACTTTACATACACTGCTTACATTCAACATTGACTCAGCACAAAACATTTACAATAAGTAAAGGAATTTTTAAAAGGAGGAGATGCTGACCTGCTCTCAACTTAAAATCCATTATTTTTTCACTTTTCCTTCTGTCTTTTTTTTTGGTCATCTTTCACTTCCTGTGTCACTCTTAGAGTTTACTTAGTTGTTATGTTGTTAAGCCTTTGAGCTTCCTGACCTCTTCTGAGATATATTTTTGCCTTTTTACTTATTTGCAATAAAGAAAAACCTGATTCTTGATAGAATGGTCTTTTAGACCAGTGGATTTCAAAGTGTGGTTTGCAAGTGTGAACCGAGTGGTCTGCAAAGTGACAGTAGTCATACCTTTGCAAAGTGACTTTTAAATTACTCAGATACATCAACTGATAATGTGTTTCGATGATTTATAAATATACGTGCCTGCTATTCGCTCACATAAAATACTTACTGGAACACTGCATGTTACAAGATGTTTGTATCTCCAAACCACCTTTTTTGTCACATCTTCAACAGAATTTCAAGCTCTGGCTTTGTTTGCTTTATCTCTATGTATGCTATTTCTGTTGCACTCTGTATATACTGCCATAAAATATTGTAACAAGCACACAAGAAAAAGGACAGGGTACAGAATTGATAGTTCAGTCCTTCCTTTTTCATTGTTTTCTTTTTTTTCAACGAGGCTCCTTACCAGCCTTCAAATGTATTTTTGAACATGTCTACATGTCAAGAAGAATGCCTCAAAAATAACATTCATGAATGCTTTATCTAGCTCTGTAACTGAAGGTAAGTACTTCTTCCTTATCTCTGCTCCAGAGTGCTTTCCCACTCCCATTCTGTCTGTCACTTCGAGCATATTGTTCACTATATAGTCTTTCACTCTCTGTTTTTGCTTCTTTTGGGAGAATCTCCTTTTAAATCTAAAAAAGTGCCACACAATGCCTGACTAATAGCACATATCATTGCAGAGAGCTAGTGTAGTCTTTTTAACAAGACCATTCCAGGAGGTGACACTTGAAAGTACAGTCCATTTCCACTGACTTTTTTTTAGTTTTCCTGCTACTGCAATGCATCTTTATATTTTGTGTTAAACTGGTTCAGATTTGTCAAAGTAAAAGTTAATTTGTTGCTATGAATTGCCTTCAATCCATATTTTACAATACTGTAGTGCGGTGGAATCTGTTCAGTCAGTTCACTTATTTACTGTGTGTTTTCGATTATTACACATCAACAGTTGTACACTACCTTTGTAAGTACGGTTTGGTTAAAGCATGAGTTCAATATTTTCCAAGTCAAATTTATTTCTTTACAATTATTATATATTTTAATTTTCAACTGCACAGCACATATGAAGAGTTGGGGAACCAGCTTGTGATCCCTGAATATTGTAAAAATAAATTGTATAAATGAAAAAATTTGCAAATGTAATAGAGTCTTTCCAGACCTGAGTCCGAACATCAGACAGCCATCTTCAAGCAGTGATTGCCATTATATGTGCTTGATGCAGAAGTGAGCATGTCTTCAGTTATCTGCGACTCTCGAATCCATGGGTCTGTAGATAAAAGAGGAGACTGTGTAAATAACAGTGCCTTCTAATGTCCCAGTATGATATTAAAATTAATGTACAAACCCTGAGAGTGCTCTCTACTTACGTGTGTGTGACATGGCCAGTGATTCATCCCAGACTCATCAGGTCAGGCAACCCGAATGGTGAGGCTGTGAAAACAAGAAAGGACATTGACATCGGTGTGTTGTCAGCCCAAGCAATGCTGGAATGTAAACTTATATGGCTGGAGGTCCAAGAACTTTGATTCCTTGTTTGTTGCCATCCAGTGTAAAGGTACATGATCTGTAAGTCTGTAACAAAGACAATTTCACTGCCCAGTATTTAGTACCTCAGCTGCTGAATAGCCCATTTGACTGCCAGAGCCCACTGCTGCATACCTGGTCTTGCGCTTGAGCAGTTTCTTGTTTAGATACATTATGCAAGGATCAACACCATTGATGCATTGGTTCAGCATAGCACCCTAGCTGGTGTTGGAACCATCGGTATGGAGGGAAAAACAAAAAGAAAAGTCAGGTGAGATTAAAACAGGTGCTGATTTAAGTGCCTTATTTAGGTCACTAAATGTGGCCTCAGCCTGGGCATTCCATACCACTGTGTTACAGCCATACTTTTGCATCAGATTAGTCAAAGGTACAGGCCTCTCTTAGGATAGTGGGTAACAAAATCAACAAGAACTTTAACATACGTATATCCTTGTGCCAAGGGTTCTAGCAGGCTGCCATGCCCAATCCTCTTGAAAGGAAAGTCAGTCAGTGGCAATGGAATAAGAGGAGCACAGTTCTTCAGAGGAATCTGTTGGAGTTAGCATGAAACACAAATTCAATGGACCTCCTCATTGACCCCAGGCCAATAAAATCTAAGCTTAATTTGTTGTAATGCTCAAGTGCCTTGAGCATGGGAAAGGTGCTATATAAATAAAATGTAATATTATTATTATTATTATTACTAGTCATTTAGCCCGTTACAATAACGGGCGCTAGAACAGTAGTGCATAAACATTAGAAGGAACAGTCTATATTAAATGGCAAGGGACTTTGACCTCATTCTTTTTGTTGGTCGTATTTTTCTTTCTTTCAGCCTTTCTTTTGTTGATGTTTACTTGCTGAGCTGACCGTTCGTCGTGGGCTGCCACCATGTATTGTGTGTCTTTAATTTTCTGTGACAGTAATACTGTCTTGTGCGTCCGCTGGCTTGCACGTCCATAATATACCTTTTATTTTCTCTGGCGGTAATACAGGCGTGTACATCGGTAATCTCCTCTGACAGTAACACTGGCTTGTATGTGACTGTAATATGCGTCACTGCATTGTGTACCTTTAATTTCCTCTCACAGTAATACTGGTTTGTATTTCCGTAAAACGCCTGTAACTTTCTCTGACAGTAATATCGCGCATCGCACCATGCCCCGCGCATGCACACTTCACCAGAAGACACACACACACGGACACCTGGACGCACACAGGGATTTTATTAAAGAGGATTATTAATATTTTGTCGGTTCCCAAGTGGGAACTTAAGTTCGCAGATCTCCCATTGGTAGTTTTGCAGTACTAACAATAGCTTCTGCACCTTGCCATCATGCTCCACTACCCAAAATAACCGATCAATCTCTAATACGAGGTAAGGCCCTAAAGCCATGGGATTTTTGGTCCTTTGCTTATTGACTGAGATATTGCATTTCTTATAAACTGAACACAATCATCGTTCCACTGTTCTCTACTGAAAGAAGACTTTATCTGTCGAAAACAAAACTGCAGCTCTGTCAGGGGATCAAGAGTGACGTCCCTGGATGGCGCTCTGATCTGCAAAATCTTTCCAGAGCTCATCTGGATTTGACTTAACAATATCCTTGGCATCGCACTAGGTGGCCACACCCTACTGGGTAAGCTTACATGAAGTGGGAGCAGTGTGCAACCTGGTTTCCATTCTATGGCTAGGCCTATGTTTTTTTTTTAATTCTGTTGCATACGTCTGGCTTCTCTGCCTGACCAGCCCCACAACAGTATGACAACATACTGGGGGTCTGTCAACGACAGCTGCTGCTAACGTCTGACTTTCCACTGCATATGTAATTACACAGGAGGTGGATCCATAACATTGTGTTTCCCTATGAATACAGGCAAGACTGGTCTTCCCTGAGCTGAGGAAGTATGTATTGGCATGCAACAATGGCAACGCTGCTGCTTGAATCTATTAGTGCATTTACAACCACAGAATCTTTACATGGTAGACTAAGAGGTTTAGCACACAGTCAACACACAATATCTGAACCCCTTCATCCATTCACACTCAATAGGTTCCTCAAGTCTTGGACAGTGCGGTGCAATATGCCCTAGCTTTCTGCACTTTTAGGTGGTAGTGAAGTTTCTTTAGGGTAGGCTTCAGAGTCAGTCACTTTTTGGTTCAGCACTGCGGTTTTGGCTTCTGATACTTTATGCACTTTTCTCTGCAAGCGTGGCTGCATGGTGTCTCTAGAGCATCTCAACCAGGTGACCTATATTCTCCTAGTGCTGGCATCGTACCTGTCCAGTAATTGACTAAGGGTTACCATTAATAAGATAATTGGAGGCTACAATTTTGACTAACTTCTCTGTGACATTATCTCCATTTTTAACTACCTCACCAGCTTATCCCAGAGTTCAAAGGCCTGGGCTCTCGATGGCTTGAAGCAGCAAAGGTTTTGACTTAAGAAAACATTTATGACGAATCCTTGTGATAATGAAAAGGAAAATAGAAATAATAATTTTATCACAGATTCTTGGTCCTATTTTTTTTAAGGTAAGAATAGATTTCCTGCTTGCTTGTCTGCCCATAGCTGCCATCATTAATGGAGCATTATACTTAGTATCCTACTTTTGCTTCTACAATTCTGTTTTCTGTTTCTTTAACAGTCAAGAATAAACAGGCAGCCAAATAAGGAGCCACAGATAATTAGCAAGGAGCCAAACCTGGAGTAGCAAATAAGTAGCTAACTTCAGCCTTGTAGACGAGTCACTCTTTCTGAGTATGTGATAATAAAATAATTGAAGACAACATGTTTAAATGAGCAAACTCACTGACACTCACTCATACCAGTCATTCGGGAGACTGAAACATGCTAATGTGCTTACAAGGTGAACTGGAAGAAGAACCACAGAGTTTGTTAAGAACTGCAGTATGAGAGTTAAATAAAATACAAATTTCGCTCCTAAAGCTTTGTTTTTTGGTTGTAGCTAAGAAGCCATACAGGAATTTTAAAACATTTTTCCCTTTAGATGGGTTTGTTGTTTTTTGGTTTTTTTTGCCCGCTCTGGAGCAAAATCAGCTGAATGTTCAGGGAAGCATTTCAGAAAGTTACTTGTTACTTCTTTCACACCTACCATCAGCGAGGCAGGGCAGAAACTTCAGAAAGCAGTAGCTGAAACCACCAAAACTACATAACCACCGTTGTAGTGTAGAATAGTTTAAAGTGACAATGAGTTCTTAGTGGGAAGAAGTTAAGCCACATGAAGAATAAATGTTTAAAAATATTTTATGTATATTGCAGAACTGGTATTAGCTGGAATTAAAAAAAAACTCTGCAGTGGGTAAGTAAAGAGATTAAAAAAAAGCTATAAAGGAAAAAAAAGTTGTAATAGGCATTTAAGTCTAAAAACTCTAATGCTAACCATAGAACATATTAGGGAAGCTAAAGGGCAGTTAGAGAGGAATATAGTCAAAAACTGTAAAATGACCCAAAGAGATTCTTTCCATATGTTATTAGTAAAAGAACAGTCCTAAGCTTCTTTTTTTATTTCAAAATATTACAATATACATCAATAAATAATTTTTTAAGCAATTAGATTCAACAATAACCTAATTTATTTGGAACTAAAAACATCCATGTATCAAAAGAGATAGATAGATAGATAGATAGATAGATAGATAGATAGATAGATAGATAGATAGATAGATAGATAGATAGATAGATAGATAGATAGATAGATAGATAGATAGATAGATACTTTATTAATCCCAAGGGGAAATTCACATACTCCAGCAGCAGCATACTGATACAAAAAAGCAATATTTAAATTAAAGAGTAATAGAAATGTAGGTAAAAACAGACAATAACTTTGAATAATGTTAATGTTTACCCCCCCGGGTGGAATTGAAGAGTCGTATAGTTTGGGGGAGGAACGATCTTCTCAGTCTGTCAGTGGAGCAGGACAGTGACAGCAGTCTGTCATTGAAGCTGCTCCTCTGTCTGGAGATGATACTGTTTAGTGGATGCATTGGATTCTCCATAATTGATAGGAGCCTGCTGAGTGCCCGTCGCTCTGCCACAGATGTCAAGCTGTCCAGCTCCATGCCAACAATAGAGTCTGCCTTCCTCACCAGTTTATCCAGGCGTGAGGCGTCCCTCTTCTTTATGCTGCCTCCCCAGCACACCACCGCGTAGAAGAGGGTGCTCGCCACAACCGTCTGATAGGACATCTGCAGCATCTTATTGCAGATGTTGAAAGACGCCAGCCTTCTAAGAAAGTATAGTCGGCTCTGTCCTCTCTTGCACAGAGCATCAGTATTATTTTAGCATGATGCCCAACCTCTCATGTGGAACCTTATCAACAAGTTCAGCTTAACAATTTCTTTCTGAAAGTCAAGATAAATAATATCACATGCTCCACTTTGATCATATCCTTTTGTTGCCTCCTCATAGAATACCAGCATGTTAGTAAAACACAACCTCTCTCTTCTGAACCCATTCAGACTGTTCTGAAAAACTCCTGTTCTTGCCAAGCTTTGCTCAATCTTATCCTTATTAATTCCTTCTATTAACTTTCCTGTGATACATGTTAAGCTTACTGGTCTATAGTTGCTTGGATCTGCCCTGTCACCATTTTTATATAATGGAATGATATTTGCCATTTTCCAGTCCTTTGGAATCTCTCCAGTGCACAGTGACTTCCTAAATTTATGTGTCAAGGGTTTACATATGTACTCGTTAACCTCCTTAAAAACTCAAGGGTCAATATATTATCTGGTCCTGGTGATTTGTTTGATTTCAGTCTATTTAATCTGAGCAGTACTTCTCCCTCTACAATTTCCAAATCCCTCAGTACCTCCTTAGTCTCATTTACCTCTGGGAGGTTATCCACTTCCTCCTTATGAAGATCTCAGAAAAATGCAAGTTTAGGGCATCCGCTATTTCACTGTCTGTATCTTTTAATTCCCTTTTACTATTTCTGACGCACTTCACCTCCTCCTTGACTGTTCTTTTACTACTAAAATCTGAAAGAATCTCTTAGGGTGTTCTGTCGCCTTATCTGCTATATTCCTCTCCAACTGTCTTTTAGCCTCCCTGATATCCTTCTTAATGGTTGGCCTCATGTTCTCATATGCTCTATGATTCACTTTGCAGTGATTAGTCTTATATGGCTTATAAAGCAGTTTTTTCCCTTGCAGCTTCTTTTTTAATCCACTGTGGAGATTATTTAAATTTCCTATTAATTCCAATTTTAGGTATGTCCTGCCTTACATGTAAAACATTTAAATACCTGTTTCACTGCTCCTCGACTGTCTCCACACTTAAAAGCTTATCCCAGTCCATCCTCTTTAGACTTTGTCACATTTGCTCAAAATATACCCTACCAAAGTTCAACTTAACAATTTTAGTCTTTGCATCTGCACTCCTACAAAATACTGAGAACTGTATTTTAACTGTACAGGCTAGACAACGGAACCTTGACTGCCATTAGGTATCAGGATGAAATCCTTGGACCCATTGTCAGACCTTATGCTGGTGCAGTGGGTCCTGGGTTCCTCCTGGTGCACAACAATGCCCGGCCTCATGTGGCAGGAGTATGCAGGCAGTTCCTGGAGTATGAAGGAATTGATACCATTGATTGGCCCCCACACTCGCATGACTTAAATCCAATAGAACACCTCTGGGACATTATGTTTCTGTCCATCTAACGCTGCCAGGTTGCACCTCACTGTTCAGGAGCTTAGTGATGCCCTAGTCCAGATACGGGAGATCCCCCAGTATCTGTCATCTCATTAGGAGCATGCCCTGACATTGTCAGACATGCATGCAAGCACATGGGGGCCATACAACTTACTGAGTACGATTTTGAGTTGCTACAGAGGAATTTTGGCAAAATGGACTAGCCTGCCGCATCATTTTTTCATTTTAATTTTCGGGGTGTCTTTGAATTCAGCTCTCTGTAGGTTGATAATTTTCATTTCCATCAAACGATGTGGCATCCTTTCGATCCTAACACATTACTCAGTCCATATCAGTATAGATATCCAGCATGATTTTTTTCCCATTGAGATATGAAGTGTTTTCAATGCATTTCTTTAATTTTTTTGAGCAGTTTATTATGGTCACTTGACCCTAGTGGTTCAATCACCTCTACACCCTCAATTCTATCCTGCTTATTACAAAATACTAAATCCAGACAATCTTCACCCTGTGTTGGTGCTTTAACATACTATGTTAAAAGGCAATCACTGATTACTTCAAAAAGCTCCTTCTGCAAGGTTATCCCAATGAATATTTGGCTAATTAAAGTCCCCCATGACTATAATATCTCTCTGTAAACTTGCATTTTTGATATTACTAAAAAGATGTTGAAATCACTGTCTGAATTGGGTGGCCTATAACACACTCCTAAAATAAGACCTCTTTCCCTAATATTTTCCAGGTGAAGCCACATGTCCTCACTAAGATGGGGTTCATCGTCCAACTGAAGAGGAATTATATTTAAATTCTGTTTGACAAAAACAGCAACCCAACCACCTTTTCTGTTCTCTCTATCCTTCCTAATAAATGTGTATCCCTCTATGTTACACTCACCCCCATCTTTATTATTTAGCCAGGTTTCCATTATTGCCTTAATATCTCAATTATGCTGGGCTACATACAGCTCCAACTCACTTACCTTATTTTTGATACTTCTAGCATTAAGGCTAAAGTTATTTTTATGTGTTACTCCTTCTACATTTAAATGTTGGGGGGAGTGGTGGCTCTGAGGCTAGGGATTTGCACTGGCAATCGGAAGGTTTCTGGTTTGAATCCCATAAATTCCAAAAGTGACTCTACTTCATTGGGCCCTTGAGCAAGGCCCTTAATCTTCAATTCCTATGTCCTGGGTATGACGTTAATCTGCATCCAGCCCTGTATGTAGACCCTCCAACCTGCAGGGAAACACCTTAGGGGTTGGTGGCAGGATTGGCACTCCAGCCACCATAAAAAAACCTCACACTGGTTCCATTCTATCTGAACTAGTGCGGTGCTGAGGTGTCACCTGTTGCATGGCTGCACTCGGGTCCTAATCTGGAATCCTAGGTTGGTTTGTCATGTGCTGGGTGCAGCAATGCGCTGTATCAGCACGTGCTCCTAACATCTCATCATCATCATCTCTTAGAATTTACATTACTACTCATTTTTATTTCTACACTGTTGTTTGTTCCTCCATGCATAGATTTAAACCTGGCCTGTCCTAAACTCCCTGCCCCCCCCCCCATTCCCTAGTTTAAACAATTTTCGACTAGCCTACTCATATGCCTCCCCAATACATCTGTGCCCCTCCAGTTCAGATGTAACACATCACAGTGGAACAGGTCCCAAATGTTCCAAAAGGAGTCCCAATGCCCCATAAACCTATCCACATTACTAACCGAGAATGGTAAACCGGATGGACGCAGGGACATCCGGCCATGGGCCGTAGCTGCAAAAAGACGTACTGCGCAGGCGGCCCAAGAAATGAGGTGCCGCGAGAGGCGGCCGCGACCACAGAAAAAAGGAGTGAGCACAGAAAAAAGGAGTCAAAGAAATGAGGCGCCGCGACCACAGAAAAAAGGAGTCAGCACAGAAAAAAGGAGTCAAACGCAGGCGACGCACACAGCGGCGCACGAAACCCATTGCACACGAAACTAGCACACAAAAAAAAGAAGCCGCTCGCGCCCCACAAATCCCACACCCACCTCCAAGCACCCAACCCCCCCCCTCCACAAGCAACGGACGGGACACACACAAAGAGGACGATTCAACAAGCCCCTGGCACACAAAAAAAACGAACCCGCAACCCCCCCCCCCCCACAAGCAACGGACGGGACACACACAAAGAGGTCGATTCAAAAAGCCCCTGGCACACAAAAAGAAAGAAGACACTCGCGCCCCACCAACCCCCCCCCCCCCTCCAAGCAACACCCCCCCCCCCCCTCCTCAGACGCCGGCAGAGCACACAGTGCCACACGAATCCCATTGCACACGAAACGGGATGCACACAAAGAGGAGGATTCAACAAGCTCCTACCACACCAAAAAAAAGAAGCCGTGACCGCCACACCAAGCCCATTAGAGACGAAACGGAACAGACTACGGACATGGCACACGAAACGTTCACAACAACGACGAATCAGACCCACAAACACACTAACATCAATAAGAAGTGACACCCAAAGCCCCATTTCTAAAGGAACCGTCCGTATTAAACATACGTCATCTCAACACCTTCACACTATGCAGCATAGGTGGATCTCCTTACAATAAAGCACTATTTACCATTCAACTGCAGAAAAGGCTCCATATTAACAGTGAGTGCGATCCTCCTTATTACTTATCCATATTTCTCACGTTGAAGAACAAACAAGTCATGAATACACGCTCACGGGTACAAAACGATATGGCTCGGATAACGGGACCAAACACACAAACCCGCATGAAAAAACAAAATACACGGCGGCGTATACAACGCGCTTCTGAAACTCCGGGAGAAAAAATGTCTCGGCTCCAAAAACGCAAAGCTCAACTAACCCCGTTACAGAAACGTGCCCAAATGGACAGACACAATGAACGTAGACGCATACAGCGCGCGTCTCAAAGTGCTGCATCGAAACAGGCACGAGTTCAAACCGAAAGACCTCGCGTCTCAGACATACAAAAACGGGAGCGAAGAGACAGCATAAATGAACGCAGACGTCTACAACGCGCATGTGAACTGCCGGAAAACAAGCAAGCAAGGCTCCAAAAACAGAAAGCTCAACTGACCGACATACAAAAACGGACAAGGCTCGATACAAACAATGCACGACGTAGACTGAAACGGACTTTTCGCACAGCACAGGCGAATCGATTACACCTCCAAAATAGCGCGTCCCATATATTGTACATGCAACAACGCGCCTCTCAAACGCCACAAGCAAAACCTGCCCGTCGCGGACATCAACGCCAGACACCTGCTAAACGCTTGCGCCACTTAGCTGACAGCGCGTTCAATAAGGAAAATTCATTGGGATTAATGAATGTCATTTGCAATCATTATCATTCACTTAACTTCCCTGAAGAAACAACTGGCAATACAAGTAATGAATTTACACATTGTTGTCAAAAGGGTCAGATTAGACTGCCTCCTTTACATTCATATCCTGAATATCTACAGAAGCTTCTAACTAACGATGTACCTGAAAGTAAAAACTTTATGAACTGCATTAGATCCTACAATGGTTCATTTGCTTTTGCATCTACCGCAGTAAATATTAGGCCACCAAAAGGCAATGGCCCATACTGCTTTCGCATATGTGGACAAATATTGCATCGCATTGGAACAGTGCACCCTGAAACAAATCAACAACGCAAATATGCACAAATCTACATCCTAGATCCACATGACGCAATCTATCAACGAATGAACCTTCCATTCCCCTTTTAACACAATGCACTATATTATGTCCAAAAAATATTAATGTTGATCACATTAATAACCAGGTCATTTCATTACTTCCTGGAGAGGCACGGCTCTTTCTAAGCTCTGACAAAGTTGACTCTGATGACGACAATGAACATCTGAATTTCCCCTTACAATATTTGAACACTATTAACCCAGCCGGATTACCACAACACAATCTTAGCCTTAAAAACGGAACAATAATCATGCTATTAAGAAACCTTAACACTAAACAGGGTTTATGCAATGGCACACGTTTAGTCGTCAACACCATGACACACAATGTTATTCAAGCAACAGTTCTTACAGGATCACATGCTAACAATACTGTTCTCATTCCTAGAATTGACCTTACGAGTTCTGACCTAAAATTACCTTTTACATTGAAACGCCGACAGTTCCCCATTAAACCTGCATTTGCCATGACCATCAACAAATCACAAGGACAAACCATCGACAAGGTTGGCATCTACCTCTCTGAACCCGTTTTTGGACATGGACAACTTTATGTTGCCTTCTCACGTGTTCGACGTTCATCTGACGTTAAAGTTAAAGTTATAGATGCTCCATGCCAAGGAAGACTCATTCAAGGACAGGACACCATCTTTACTACTAATGTTGTGTACAAAGAAATATTCCAATAAACCATTACTCTGTGCCAAACACTGTATTGTTTGCTTTCTATATGCATCATCCACACCTGCACACTATTCTATATCTCATTCATACATCTCACTCTTTGTCATGCCCCAACGCCAGGGGTTGGCGAGCGAAGCGAGCAGGGGGCGGAGCCCCCTAGTACCCTTCTAAACTGCACCAAGATATGAGCCATGCATTAAGTCTTCTAATCTCCTCAATCTTACCTGGACTGGCGCATGACACAGGCAGAACTTCAGAGAAGAATCATTTCTGTTCCTCAGCCTGGCACCTAACTCTTTGAATTTGTATCGCAGAACTGACAAACTACCCTTATGTATGTCATTTGTTCCAATATTGGCAATGACAACTGGATCCATCCCCACTCTGGCCAAGATCCTATCCACCCTTCCAGGGAGGTCCCTCACCTGTGAATCCAGAAGGAAACACACCGTGTGAGACTCTCTATGATTGAGTGCCCAATTATCACTACCTCTCTCTTTTGGGAACTTGTTTTGAGGTGGCCTGTTGGGGCTTCTCATCCCTGCCTACCACCTCAGAATCATTAGAGACATCATCCAGCTCCACAAGGACATGATAATGGTTTGACACTTCTAATTCTGGGGTTGATGCCCCTGGACAGTGTGCACTCTTTATCTTACAACTGGGTTCTCCAAACCATCATCTAAAAAGTCCAACATCCAACAGAACTTGCATTGCACTGGCCTCATTATTAAAATGTGATATAGGATTAGTAAAACTGCCTTAACTTTTTTCTGCTTCAGCTATTTTATACCTTGTGTCCCCTTAAGCTCATGTGTTGTTCTCCCTCTCAGCTAACTACCTGCTGTTTGTCCTTCTATGAGGTTAACTTTACTTTTCTCTGTCTGTTCTCTTAACTTTGCGCTCCTCTTATTCCTTACTTAAAAGCTCTCCACTCACACTGTTTGTATTCCCCCGTATTAAAGAACCCTTACACAGTCGCCCGCTTAACTGTTCTACCTCTGGACCGCTAAGAACTGTTCAGTCTAAAATAAACAAATAAATAAAAATTTTCTTCTTTATGTGCTCCTACAGCCCCTTGTGCCTGATCGGCATCTTAACGCTGGCCACTTGCATACGCACCGCTGAGCCTTCCCCTTTATTGCTTTGAAGTCAGCCGCAGCCTTTTTTTCTTTTCTTTTAAACTAAGGAATTATTGTTATGACGTGGGTATTTGCTTACAAATGCCGATATCAGTTACTGCTGCTTTCTATGCTACCTCCTCGATGCTAGTACAGATACAGATAACAAGAACAAGTACACATACAAGTACAAGTACAATTAACTTTTCCAAATGCATCTCCACACACCCAGCTACTATTGCTCTTGTGCAGGCAATTAAACAAACAAAAAACAACCCTTCTAAAGGGTGTGATGGACGACTGGGGTTCTGACCCAGTTGGGACACCTGGAGTAAGGAAAGTGCGGGTGAGAGACGATACCTTCCCTCGAACATGAGAGGGCAGCCTCCGTTTTACATCGGGGCCACAGGACTGGAGCTCGGAGGCTCAACCCTGTTGGGAGCCATGGCCACCTGGTCCACCCCAGAACACTGGACGGCAGCACTTCCGGAAGATAATCCGGGTGCACCTGGAGTGTTTCTGGAGTACCCATGCAGCACTTCTGCCACACCAGGAAGTGCTGCATTAAAACCATCAGGGTGCGCCTGGAACATATCCGGGTGCATTATAAAAGGGGCCGCCTCACTCCATTTGAGGGGCCGGAGTCGGGAGGCAGAGGACAGAGCTTCTGGGAGAGTAGTGGAGGTAGCAGAGAAGATTAGAAGAAGAAAAGAATAAGGAGAAGAGGGGAAAGGACTGTGAGTTTATGGTAGTGATTGGTGCACTGTGTTGTGGGCAGAAGAAAGAAAATAAAAGTGTGTGTTTAAGGACATTGTGAGTCTGTGTCTGTCTGTCTTTAACCTGTCACTGTCCCCAGGCCTCAGTTCCTCCACATCTGAAATCCTCCATCTTACTCCCTTTACCAAAAAAATCACCCATAACCTGCCTGAATGACTGTCTGCCAGTAGCGCTCACCCCGGTGTTGATGAAGTGTTTTGAGAGATTGGTCTGGAGTCATATCATGTCCTTCATCCCTCCCATCTTTGATGCACACAAATTTGCTTACAGGGCTAAGAGGTCTACTGAGGACGCTGTTGCTGCTGCTCTCTATGCTACCCTGTCCCATCTGGAGCACCAGGGGAGCTACGCATGTCTCCTCTTTATTGATTTTAGCTCTGCTTTTAATACCATCCTCCCTCACAGATTGGTGGGCAGGCTGCTAGCCCGTATTCCACCTGTATATGGATTAAAGACTTCCTGACAGACCACACACAAAGGGTTAGGGTGGGCACTCACATCTCCTCGGCCATCAGCATTTGCACCGGCTCTCCTCAGGGGTGTGTGCTGAGCCCCCTGCTCTTCACACTGTACACAAATGATTGCGCCCCCGCCCACCACAGCAACACCATTGTCAAATGTGCAGATGACACCACTGTGGTGGGACTCATCTCTGGGGTGGATGAATCCGCCTACAGGGAGGAAGTGGAGCAGTTGACAGCATGGTGCACTGACAACAACCTGCTCCTGAACACAAGTAAGACCAAGGAGCTTGTTGTGGACTTCAGGAAAAAGAAAACGGACATCAAACCACTCTACATCGGAGGGGACTGTGTAGAGAGGGTGTCAGACTTCCGCTTCTTGGGAGTCCACATCATGGAAGACCTGTCCTGTGGTGTGAACACAGCTGAGCTGGCGAAGAAGGCTCAGCAAAGACTTTATTTCCTGAGAGCCCTCAGGAAAAATAACATCCCCAAAAACTGCTGGTGTCCTTCTATCGCTGCTCTATTGAGAGTATCCTGTGCTACTGCCTCTGCGTGTGGTTTTCCAGCTGCATAACAGCACAGAGGAAAACACTTCAGCGGATTGTAAAGACTGCCCAGTAGATCATTGGCTGTTCAGCTCTCGCTGCCTCAGAAAAGCAGAAAACATCTTAAAAGACTCCTCACACCCCGCTCATGACATGTTCCAACTGTTGCCATCAGGCAAAAGATATAGGAGCATCAAAACAAGACTAATAGACTGAATAACAGTTTTGACCCTGTTGCTATTAGGGCACTTAATGCCATCTAATCACCTCCAATGCAGCAGTGCAATAGATGACATCTTGCGCAATAGTGTTCATGTGCAATTAAGGTGTTATGTTGAATGTTTGTGTTCTATCTTACTTCTTCTTATCCTTTTTTGTCCTTTTTTAAATTATAATTTATTTATATTTTGACAGTTAATTTTGTTGTATTTGTTACAATGACAGTAAAGATATTTTGATTCTGATTTCTACAAGGGAAAAAAGCTTTAAAAGTTCCCACAGAGTTCCTTAGCGGCAACCAAAACCCAAGTTTTTAAGAGCAAAATGTATTTTTTTATTTAACTCTCACATCACAGAAAACACCAAAAACTCCCAGCAGCCTCTAGCGTTTGGAAGGTTCACATCAGCATGTCAGCACACCTCAAGCCTCAGCACATCAGCCACAAGCCTCAGGACAGTGCAATATAGTCATACTTGCCAAATTTGTGACAACTTGGGGCTTCAAATATCCCAAACACCAAGGACTGAAATCTCTATTCCATCCTTTTTTCTTTTCTTTTATACTTAAACTTAGTTCTGTTCTTAAAGCTGATGTCACATTATGCAACTTTTTGTAGTGAAGCATGTCAGATTTTCTGATCACAGTCACTGATCTCATTGCTACACAATGTCAAATTATACAACTGAGAATAGCAGACCAAACAACATTTACCAACCGAATGCCAGTCTTCTACTGCAGTTGTTCTTACCACTTTTTCTGACAACACATTGTCTGACGAAGTAACACTTTACAAAGGGTTAACAGCTGTAGCTAGTTCAACAGTAATCTTAGCCCTTTAATTCTGTTTGCCATTAAGTTATGGTTATCAAACCAAAGACAGACCTATACCGACATACACCGAATAATTAAAAACTCATTTCAAAATTACTGTTTCTCTTTAAAATACTTGAAAAAGTACTTTCCATTCAGCTTCAGTCTCACCTTACACATCATTATTTATTTGAGAAATCCCAGCCTGGTTTCTGTATCAGTCATAGTGCAGAAATGCCACTAACGTGTTGTAGATAACATTCTGATATTCTCTGATGAAGGAAATTCCACTGAAATTATGTTGTTAGATTTAGGGGTAGCATTTGACACCATTTTACCATTCTATTTTACCACACAGGCTGGATAATGGTATTGGGCTCACAGGCACTCTCCTTGTCTGGTTTAGTTTTTGTTCAGTTCCAGTATGTACAGAAATGTACTGGCGGTACTTCATCATTATACAGAGAACTTAAATATGGTGTCCTGCAGGGCTCAGTACTGGGACCTTTACTGTTTTCACTTTACATGCTTCCATTCAGAACTATCGTTAGAAAACATAACATTAATTTTTGCATTTAGGCAGATGACACCCAGTTATACCTTTTATACGTTTCCCCTGAGGTGGGTTGAGTAGCCAAAAATTGTACTCAAGTAAGAGTAGTGTTACTTCAAAATAATATTACTCAAGCAGAAGTAAAAAGTAGTCATCCAAAAAATTACTCAAGTAAGAGTAAAAAAGTATTTGGTGAAAAGACTACTCAAGTACTGAGTAACTGTTTGATCAAATTAAATGATCAAATTTAATTATTGTTGGCATGGAGCTGGACAGTTTGACATCTGTGGCAGAATGACAGGCGCTCAGCAGGCTCCTATCAATTATGGAAAATCCACTGCATCCACTAAACAGTATCATCTCCAGACAGAGGAGCAGCTTCAGTGACAGACTGCGGTCACTGTCCTGCTCCACTGACAGACTGAGAAGATCGTTCCTCCCCCAAACTATGCGACTCTTCAATTCCACCCGGGGATGTAAACATTAACATTATACAAAGTTATTGCCTGTTTTTACCTGCATTATTATCAATCTTTAATTTAATATTGTTTTTTGTATCAGTAAGGTGCTGCTGGAGTATGTGAATTTCCCCTTGGGATTAATAAAGTATCTATCTATCTATCTATCTATCTATCTATCTATCTATCTATCTATCTATCTATCTATCTATCTATCTATCTATCTATCTATCTATCTATCTATCTATCTATCTATCTATCTATCTAATTAATTAAATAATTTATATTTTAGAAATGTTGTAATAAGACAGACAAAAATATAAAATAACGTACAAATTCTGCTCTTTCCAAATAAAAAAAGAGTAAAAATAAATAACATCTTTACAAAATAAAGATGCAAAAATAACACAAAGTTCCAAATCTCAGTTTTTCACAACAAAGCTTTTGAAGCCAATACCTACAGTAGGTAACATGTCTGTTTGAACAGTGCAAACTACTTACAGTGACAAGATATACAAGATATACAGTACACTGACAGTATAATACTGCATATTCACTTGCCCTCCAAATAGCACAGCTGATAGAAAATAACATTAAAACAAGGCAGCTTGTGCACGTACAAGAAGTTTCACTTTACCTTGACTGTCTGTGTCTGTGCATGTTTGGTTAAAACGTGCTTTTCCTTGACTCAGTGAAGTGATGGCTAAGCTTCACCAGGAGTTGGCTCTCATTTTTCATGTACAAGTAGAACCTTGGATTGCGAGTAACTTGGTTTGCAAGTGTTTCGCAAGAGGAGCTAAAATTTTTAATAAATTTTGACTTGATAAACGAGAGAGGTCTTGCAATACGAGTAGTCCATATACGCTTTGTCTGCCAAGCGTCACATGATCACAACTGAGCTGATGGTTCTTCTCTCTCCCGCTGCGGGATTGTGGGCAATTGTCAGTCGGCGTGCCTCACTCATATAGTCAATATCCATACGAGCGTATACTGTTTACTACAGCATTGTGACCACGTGTGTGTGCTGTGACGTGTGAGTCCCCGTCTTGCACCCCAAAACACGGAGCTGAGTCTCATCTTTATTCAGCTTGAAACAGGAACAGCGTGGTTATTTATTGTAGCGGGATCTGCCACTCTCCTATACACAGACACAGCAGTCAGGCAGGGTTGTGGCCAAGTAATACAGTGCCCTGCGCATTTATAATGTTCCTTGTTCCTTATTTCACCCATCTACGTCAGGTGCTTATAGCATGACCGCAATCTTTTTGGATTCACTTTTACGGTGAACTGCTACAGCACTGGGTGCCTGCGGTTGCTTCGGGACGCTCTTCCTCGTGTCGTCCCATTGGGTGAAATCCCACAAGAGTTTAGAAACTCACTCACACCAGCCATGATTCTTTTCAAAGGTAAAGTGCAGGTTAATTTGTTTTATGTATTTTTACTTTATATTTTGTATTAATCATTTGTATATGACTAGTTTGGGTTGTGGAACAAATCATCTGAGTTTCCATTATTTCTTATGGGGAAATTCACTTTGATATATGAGTGCTTTGGATTGCAAGCACGTTTTCGGAACAAATTATGCTCGCAAACTGAGGTTCCACTTGTATTCTTTCTTTCCCTGTCCGTGGTCTGTGAGGAGTTTGTGCCGCTATGCTGCCACAGTTTGTGTGTGGTCATGTGACTGCATGGCTATGTCTGATTTGTGAAACGGAGTCTTGTGATTATTATTGCTACGTCTAATTGGTGAAACAGTCATGCAGTAGATCCACTGGCGACTTCTCTCTGGAAAAAATATAGCATATCTAATGGAAAAAAGTAACGATTCGAGTGTTGCCCAATGTAGCGGAGTAAGAGTAGCGTTTCCTCTTCACAAATGTACTCAAGTAAAAGTAAAAAGTATGGTGCAGTAAAACCACTGTTAGAAGTACAATTTTATAAAAAAGTAGCTAGTTACTACCCACCTCTGCGTTTCCCCAATGTGCTCCTTAATTAGATCTGTTAGTGGGCAAAAGGAGTGGATGGACGAGATCTACTTGTCTTTGAACAAAGAAAAAACATGAAATGTTAATTATGGGATAAAGTAATGCTGATTGCAGCAATATTTTCTCATTATTTAACTCAGTTAAAAATCACCATTAGTTTTATTCAATCAGGGAGCTCTGATGTCATTGTTTTCAGTCATGGCACTTAGTGAGCACTTGGGTGGCATCTCCCATCTGCTTAGTCCCTTTGCCTGCCCCTCTTTACCTCAGAGGCAACTTGTATGCCCACTATACACCAGTGATATGAGGCTTGCTAGTGACTACACACCCCTGGAAAATGGACTCTAGCAGCCAGGAGAAACATCCAAAGTACTTTAACACGGTGAACGCAGAGCTACTTTTATGCCAGTTTCTCCAGAAAGACCTATCCTCCTCATACAGGTCTCGACCACTGGCATAGCTTGTCCCTCTCAGGTTCAGACCAAAGTGCACTACACTATCATTTCCTCAGTGCACCACAGTACCACTGCACACAGGTCCAGATGACTACTTTCATGCCACTAACATTTTTCAGAAAGATGTTTTAGGACTCGTACTCCCGTTGGTGTCCACAACACTTTGGTATAGAAACTTTGAAACAGGAAACTGGGAAGGCAAAAAAATGCATTACTTACACCACATCCAGTTAGCCAATTCCGTTTGTCATAACAAGAGGGTGAAAAAGTCAACGTGTAAGCTCAGCCTTGATCACTTGCCTGCTGCTGAATTCTTAAGTAACGTCGGTCTGGTCCAAGCTCCTTTATCATCCTTTTTTTTAAGTGAACAATTTTTGAAGAGATGTTTCAGTAAAGAAATATCCAAACTGTCTTTGATTTCTGAAGTTCCATTCGAAGCTGCCATCTCATTAAAGTCGTGCTCACTCATCTATAGTTATGTTAATGGCAGGTGTCAACAGTGAATCATTGACGTGAACATGAAATAGTGCGTTGACGATTATCCAATCATATTAAATCAAGAAAAACTAAAACGATACTAATTTGCTGGCAATAAATGTGGGAGTGTCCGAGTTGCACTGAGCTGTGTCCCTGAAAAATCTGAAAGCAACCAATTAAAAGGTAACCTCAGGTCACCTGCTTTCCAAAAGACCGAGGACTTACATACACTCTCAGTTGGCCAGCGTCCTTCACTCAGGAATATACTGTAGGTATTCATATAGAAAGTAAACAAATACAAGTAGGAACCAATTTTTAATAGATGTCGATATGTGCTGACACCAGGCACATTGTGCAAATAAACAAATTAAGTTCAGTATTATAAACTGCCACTGTTTACATTCCAAGGCCTGCTTATGATTACAAGGATTAATAAAATAAAAGTAAGAGGTTAAACTTTTAGTTACAGGGCCCCCAAAGCTGTGGAATGGCCTGCCTGCCTTAAGGTGCCCCTTAATTCTAAGCTTTTAAATCCAGGCTGAAGACTCACAACTTCAGTTTAGTATACCCTGACTAGGGCTACTAATTAGCTGTGCATGCTACATCTCTGTTGTTAGTCATTAGTACTAAAATATAAGTAATACAATGTCTTCTGTTACTTTGCATTGTAGACTTGAATTCTCATTTGATTATTGTTGTTGTTTTCTATAGTTTTGTAATAGTAGTCCAAGCTGGCTTTAAAAAGAGCTTTTTTACATTTTTTAACACTCTCTGTCCATGCAATTCAACAGACCTACAGCTTTGCTGCTCTTTAGCTATGGTCCAGTTTTCAACACTCTAATTGAAGAGCTCAAGTGCTCTCATTAAACCAGGGTGAATTTCTATGCGTTTCAGTCACTTTTGTTTTATAGGTAGTAAGGGCGTATGTGCTGTGCTGCAATTGGGTTTCATGTTGTGGTGGTTTAAGAATGGAGTATTTGCTATAAATAAAAGAGCAGCATTCATGAAAAGGAATAATAATCTGAAACAACAAAAATGAAAATAATAATTCCAGCAGTAAATAGGCCAAATCAGGACATTTCAAACTGGATCACAACTAATAATCATAAAAAACAACTGCAGTGAAAAAAGCCTGAAAAAAACTGAACATTGTGCTAATGGAATCATGAAAAATCAATGATTGTTTCCAGCACATATGCTATATGTGAAATGCTATATGGGTATTGTACTTTATTTCATACTCAGCTGTCCCTCCGTTGAAGTCCGAAGACTTTTTTTATGCTCAGGTTAACTGATATAGAGTAATCTGCTTGGTTGATGATGCAGGAAGCATTTCACCAGTTCCATCTTCCACTGACAATTTCTTTGACATCTTGTACAGAATTTTGAGGTACATTCTGTGTATGAAAATGTGCTATAGGAATAAATTCTGTTGTTGTTGTTAAAAATGCATGCTATCTTTGGAACAGTTTGTCAATAACTACATTTGCCAACTGCTTGCCTTAAACAGAGCTTTTATATATATATATATTGTGGTAGATTGCCGGCATTTTACTCCGGCCCTCACCCCCAGGCCGCCAGGAGGAGCCCTCCGGACAGCATGATCGTGCCCCGAGTTCCAGCAGGGCCTCATGGACTTTGTAGTTTGTATACACAGCCCTGCTGGATACCTTGGGGGCCACCGGGAGTCGCTGTAGGGGGGCTAGTAGGCTCTTATGTGCCCTATAACCCGGGAGTACGTCACGGTCACGTGACAGGAAGGAACGACGTGCTCCCGGGGTGAAGAAAAAAACTGTTTACCCTGACCCAGAAGGAATACGGACTTGTGGGTATTGGAACAGAGGCACCTCTGGGTCAGGGTGTATAAAAGGACTGTGGGAAAGCCCAGACACGGAGCTGAGCTGGGAGGTAGGAGGGCTAAGTGTCTGGGCGAGGAGGAAAGAGTATTTGTGTATTATTGTGATTTATATGAGTGTAGAGTGGAGGGTGCTTGGTGCACGTTATTATTGTAAAATAAAGAAGTCTTGTGCTTTTACACTGTGGTTGGAGTGGTACCTGAGGGTTCAAGAGGTGGCTCCATGCCTCTACTGCTACAATATATATATATATATATATATATATATATATATATATATATATATAGTCACACACGTGTGTTTAGGAGACTACTAAAGATTTCACATCATTGTGAAACCAAATTGTAGGTATTGGATGCAGACCTATGAACATAAAGTAACTTAACATTTATAGAAATGTCAGGACATTTATGAATTTATTACGCTGAAATTTTACACTTCTTAAACTGTTGAAAATCAGAACAGGCATATGAACTGATATGTATTTCAAAAGAATTTTCAAACACTTTTTTCTAACCTTCATTATGCAAGAGGTAGTTGTGTACGCCTGTTTCCACACTCACATGTATAAAAAGTAAACCTGGTGTAAAGCCACACACATTCTCACAGCATATTCCCAGCCTTAAACTATGTGTACACAAGTTTTTGGCTTGGTTTTGCAAACTGGAGGCACCCAATGTCAAAGCGATGCTACTGTTTCTGTGTGGTTTCCCTTTATTTTTTAGATTCACATCCCTGACGCTGCTTTATCAAATACACTGAAATTAAGTGCATATTGTTTATTAGTTAAAGCATCTGATTGTAATCAACTTATAACAATACAATGGTGCATGGAATTTCCAAACTATTCCAAATACAATAGCTGCTTTAGCGTTGTTAATCTTGGTGCACCGCTCAGAGTATTTTAACCCACTGTATCTGAGTGTGGAATCACAGCTCTACAGCAGATGATCGGAAAGAGGATTATCGGGATACAGCATCTAGCACACGTTGCCTCGGACATGCACACAGTCTTAAACTTCTCCCATATGTCAAACGCTTCAGAGCCTTTCCTGTCTGGACCTGGCAGTTCAGAAGTAGTTTCATTGAGCTTTAAATGCACTCAATCAGTCCATCAAGTGCTCCTGGTAGAACTGTTTGTACTTATAAGTACAATTACCTCACTTTAAACTTCCATTGCAGTTGTAATATTGCACACCCTGAGCCACTTATGCCTAATTATTGTATATTTTTCATTGTTTTTTTATTGTATTATTATTATTGTTGTTGTTATTTTATCATTTTATAGAAAAATAAGTTTATGAAGGATTTGCATATTGAATCTCATTGTACCATAAAATAACAGTAAAGGAATTCAATTCAATTCAGTAGAAGAGAGCTTGGATATACAGATGATAACGACTGGCTTCTAAATTGATTTAGATTTCCAAGCGCTATCTTCTTGGAGCTCTTGATATCACTTTTAAGATGAAATGCATTAAAGTATGTATATTACATTATACAGATACATTTTTAACTTCATTGTGGTAGCAATGAGCTGGCGTGCAGTTCGGGGATTGTTCCTGCCTCGTGCTGCATGCTTGCTGGGTCTGGCTGGATAGATGGATGGAATAATTAAACATGTACTACAAAGATATTTCAATGTTCCTTAAAAGTTTTGAAGAATCTGTGTTCTAAGCTTACAGATGGCTTGACATTTATTAAAGAGCTGATTGTGTGGCAATTGGTTACTAGGAGAATGAAAAAGAAGGACAGGTTTTGGGGGTTAGTACTTTTGAACGAGACAGTACTGCTGCAATAAATTATTTAATTGAGGATTGTGCACGGCACAGCAAGCATCTTGCGGTTGGCAGGAACAATCTCTGGATGGGCCACCAGCACGTCCCTACCACTGCGCCACCGTGCACTCATGTTTAATACATGCTTTAATTCCTATCATCCTGAAATTTATATGAAGTATACATCTTAGTATTTAAATGGTTCAGACAGCTGTAATATCATGAATATAATGTATTCTGTGTCCTGTCAACATAATAGAAAGCCCATTTAAGAAGAACGTAGTGATTCACACGCAGAGTACATAGAAGAACACATAGAATACAAAGAATATAACATGCTATTTTAGTTACGATGAGATTTGAGAAACTAGTATTTTAAATGATTTTAAGATGAAGATTATGACGTTATACTTTTCATGCTGACCGGGATTTATATAGTGGAAATGTATGGAAGTTGGTGTATGGACGGTTTTGTGCATCTGATTTTTTTTGTGTATACGCACATTTACACTTTTGTCTGTATGCCATGTTTTAGTGTGAATGTTATGCATGGCATTATGCATGAGACCCCAGGATACTGTTTCATTTCCACAAGCAGACTGAGAGTAAAAAATCTATTTTTGAACCATCAATGAAGAAATGAATGCATTAGGCCAAGAATTTTTTTAATAACCAAAAAGAACAAAAACATTGCTAAAAGTCAAGGTATAAATGGACACCTTACACAAATCAGAAAGGTACTGCAAAGCACCACCTAGTCTCAGTTATACAACATGTAAGTTGCCTTCCAATATACAAAGTGTTTCCTGTAAAAAATACCTTTCAAGATAATCCTGAACAAGTTTCTTTCTCTCACCAGCTTTTTTGACATGGTTAAAGTATCATGCCATCAGAAGCATTGTTCTGTTTTCTTCGATTGTTTCTTCCAAGGTGTCCAGAATTGATGACAGTTTTTTTTTTTGCATTTTATTGATTTTATAAAAATCAAATAAGCATTCCATACAAGCAAGTCAAGTTTAACAAAACTAGGTCCCTATCCATTATTATTTTATGAGTGTTCATAATGGGGATGAAGTCCTTATCATCCACATTGGGTGCATACATATTTATCAAAATCACTTTATAGTTAAACTAGCAAAATACCCGCGCTTCGCAGCGGAGAAGTAGTGTGTTAAAGAGGTTATGTAACCATATATATACATAAACATATATACATATATATACATATCTACATATACACATATCTACATATACATATATATATACATATACAAATTTACATATCTACATATATATATATACATAAAAATATAGACATACATATATACATACATACATACATACATACATACATTCACACACATATATATATATATATATATATATATATATATACTAATTAATAAAAGGCAAAGTCCTCACTGACTGACTGACTGACTGACTGACTCACTCACTCACTCATCACTAATTCTCCAACTTCCCGTGTAGGTGGAAGGCTGAAATTTGGCAGGCTCATTCCTTACAGCTTACTTACAAAAGTTAGTCAGGTTTCATTTCGAAATTCTACGCGTAATGGTCATAACTGGAACCTGTTTTTTGTCCATATACTCTAATGGAGGAGGCGGAGTCACGTATCGCATCATCACGCCTCCTACGTAATCACGTGAACTAAAAACAAGGAAGAGATTTACAGCACGAGTCAAACGCGGGAACGAAGGTAAATGACGTTAATTTTTGAGTGTCTTTTAATACTGTGTGAGCATACATATTAACACATGTGCAATTAAACGTGTGCATTTACGGGGTGATTTCTCAGGCTTAAAAGCTCGCCTTTTATCAAACGCGGGAACAAAGGTAAATGACGTTGTTCACTGTCTTTTAACCCTTTAACCGCCAACTCCCTAAATATTCCCCACGCCAGGTGAAATCTGAACGATTGCATTTCTTGGTGGGTTTGCGTAGCTTATTGTCAATATCTTTACACCTTTTTTTAAGACTTAATTTAAAAAGGTTTTCTTTTCTTCTTAATTAAAATTTAAAAGCAATACTTCACTGCTGCGAAGCCCCTCTAGCGCTGACGTCCGAGGTTCGATTACCGTAAGCGAGTGCAGTGAGTGTGTACGCCTGATGAGCCAAGAATAAGGGGGAAAGACATATCACATACTCTTTGCATTATTTGACAGTAAACTATTTTCAACCATTCTATGATCTGTCATTTAAATCAAGTATCATTACATCTTCCTTTCTTAAAGAGAAGTAAGGCAGTACTTATAAGTTTACATATATATATATATATATATAGACATACATACATATATATATATATATCTATATCCGAAGCCGTGCAAGCACATTCTTGACAATGCAACGTATAGTTGTACAGGAGAAAAGCAACCTTGCCTCAAATCAATGGCAACCTTTTGTAGGTCTATGAACTTAATTTAAACTTTAGGTTTACACGGTGCTTTCTTTCCGAAGTACCTGCACTCATGAATATGTCTGTATGTGTCAGTCGGTCAAATCCACGCGCTTTGCACCGGCGAAGTACCACTTTTAAATTTTTATTAAGAAGAAAAGAAAACCTTTTTAAATTGAGGGAAAATATACTAATAACAGTTTGTTAAGGATCTGTTTTTTTGTGAAGCTGCCTTCACTCGAATGATCACTTCGAGCTGACTTGCTGGCCAACTATAAGCGTTACCTGGTAGGTAACCACCCATACAATCAGATTGTGAATCAGACTACGAATGCCGTGAATGTAATTACCCCGATCTACATGTTGTCAAATAAACGAACCACACGCCGTGGCGCAATTTTAGGGGCTTCGCCTGTAGCGCTGACGTCCGAGGTTCGATTCCCGTAAGGGAGTGAAGTGAGTGGCTGGTTACCTACCAGGTAACACTTATGGTTGGCCAGCAAGTGAGGTAACATCAGCCACGGTGTCTTCAGTTGTGAGAAGCAGATCATAGAATGGTTGAAAATAGTTTACTGTCAAATAATGCAAAGAGTACGCGACACATCTTTCCCCCTTATTCTTGGCTCATCAGGCGTACACACTCACTGCACTCGCTTACGGTAATCGAACCTCGGACGTCAGCGCTAGAGGGGCTTCGCAGCGGTGAATTATTGCTTTTAAATTTTAATTAAGAAGAAAAGAAAACCTTTTTAAATTAAGTCTTAAAAAGAGGTGTAAAGATATTGACAATAAGCTACGCAAACCCACCAAGAAATGCAATCGTTTAAATCAAGGCGCGAGTCGAAAAACACCATCCCATAATATTAGTTAACGATTAACACATTTCTATATGTATTGTAAGCATACAACTGATAATATGTTGCGCTTATTTATCTGGTGTACCGACATTTTTGCGCGTTTAACGTCTGAAATCTAACGTGGTTTGTGCCCTTCAGAATGAAAACAGTTGGCATTTACCTTTTTAATAAAAGGCGAGCTTTTAAGCCTGAGAAATCACCCCGGAAATGCACACGTTTAATTGCACATGTGTTAATATGTATGCTTACACAGTATTAACCCCTTAACCGCCCTCTGCCGGATATATCCGGCATCGTAGCTTTAATGCTGACGCCTTACTGCCGGAATTATCCGGCACATTTGCCTGTGGTTATATGAATGCCTGGCACGTAGTATAACTGACAGTTTGGCGTGGGTATTATTACTACGTTGTATTTCGACAAGTCTGCGCTTGTATTGGCCGATCACGTGATGTGATTTGAAAGTGAAAGCTGTGAATATGGCGAAACGTAAACTGACTTCAAGTGAGGTTTTGCAGGCGATTTTGGACAATAATTCTGATCATGATTGTAGCAGTTCTGAAGAAGATTTTAGCGACAATGATGATCAGCAACGTGCGCTGCATGATACTGTGAATGATGGCGCATCGGATGACGGCGATGAGTGGGTGTATCCCCAGCATCTCAACTGGACTGCTGCCCGAGGTGAACTACCTTTTCTGCATCCGTTTGAGGCAACGTGTGGCTTTACTGTTGATGTAAACAATTACACTACTGAGCAGTTTTATGAGCTGTTTGTGTCACCTGATTTGATCAGACATTTTGCTCATCAGACAAATCTGTATGCAGCACAGTTTATTGAGACATGTAACCGATTCTCTTTGCTGCTGAAATTCTTTCATTTGAATGACAACAGAAATGAGCCAGATAAGAAAGATCCAAACCGCGACCGCTTGTTCAAGCTATGTCCTTTGATTGACCATTTATTTGAATTGTTTACAAATCAAGTGCATGTGTGTACTGTATAATATTAACAAAAAGAGCAGCTTACTACTGAAAATGGCAAATATAGGAGTGAGTGGGGATCAAACCAGGACTCTTGATTACACTTGGTTTGTGTCTGTACTTGTGCTGTTACTTAGAGAGCCAGATCGGGAGGAGGGGTGATGTTAGCGCGCATGAGCTTATTCAGTGCTGCAGGAACAACGCACGTTGATTTTTTTTTTCTTTCAGTACATGTGCCTTCCCTGTTTGTTTGTATATCTCTGCCTGTCTGTCTCTGTATTACGCAGTGCTCTGTCTGTCTGTGTGTTATGGATCTTGAAAAAAATAAGTTATAAGGACAGTTGTTCATGTTAATTGCAGTCTCAATTGTTAAAAAAAATTTTAAAAGGAGCATCCCACATGAAAATATAGCGATCTCATTAACTGACAGTGCATACCAATTTACAAATTTTATGTCCGTTTGAGGTTAAAAAGAAAAAAAAGAAGTAACACTTTATCCCCAGCGGGGAATTGAACTCATGTTTGTGAGGCAGAGAAAAGCTACTCGGTCTGAGAGGCAAATCTTAGCGCACTATGCCACAGAAGCTGTTATATGGCATGTGAAGCTTTTGTGGAAGTGTTTATTTGATCTTAGGAACTCGGGCTTTACACATTCTATAGTTTATGCCTACATTTTGTAACATTTATTACTAAAATATGAAAAAGTTTCTGTTTTAACAATGTGTTTACACAGATTACTGTAGAAACGGTACACACATGGAATGCGTGTGTTCCAAATAACGATGTATTATTTCAAGTCTAAAACTCCTGTTCACTCCCAGACAATCAATCAAGGCATGAGCTGGGAAAAGTGCGTTCACGTTCTAAGTCGGAGGGGGGATGGAATAGAAGGCTGCTGGCAGCTTGTCTTTTATCAGCACATTTAGAGGACAAAAGACACTGGCGGAGAGGTGTGAACGGATTTAAGAAGCGATTTAAGGTGGGCCGGATCTACGGGTTTTTTCGTAGACTCTGGTAATTCTAGTGTTAATTAGTATAGATAAATTACCCATGACAATCATATATCTCCCTTCAGGATCAGATACTACATCTGATGCTACAAATGAGATTGTTCTATGTATAAGAATTCCCACACCTCTAGTTTTCTTTGCAGCTGAAACTGATCCTTGCTTAATAAGTGAGTCTCCTGTAAAAATACTATTTTAGCGTTTAGACCTGTTAGGTGAGAGAATACTTTCTTTCTCTTTAATTCATGATTCAGACCTTTAACATTCCAGCTCACAAAGTTAACTGTTCAGTCATGGAAACATTGCTTCTGAACTTTTGTTGTCATTTTCTAGTCTTAACTTAAGATAAGACAGCTTTGACCTTAATTTCCAATTTTCCCAGGAGTTATTGCCATGAAGCCTATTGTTACATTGGCACTTATAATGATTAAAAGGATAAATTGGAGATTGTTGCTTCCTTTCTCTCTCCCCTTAGACCCCATTTTGCCTCCCCACGTGAGGCTGGACCCCACCACAAAGTCCCAGTCCTCTGACAAACCTAGAGACAGAGTACGTCCAAAACAAAACAAGCCCCCCAGCAGCAGCATATAAGGATTAAAACAGATATCTATTGACAATACAGTGCAAATATTTAAGCATAAAATATAATCTTAAACAGTCTTGAGAGAGTAAACCCAGAGAATGATGTTAAACAGTAGCCCTGGATAAGCATAGTAAGCCCTAATACAATACAATACAATACAGTTTATTTTTGTATAGCCCAAAATCACACAGAAAGTGCCGCAATGGGCTTTAACAGGCCCTGGCTCTTGACAGTCCCCCAGCCTTACTCTCTAAGAAGACAAAGAAAAACTCCCAAAAAAACCTAGTAGGGAAAAATGGAAGAAACCTTGGGAAAGGCAGTTCAAAGAGAGACCCCTTTCCAGGTAGGTTGGGCGTGCAGTGGGTGTCAAACGAAGGGGGTCAATACAATACAATACAATACACAGAACAGAACAAATCCTCAATAAAAAGTAAAAAATAAAAATTTTTTAGAAGTACGGAACAGATACAAGGGTATGATGTTAAACAGTCTCCTTAAAAAAAATTACACATACATACATATATGCATATAATTGTAATTAAACCATAAACAAAAAGTGGTGAGAAGGAAAAAGAATGTATAATTACAGCACCAGTATCACTGCAAGTGGATCAAACAGCCAGCAAGATCTTCTTTGCCATGCCAGGACAGGACAGGACATGCAACTCACGATCATATTTCAAAAAAGTGGCGGGATCAGTTTTCTTAGCTCTTTTTCTGCTTTCTCCGTAGCAATAAAAATGTAGAGCTTGCTTTGAATGTCCACGTTCAGTTTGGCAGGATCGCAGCTTTCCGTAAGCGCTGTTTAATGTTGTAAAATGCGGCATGTTTAGCAACTGTTGAGGGTGAGAAATCAGAGAAAATATGAATGTGGTTATTTTCAAATGCTGTATAATCTCTTGTTTCTGGCTGAGAAGTAACATTATATCCAATGACTTTCTTCTGGTAGTACTTCCCCCCAGGGGCTGCCACCTAGCACTCCGCATGAGATAATGCCCTGAACAAGCTCTCTGCCTCGGTCCTCCGACTGTTGAGGAATCCTGGCCGGGTAAAGGCCCCGGCCATCTGCCACAGTACACAACTCTGAAAAATTTCTTTTGTAGTAAGATGAAAATAAATTTCAATTATTATATTCTTCAAATTATGTTCTAATGTTGATGTTTTATTTGAAATACACAGATATTAAAATTTCCAAAATGTGCCCGCACAGACCCTTTCCCATGCCTGTTTACAGTTTTTGATCTCTTTTTGTTTTTGGTCTCTGATTGAAAGTAGATCTTCCTTAATTTTAAAAAGAAAAAAAAAACACAATTATATGGATTCTTAAGGGACATTTTTTGAAAAATCAACATATACAGTATAACCTTAGCTATCCAGCTGCACTGTATATAGTCGTTGCCTCCTCCCTTCTTCTAGAATTAGAGTGACCAGAGTTTTCATTAGGCAAAAACACCAATTATTTGCCACACTCTGGACAGAATTATGGCTTTCTTTCCAGGGCTGTCCCACAAAATGAACAAAACATATCTGCACTAAAAAGTGACAAAATACCAAGGCACAATTTAATATCATTGTAGCTGTCTTTAATTCCATCATAAATGCTGGCTGATTTAAGAAAAGATGGAGATTTAGAACTTGCCCCAACTTTGAACTCTGTTCAGACAAATGGAATCTTGTCCACATAAGGTTCCACTGCGCACTCAAAAATGTGATGCATAAGTGCAAACTTGACGATTAACTGAAGACTTCTGAAATTTGATAGTGTCATTTCAGTCTGTTTATAACAATAAAACAATACTTACAAGCTGCAGTAAACTTTGGATAGACTCTCCAAACTCACTACCAACTCTTCAATTTTTTTGCTTTCTTGCTATGGATCCACCCTCTCTGCCTTCCCTTTTTTTTATATTAAGCAAATTTCCATTTTTATTTTTTGATCTATTGCATTGATAGTTTTTTTGTGCTTTTATTATTTTTGTATGCTTTTTTGGCTTTCATTTTCATGCAATTTCATATTTTTTTGGTTTGGATTTCATTTGTTTTTTGCTTGTGGTTTCTTTTTTTATTACAGAAAATTAAATTGTGCCCTATATTTACTGTCTTGTACCTACCACTTACTCTCTCGTGCTCACCATTTAGTTTCATGAACCCACCAGAGATTTTCAAATGTGCAGTAGCCGACAGAAGCATAATTTCAGCTTGGTATCAAACACAATGATATAACATTAGTTCTTGTCAGAAGTCATGGATGCATTATCACTGAAAGGCATTTAAAATGTTTATTAATGTTTAAATTTCTATTCCATTGTAAGGCCTATAGAAATATTAATATAATTATCTTGTTTATGCAACAACAATTGCAGAGCTCTGGTCAGTTTCATTGTTAACAGTGGATGCATACAAAATGGTTTACATGTGAAGAAGGAAGATGTTTATCTGATATTGAAGGTGTTGGATCCAAGAAGAGTTCATCTTAGAAAAGCCGGGACACTCTACCTGTATTTGTGTACCTATTTTGCAAAAGGACCAAACTATACATGGAATTTTGATTTATATGACAAACTGATGTCATGTGGTATTTGTATAAATAGGTGCATTGATGGGTTTTCCAGAAATATTATTTTCTTAAATGCATTTACTACAAGCAGTAATCTGAAAATTGTGGGAGGCTACTGTGTGAAAGCTGTAGAAAAACTGAGTTTGTCCTAGAATAGCCAGAGGAGACAGGGATAATGAAAATGTTTATACTGTATTAAAAATTTTCTTAGGTTCCTTTGCCATAATACAAATGGAGTCAATGCTGTAGACAGCTACTTGGAAAGAGCCAGCACTGCCAATCAATGAATAGAAAGTTGGTGGGGACTCCAAAGAAGGGAGTCAATGGAATTCTTCATCACTTTGTTCATTGACCTGAAGGACAGAGGCATGTTTGATGGATATTTTTTAGATAAATGTATTCCTCAGTTTTGTTTCATTAGAATTGTTCAGGTAAGATAATCAACATGATACATCTTTTTTTCTTTTAATATAGAACACAAGTCGCTATCTTTTATTGTCTTAACAACTCTTGTAGTTAAAGTTGGCTGTTTCATGGTATTACTGTGCTACTTAGTCTGGTATATGAGCTTTATAATGTATGTAACCACTTACTTGTGGCACAAGTAAACTAGGCAGCCACTTAGGTGACTGCCCTTGTCAAGGTACCCCCAATTAGGTTTTTAATTTAGCAGGACACTTTGTTTTTTGAAAGCTAATATACCCATTAAAAGTGTAATATGCTGGCATGAAGGTGTATGCGGGGTTCAAATGAAACATGCTAGCTATTAAGAAGGTACATTTTCCAAAGTCCAAGTACTGGGAGTCAGAGTGAATAAAGACCCTGAAATGAATGCTTTTATAAAAAGAAGCCTTTTATAAATGGAGGTATTGACAAAGTATGACAGATAGCTAATAGACTGTTTATGGCTTGGTGAATTGACAACAACAGCAATTGCGGTACCCAATTGACAACTAGACAGCCATAAAAACGAACAGGTAAGAAGATGCAAAAAAGCAGCATGTGCGTATAGTCAGAAGAGGTTTAATTTATTTATTTATTTTTTGAGTATCTTACCTGATACTTATGCAGCTGCCTAGCTTTCAATTTCCTCTGGGTGCTCCCAGTTTCCTCCCACAGTCCAAAGACATGCTGTCTGTGTGGACTGGCGATGAAAGCTTAGCTGTAGTGCATGTTTTTGTGTGAGTGTGAATAACTGTTGAGCTCAGTAAAAAGGAATCTCAACTGGAACTGTTTAAAGCACTGGTTGTGGTATGCTACCAGTTTCTGAAAGAATAAGTAAAAGTAAATATCTGGGCCATAACAATGGCTATGAGATCTAAGTCCTGCAGGATGAAAAGTTACCAAAGCGGTGTAACTGTGTTATCTGCAATATTTGACAACTGTGTGATATTTCAGTCAAATATGAAATAGTGCACTAGCTAGCATTCAAATTGAAAGGAGTTTAGGAACTTGTGAAGGAGAATCTTGTGCAACCAAATTTTGTAACAATTTGGTATGCTAGTGGTTGTGTGTATTTGGAGATATCCTTAGATTATAGAATGCACAAAAAGTGAAACAAACCTAACATTTTTGTTTTAATGAATCTGCAAATACTATAGCACTCTTTTGTCACTCATTGGTATTATTGAAATGCTGTATTTGTGGAATGTACTATATAGTTTATTCAGGGCTGCCAAAATCGCTAGCCCGACGTCCCAGGGCTATTGTGTCTTCCAGTCGGGCTACCAAAATCTATCTCAGCCCTGCCCATCGGGCTATCATAGGAAGGAAAAATATATGTCAATGCTTTTGCATTCTTTCGCAAATGTAGCTTGGTAATTATGTCATTTTCGGGCATTGATGAGGCATTGTCAATATGTGAAATATTGAAATCATGTTTGAATTCGCGCTTGTTTTTTACTTTCACTTTCACTTTCACTTTGCGATCGCGCAAACTGTGTATAGAGAGCGGCAGTATTGATTGGTCAGTAACGGATTAATTGCGCACCGATTCCTCTGACATCGTCTTATCACTCATTAGCTTACTATTCAAACGTGACAAGTGAAATCTCCCGCAGCAAGATTAAACATGTGATAGAGGTTGATTGCGCAGAGAATTAAAAAAATCGCTGACCATTATGTGTGTGCGTGTGTAAAAATAGATGGATTTACGCAGGTATTTTAGTTCTGCTGAGCCAAATAAGACAGGTCAGTGTGAAGAAGGGACAGCCAAAGAAAAGCCTACCACAAAGCGGAAAAGTTATGACAAATCAGACTATGAGGCAAAAAGAAAGCACAGCTTTTTGATTTCATGGACAAAAGAATTTCTGTGGCTGGAATATGACAAGCTAAATAACAATGTTCTGCCGGGTGTGTCGTGAGTTTCCCTCGAGTTCTGACTCAACAAGCGCCTCTGTTACTGGGACCAGTAATTTTAGGAAAGACCCCATCAAAACCCATGAGAAATCTCTGCATCACAAGAAATGCATTGGTGCTCAGTCTGCAGCATCTTTCCCAGAACAAACACCAATTGCAAAAAACATACTAAAAATAAACCGAGCACAACAAGAAGTCCTGAAAAAGCTGTTTAGAACCGCGTACTATGTTGCAAAGAGTGAACTACCATTGGCAAAATTTAGCAGTCTTTGCAAACATCAAAAAGCAAATGGCCTAGATCTTAGTTCCACAGTAGTAGTACATACAGAAAGCAACTGTCAAAGGAGGTGTTAGATTGATTTATGACTTTAAGCCCCGCCCCCAAATATGAAAATATGAAAATATAAAATATGAAAATATGAAAATATAAAAAATATAATTTATGAAAATATAAAAATATGAAAATTTATGAAACTATAAAAATATGAACTACACCCCGCCCATGCGGGGGTTGGACCACCGTCATAATTTATCATCTCTAAACCACACCTTTTAGGGTGGGTCTTTCGTAAATCGGGCACCTATCACGCCCCATTAACAATACTCACGCCCCTGAGGTACGCCTTTATCTCTCAATCCGCCTATAGGGTTATGGGTGAGGCGTGTCTCTCACCACCGACTGTGGGAGGAGCCGAAAGAGTTCTTGTATAAAATTCTAGACATTCAGTGAAAACGCCACGACACACAAAAGCAAACAGAATGGACGGTCTTGTGAACGCTCCTAAGAAAGCAAACAGGGTGTCCAGAAGAACGTTACGGGAGTTACGGGAACCACGCTTCAGCTCAGTCTGGTACGACTCTAACTGTGCTTTGTGCCGGGTAGAGTTGAAAAGAAATGCTGATGGACAGCTCACGATCGCTGTTTCCAAGAAGGAGCCTATCCTTCCCGAATATAACGAGGCCAGTCACGAAGAGGAGGAAGATAAAGAAAATGTGCTAAAGGAGCGAGTGACTGAAATTAATTTTTCTATAAAAGACTGGACTTTTTTTAAAGTTCTTATGCCAAATATTGATGAAGCTATTTACCAAGGGAAACTGTCTGACCAGATGAAAAGAATTAAAAGAAATTTGGAGGAGGAGTTTAGCATGTTGAATAATTCATGCTCGGAGGAGGAGGAAAACTGGGAGGCAACCACCCCTAAGTGAGTGGGATAAATACAGAGATCTTTTCCCCCCAGTCTACATTAACCTAAAAACCGAGATGTCTTCAAATACTTACCCTACTGAAGCTGGTGCTAGCTGGTCCGGTCGTCTCCCTGTTCTCTCGGCCTCTGAGGTGGCAGAAGTCCTCGACATTCTGATGCGCTCCGAAGAACCAAGCTCCGGAGGTATGGAACATACGTCCGCCGCTGACTACCTTTTTTGGCCGGCCAACCTTCAAGCCAACACTGCCTACTCTACTCCCGACGATATGATCGACACTAACCTACAGCCCTGCTACTCGGCTGCTGACCAGATGCTGACAGACAACGATGTGTTTTGGTCGGTTGACAACCAACACCCCGCCGGCTACGCTCCTGATCAGACCTGTTGGTCTATGGAACAGACGGCGCTCTGCGACGGCCTGTTTTGGCCCGACGACATCGTACCTAACTCCGGGTACTCTGTCCCTAACAACTCTCCTTCAGACCCACCGTCTTGGCCGGATCTTCTGATGCCCTCAAACGACCAGATCTATTGGCCTGAACCTCAGTTACCCGCCCCTGATGATATGTATTGGCTGGACTGTCTCCTGGAGAACCGTACAGTACCTGACCATTTTGTCCCTGCTGAGGATGCTCGGAGGAGCCTAACGGGAGCTGAGGAGATAGCCGTGCAGGCCATGCGGCAAGAAGAGGCCATGGACAACCTGGTAGATGCTCTGTCCGCATGGAAGCCATCGTCCCGGCATGCTGATTATGAGAGTATGGACATTGAGCAAACTGACGGGCCCCTGGGTCAAACACTTCGAAAGACTCTGAAACTGGTCAAGAGTTTGATTGCGGCTCTGCTGGACATAATAGTCGATCGGGACCTAAAAAGCACCTGTCATGGCTGTTTCATAGATCACCCCAGCCAGACGCAGCATACGTGCCTGTTTGAGCCTGACTCTGTTTATCGGGTTGGCTGCTTTCAAGAGGTTCTGACTGTTTTCCGCAAACCATGGCTCAGGAGCCTGGTCATAAAGACTCTGGGTTGCTTCAACATCTTTCCGCCTTTTCACAAGGTTCATTCATTTGTGCAAAATGCCGTCGATGAACTGGAAAAAGAACATTCTATTAGCGAAGCCATTGTACAAGCCTTTCACAACATGGACGATCCCTCTTACTCGAAAATACGTGAAATAGCCGATGCCTTTTCTAAAAGACATTTTTCTGAACCGACCGATGCACCTTTGGGGTTTTACGGGGAGTATGACTTAGAAAAATCAGACGAAGTGTCTGCACTCAATGTTCCTGTTCTATGAAATGTTTTAATCATGTTTTTTAATACTGCCGTTTTGAAATTTTAATAATGTTTTTAATCATGCTGTTTTCAAATTTTAATAATGTTTTTAATCATGCTGTTTTCAAATTTAAACAATGTTGTTTTGAAAATTAACAATAAAGACTCATTTGATTTTTAAACCATTGACATTTTTCTTTCACCGTCGACGATGGAGGGTTACTTGAAAAAAGTTTATTATAACCCGGCAAATCCTGGTAGCTTTGGGGGAAAAGACTCTTTGAAAAGAGCTCTTGAGGTTTCGGGTCAGAAAAGTAATGACCAACAGGTGTCGGATTGGTTATCCGGTCAATATGCTTATACAATTCACAAACCCGCTAGAAGGCATTTTAGGAGAAATAAGGTTTATGTATCCGATATAGACTCGCAATGGCAGCTTGATTTAGCGGACATGACAAATGTGTCCGAGCATAATCTGGGGTATAAATATTTGTTAACATGTATCGACGTACTTTCTAAGTACGCGTGGGTACGCCCCCTTGAAGAACAAAACGGGTAAGGAAGTGACAAGAGCCTTCCAAGACATTCTGAGTGCCGGTCGAACTCCAAAGAAGCTCCAGACCGATAAGGGTAAAGAGTTTTTCAACCGAGATTTTCAAAAACTGTTAAAGAAGATAGGAATAAAACATTTCACCACAGGAAACGAATTAAAGGCCTCTGTGGTGGAGAGATTTAACCGCACACTAAAATCTAAAATGTGGAAATATTTCAGCGCTTATAACACGAGAGCCTACATCGATAAATTGCCGGATCTAGTATACTCTTACAACAAAAGTTATCATCGAAGCATAAAAATGGCTCCTTCCGATGTTAACGCGTTAAATTCCTGGAAAGTTTTCAAAAACTTATACGGCGTAGCCAGCCCCCTGGGTCCGCCGCTGTTTAAGTTCAAAGTAGGAGACACAGTTAGGGTGTCTAAAACCAGACATCCTTTTGAGAAAGGTTATGAGCAATCATTTTCAGATGAAATCTTTACCGTATCTGAACTTGTACCTAGGGAACCGGCAGTGTACAAACTGAAAGACTACGATGGTGAAGAGATTGTAGGATCCTTTTACGACCCTGAATTACAGAAAATTAAATGGATCCACAGACTTTTACAGGATTGAAAAAATACTGGCTAGGAAAGTTAAGAATAAAAAACGACTCATTTTAGTCAAATGGCTCGGCTGGCCAGAAAAATTTAACAGCTGGATACCGGAGAGCCAAGCCCAAGATGTTCAATAAAATCCAGAACGCTCCTAATCGACTCTTCATTCTCTAGCGATATACCATGGAGCGCAAAAGTTTTTTTGTGACTCTACCGAGCAACGCGTCCTCAGACATTTTCCCTAACAACACAATATCCAATTTCACGACGAAGCTTGCTAAACCCATAGAATTAGAAGGTTCTTGGGAAGTCGGTCTAGCCGAAATTCAGTACCCACATACGTGGAATACCATAGACAAACCGGATAACGAATTCTACGTTTCAGCTCCGGGGGTAAAAAAACATTACTACATTCCATGCGGATATTACGAAGGTATTCACGACCTACTGTCTTTTATGAATTCGACAACCTTAAACCTGCCCACTTTGACAGATGTTGCAGCTGGATTTGTCCCTTCCGAGAGCTCTGCGAAATTCAGTTATAATGCTGTGGAAAGAAGAGTCTACGTGGTACCGGGTGAAAAGGATGAAACTATACACTTGAAAGGACAGCTGGGTCGAATATTAGGAGCGCATCCTGATCAGACTCGGGGTTTAACTTATAAGGCACCTTTCCCCGCCGACATCAGGGCCGGCTTTTACACTTTGTACGTGTACGGGGATATGGTATCTCATCAGAGAGTCGGAGACAGCTACGTACCCCTTTTGAGGTGTGTTCATATAGAGGATCAGGCTAATAAAATTACAACCATCACATATGACAAACCGCATTATGCCCTAGTCAGCAAGAATCATTTTGACACAGTGACTATTGAAATAAAGACAGACCAGAACAAAAACGTGCCATTTCAGTTTGGTAAGGTGATAGTGAAGTTGCATTTCAGACCCGTCAGGCATTGTATGCACGACTGAAACAATGAGGACTTACCAGGACCCAACACCTTACATCCAATATTATCAGACCCAAGCGGGTAATGGCTTACCGGGATTCTCTGGATCCCCTGTAATGTATGGTGGGGGGATTGGAGGTATATTTCGAGGATTGTTTAGAAGAGCTTTACCTCTCCTTAAAAAAGGCTTTGACATCGCAAAACCACATATCAAATCCGCGGCTAAAAATATTGTAAAAGATGTGATCACAGGTGCTATATCCAGTGCTGCGGGTGGAGTCCTAGAAAAGCAGGAGGGAGCGGGCTTGATGGTCATGAGAAAGACAAAACGCAAGAGACCACCGGGGTCGCGTCAGGCCCCGCCAGCTAAAAAGGCCGGGCGCACTATTTTTACAGCATTATCTAAACGTCGTCAGAAGAGGAACAAGACTAAAGCAAGCAAAAAGAAGAGGAGAGACATTTTTTAAGAGAAGATGGCTTTCGTACACAGAATGTCCGAAGAGTGTGTCAAATCTGAACTGGATCTGTTTACGGTGCCTTTCACTCAAACGAGTGTAGATAAAAGTATATACGTTGAAGTACCACCACTCTCAGCCCTCTCTGAAGTAGCTCCGCTAGAATTTCTCATAGCCGGAAATGGGGAAGATTACCTGGACTTGAATAACACTCTTCTACACCTAAGGGGAAAGATAGTGAACGCTGACGGGACTAACATACCTGCCGGGGCAAAGGTCGGATTTGTCAACTACCCTATAGCCAGTTTGTTTTCTCAAGTTGATGTCACCCTGGGGGACCGCCTAATATCGCAGAGTTCAAATTGTTATCCTTACCGAGCGGTCTTAGAAGGTCTGCTAAATTACAGCCAAGAGACTCTTCATTCTCAGTTTGCTACAGGACTTTTTTACAAAGATACACTTAACAAATTGGAAGAGACAGACCCCGCCGGAGAAAACATCGGTTTTAATAACAGAAGTGCCTATACAGCCGGTAGCAGGACTGTCGAATTTCTGGGGCACATACATACAGATCTCTTTTTCCAGGAAAAACTACTATTGAACGGCCTAGACGTGAAGATTAAAATGGTTCGGAACAAAGATGAATTCTGCTTAATGTCCGGTGATGCCGAACGTTACAGAGTAATCATAACATCAGCCTCTCTGTTTGTAAAAAAAGTAAAAGTTTCACCGGCCGTGAAATTAGGACACGCTCATGCCCTTACATCAGCCAATGCTAAATACCCTGTGGAAAGGGTGAATATGAAAGTATTCAGTATGCCCGCGGGAATCCGAGTATGCAATCAAGAAAACCTGTTTCTGGGGCAACTACCAAAGTATGTGGTGATTGGCATGGTGGATAATGAGGCCTTTTCGGGGTCTTATACACGTAACCCGTTCAATTTCAAACACAACGATGTAGAGTTCCTGGCTCTGTACATGGACGGTGAACAGATTCCCGCCAAACCTTTTCAACCAGACTTTGTAAGCGGCAACAGTGCCAGAGAATATTATAATCTGGTATTGGCCACTGGTAAGCATTTGAAGGATCAAGCTCTGTCTATCAGCCGTTCAGAGTTCTCGCAAGGATATACTCTTTTCGCTTTTGATCTAACCCCCGATCAAGAATGCGGTGATCATTTTTCATTAGTTAAAACTGGAAACATGAGATTTGAATTACGCTTCCGCGTCCCTCTCCCTAGGACCGTCAATCTAATAGTATATGCGGTCTTTGACAACATCATCGAAATCAACCAGAGACGTAATGTTCTGTATGACTACTAATAAGCACCATGAATACAAAACAATTAACACAACTACTGTCCCAAGACCCCTACACCAAAAGATATTTCCGTGGTGTGCTGGCGTGTGATCAACTACCGGAAAAAAATAACGTCTTACCGGCCATGTTTGTAGTGAATACTCACCGTCAAACCCAACCCGGAGAACACTGGCTGGGGATTTACCTCACAGAAGACGGAAATGGGGAGTTTTTTGATTCCTATGGAAATCCTCCGGACTTTATCTACTTCCCGAATGACATTTACCGTTTCTTAAGCAAAAACTGTAAACAAATCATTTACAATAACCGACAGCTTCAAAGTTGGTTCTCGGACAAATGCGGTCAACACTGCCTCTTCTATCTGCATCAGAGAGGAAAAGGTCTCCCGTACACCTCTGTAATAAAAAAGTATTCGGAGGACGTGAACAGTAATGACTCTATGGTCTCTAAATTTGTTCGTTCCTGGCTTCCTTCGCCCTGACTCTGTTTTTATCAGTACCCTTGCGTGCAAAGATCAGAGACCTGTAAATATTTCAATAGACGGTTAAAGGATGACGACACTCTGTAATGAGATAAAATTATATTTAATAAACAAATCATTTTACAAATTAATAAGCGATCCATTCCAGTCTTTTTTTTCTCGGTTTCAGTCGGTAGGGGGTAACTTCTGTATGATGAGCAGGGTGGGGGGCTGCGGGTGGCTTAAAACTTTCAAGGAGTTCTCTCGTTTCATCATTAGGTACGACAGAAAATGGAATGTTCAAACCGGCCATGGCGTTTACAAATTCCTTCCACCCCCGCGGTCTCCTATGTTCAGGTATTGTATGAGAAGCGGTCAGATTACGGACCAAATCCACCATGTTGGATCCGACCAAAGGTTTACCCTCTAACAATAGCTCTCCACGATTATTCCAAAACACGTGATGGGGATTGACTGACATTTTATGTAAAACAAATTCAACATTTTTCTTTGCTTTTACAGGCGCGCTTCTCAAAACCTCTTGCCAAACCTTGTCCTCAGACAACATGACTGATCCAGGGCCCCCCTCGCCATTTTCTTCTTTTGGTAATACGAGCGCCAGACTGCTAGTTTCTTTATCGGCCTTTTTAACTAGAGTCAGATATCTCTGCAAGATAGAAGTGTAAAGCTTCACCTTCTCGTCAGCCCCTATGTCACAGCGTTGCAGGATGTTTCTCATTTCTTTGTCCAGTTCAGTTTCTGTGGCACTCAAGAGATCGTTCGGGTTAGCGCTCTTTTGCTGAAAAAGAGACATCTGTTGCTGCGGGACCAAATACATTTTTTGAGCGTATTCCATGTTTATGCTCTAGAAGCTAATAAACTGGATATGAATGGCACGGCGACGCTTAAAAGAGCACCCAAAAAGCCTCCTTTCTGGTTCAGAATAGCTTTCTTCTTTTTTAAGGTTAGTTTTCTGTCACTTATTTTTCTGACAGATGTTTTATGCTTCTTGATTAGCTTAAACTGTTTGGGCGAAAGAGGTATATTACCTTTTAAAGTATTACAGGCTATTTCGGACAAAGCATTAATTAAATCTTCAGAAGAGGCGTTTATAAGAATTTTACGGCGGCGACAAGAGCAACGGAGTAAGGCCTTGAGAGGCTGTAGGTTTCTGCTTATTCTGGCCGACATGCTGACAGAATATGTAACGGGGACTCAGAACAGCTTCTTTTATCTTTTAACGGTGTACACGACCGGCCAATCGGGCGGAAACAGACCTGTTCTTAAACGCAGTTCGTCTGGGGTCTGTGCCTTTAAATCCACTAAGAGATAGCCGTACGGTGGTTTTGTAGCATCTTCGAAAGCTTCCAAAAAGAACTTAACACGCCTCGGATACATTTGGCGGGCCAAGGTAGTAATCTGCAATTTGTCCCTGGGGTTTTTAAAAAGAGTAATGTAATTGGCGTTAAGATTAATCGTTCGGCTTTTCTTTCCTTGAAAGAATAAATTTTGAACCAAGTAAATGATAGACAGATTCCGATGATGAGTATATTTTGTGAAAGCCTTTTCTATTTCCTGGCTTTCGCTAGCCGATTCCATCAGATCATCTATAATGACCAAATTTATTTTCTCAGGAGGGAGAAGTTCGTCGTCGCATAAAGACTTTGGGAGTCCCTCAATAAATTTTAATTGCTGAAATTTAGCCGATAGCTCGTCGTACATTTTCTGCCAGCAACTATAAAACCAAATTATATTTTGAAAAGGATGAGACACGACGTGGTTCGAATGTTCCAATAATTTTTTCACATAATAGGATTTACCGGAACAAGAGGGCCCCGAGATAATTTTAGCGAAGGGGTGTTGAAGGCGTGCGTCAAAATCTCTTTTAGTAGCCATAAGGTCTTGTGTTGTAATCTTTTAGGAGAACCCTCTTGTTATACACCACTCTGAATTTCTTCCTGAGTGGTCTGTTTTCTAAAGTGAAACGTTTTTTATTTCGATGGATCCGCTTACCGTGAACCAGTAACTCTTGAGGAGGGGCTTCATGAGACGTCACAAAATTCTGAACTAGATTGGTTAGTGACTCGAGGTTTATAATTTTACCGGTTTCGTGATTGATGGTTATACCTTTTACCTTCATACATGTTTTGCCTTGTGCCGTTTTATAACCGTACGTCTTTGGACCGCCTGAAGCAAATTCAGTAATATAATCACCAGGATTTAACTCACTGGTGAGCTCTCCTAAATAGTCACCCAGAGGAGGATTGTACTGACCAGGCTGAGAAGTAAAAATGACCGAGTCGGTGTCGTGGTACAATACCCTTTCTCCCAGACTGTCCAGTAAATCGTACAACTCTAACCGGGCATAGGCCGTGGTGAAAGCAGCAATGACAACATTAACGCTACCAGGTAGGGTATACTTTTCATCGGTGTACTTCCACTGTATTTGAGCAATCTCATCGCCGATAAATTCAAAATAAGAAACATTATACTGTTTGGAGAAAATATATTGCAAGAATTCCTCACCGTCCTTGACTAAGCTAGTAGTGAGATGGAGAGGTTTTTGCCCAAATTTACCCCAAAGAGAATTTAAAAACAACTTTGAAATTTGTCTCTTAGCCGGATTTACGGCGATGTTATCGCGGTCCAATTGCACACCTTCCTTGTGATAATAATCTAAAATATAACGGTCTCGGGAAGCCTCATCCGTACACCAAGCAGGGTAGCCCGAGGCCTCCTGCTTGCCTTTTAGATGAAGTTTGATATAGTCTGAGAATAACTCAGAAGTATGCTCGGGGTAATGCCAAATCTCGTATACTTTTGAAACTTTATACCCTTTGTCAACGGCCTTTGCTATTTCCACACTGCACCAAGTACCGGTTAAAGCTCTCTCATCCTCTGTGTGACGACAGTCCACAGTCTGAGCTTCTGTCTCCGCGCAGGTGCGACAGAGGGTGAACATTAATTTCCCACAAAACCTGAGAGGCAGGACTGGAAAATTGAGACCGCGTGGAGGCTGGACGGTGGCTTTAATTAATCCAAAATACTGCCTGAGATCGCCAAACTGCTGAAAAATAATAGTGGGGTGACCGACCGGGTACATTTTTGTTTTATTCACAAACGGGTACAAGCTGGTGAAATCATAATAGTGAATCTGTTCGGGCCCCACTGCCTTGTGATACAATTTTATGGCGTTGGTACGGCCGCCGAACAACGAGTCCCTCGGTTGTATACGCTGAGGGAAATCACAGTGTTTTAAGAAAGTTTGTAGCCTGAGGTCTTGTTTTTTCATCGTCTCCCAATCATGCTCCCAGAGCACATGCACATCTAAATTAAATTTAGACCTAAGTATTTCCAATTTTCTCATAAACTTTTGGTACATAACTGCACAAGTCATACCGGTTAAAGGATGGGTACTGTTAAAATCATAACATTCCGGACAGCCGTGATAAAAACAACCGGCAAATTCAAAGGCAGTTGGAATACCTTTAACTACGGCGTAGCCGTCAAGATAAAAGGAACCCTTCTTTACTTCCCCAAGGTTTAGAGCGTGTCGGATGTTCAATTTTTCTGTTTCACAGAGATACAATAACCATTGAATAGACGCGTTTGAATAGTTTTTCTGACTACTACTGTAATGGTCAGAAGGAATGATGCCGACAGACTTTGGAGGCATACAGTTTTGCCTGTACATGGCCATACATAGAGATGCCAGGGTCATGCATTGAAACGGGTCAATATTGCCAATTTTGATGACCTCGTCTCTGAATTTAATGCACGCTGTTCTAAGAATTTCGACATCATTTTTACAATAAAAAGCCATCTCCTCTTTAAAATTAAAAACACCATGCTTGACACTGTCGTACCAGGTAAAAAATTCTTCTTTTTCTTTGGTCATCATGCTCTGAACACCATAGCATTCAGGTTCAGGGTAGGGGCCGATATAATTCTGATTTTCAGCCGTATTGAAGAAGTGGGGGAAATAACCTTTTGCGGCTTCAAACCCCATGGCTTTAGGCATGGCACTCAATTTCATTGTTACAAAATTCAAAGAATCTATAAAACGTAATTGATAACCATCATCTGTGAAACACATCAGCTTATTTCCTTGAGTAGTAACACTAGGGTTCACACCATTTTCAAGCAAATACTTCATTAAAAAGTACCCATCGTAACCTTTTGAATTGTGAGCTATGAAGGTATAGCCTTGATACTTGGGGCGACGGTATCTGACAAAGAACTGCTGTACACAATCTTCACCCGCCCAGAACCAGGATTTACCCCGCAAGGACTTACAGTATATGTAATTAGGAATGTGCACACCCGTTTCTTGTCTACTTTCAAAATCATAAAGTACATATTTCTCACAACGATCCTCAGACTTCAAGGTTTCTATAAAGCACTGATGGTTTTCTGCATCATTTTCATTTTTTGCTTTACAAACCCTGCATTCCTTGGGCCGACATTTATGGGGTTTTGAGGCGGCATTCACTGTGTAAGTTTTGTAACACAGGGGACACATTTTTGCCGTGTCACAGGCCGCTTCCATATCGTTGGTCTTATCGTTAAATTTAGGAATCGTATGCTGAATAAAACAAAATTGGGACCGGCAGTAACGGTTGCAATCACCACACTTGACAAGTTCTTCAGGGATCGGACGACAATCTGGGGAGAAACAGACGTTGCAGTGACCTTCACAACAATGACTAAGGATGGAGTGGTAGCTTATGTAACAGTAGTCGCACAAGTATTTCACACCCAGAAAACCCTTTAAATTCAAAATACCGTAGTAATGGTTATCGTGTAAAAACATAAAATAGGTTTTGGGGTTTCTACCTTGGGAGCTTTCAAATTTTAAAAATTTCTCATTTCTTAGACACCTATACCAGACAACAATTTTAATACCAAGCAAGTTTTCAAATTTATGAACGTCCGCAAAGGACACTTTTTCATCCTCAGATAATCCAGCCCTGCTCTGAAGGTTATACGCTTCACGCATGCATAACTGTGGGTTTTGCATGTACCGGTCCTCCATTAGGCTAAGCAGACAAAAGGGAAAACAGAGCTGATTCCCGTAATTATAAGAAATAATTAAATGCCTCATTTTCTTTCTAACTATTTCATGATTGAGTAGAGATGAGACCTTACGAGAGCCACGAGCGCCCCCGCTAGGCGCCCGAACAATCTGGGTGACTAGCATCAGAGACTCATCCGCTAGCACACTCGCATGACTCTGAAGAAGATTCTCTATCTGATGAAGAAAATCGTCTACATTAATATCAGAGCCATTCATCTGTATAAAAACGCTGATAGGTAATGAATCAGCACGCAATTCTAGCTGTACAACATCTTGCGGTTTTAAAGTACCTGAAAAACTATCCAGAATTCTTTGCAGCGTCTCATGAATACTGTTAAACACCTCCTCATAAGACTCTAGTTCATAGGCATTGGCGAAATTTAAGGGGTGTCTTATTTCAGTGTGATTAAAGGCAGGTCTATCGATCTGCTGAAAACCACCCTGACCGTCATTACTAGAGACAACAGAGGGCCCGGCCATGCCTAAAGTAGACGAGGGTGAAGGTTTAGATACCACAGAACCACCGGACATAACTGGCGCGACTGAAGGGGTAACCACAAATGGCGGGGCAATAGGGGCTGAGGAAACAGAGGACAAGACTGGAGCAGAGGATGCAGAAGGGATAGCTGAAGTAAAAGAGACAGAGGGGGCCGAAGGGGTGGCTGAAATAAAAGAGACAGAGGATACAGAGGCCAAAGGCTTGGCAACAGGGTGCAAGACTGTAGCAGAGGGTACAGAAGGGCTAGAAACAGGATGCAAGACTGGAGCAGAGGATGCAGAAGGGGTAGCTGAAGTAGAAGAGACAGAGGGGGCCGAAGGGGTGGCTGAAATAAAAGAGACAGAGGATGCAGAGGCCAAAGGCTTGGCAACAGGGTGCAAGACTGTAGCAGAGGGTACAGAAGGGCTAGAAACAGAGGACAAGACTGGAGCAGAGGATGCAGAAGGGGTAGCTGAAGTAAAAGTGACAGAGGGGGCCGAAGGGGTGGCTGAAATAAAAGAGACAGAGGATGCAGAGGCCAAAGGCCTGGCAACAGGGTGCAAGACTGTAGCAGAGGGTACAAAAGGGCTAGAAACAGGGTGCAAGACTGTAGCAGAAGGGATAGCTGAAATAAAAGAGACAGAGGGTGCCGAGGGGGTAGACACAGAGGGCAAGACTGAGGCAAAAGGCTTGGCAACAGAGGACAAGACTGTAGCAGAGGGGGCAGAAGGGATAGCTGTAGCAGAGGGGGCAGAGGATGCAGGGGGCAAGACTTGAGCAGAGGGGTTAGCAGCTGGTGCTGAAACAGGTGGGGCAGCATTTACAGAACCCAAAGTGTTTGTTAAACCATGACCCGTTTGAGCATTCACATTTTCATTCAAAGACCGCTGAACCCTTTCTAGCAAGTTATTTAATGTTTGCATTTCATCGGGGGTGGCTACTGGACGTAGGGCTTCTAAAAGGCTGTCAAGCTGGTCAAAGTCGATGGGAGTGGTGACAGGTGAAGGAACTCTCATGGTCGCTATTATATTATTCATTTGGAACATGTTTTGATTTTGCCAATTAATATATTCCAATTCATTAAAATATCGGGGTGGTGGAGTAGGCATTTTTGGGGGCCGAATAGAATAACTAACTTCATTCACCATGTCATGCAATAATCCAGCATTTTGAGAACCGCTCCCAGCGTCCAAGTCCTCACAGGCACGCCTTTTGTCAGACATTATTTGGGGAACAAGTTTTCTAAAATTGCATACAATAAAATAACCTTTTCACGTATATCTGGAGACAGTGGTAAAAGGTCCGGTAATGCACTTTGAAAAATCAACAGCACTCGTTCGATTTCAGACTTCAACTCAGCAGCCTTAGCAGCGGGATCAAATCTTTCAGGTTCACCGATTATTTGGGTGAGAAGTCCGGGTTGTGATGCAAACGACGGTGAGCCCTCGAGTATCTGAGTAAGTAAGCCTGGAGAGGCGGGTTCTGAAAAAAAAAAAAACAAAAACAAGCAGGACTAAGTTTTCTTTAAAAATAAACATTGGCCATGCACTCGCACAAATAGTTCAACTTACCGGGCTGCGTGAATAAGATGTTCAAAAGTAGACTGTCCGAGGGCCTTTGCGCCGATTCTATAGGCTGACTGGAAACTTCGGAAGAATTACCACTCTTTGGGGGCGTCGAGTATTCTGCTAAAAAGTATATATTTAACCCCAACGCCTTATTTTCTTCAAAACACACCCATACATGATCCGTCAAATGAAAGTGGTACTTACGGGTTTCCGAGTCAGGATTTTTATTCTCAAAAAGACAATCTGTGGAAGCTATTAAATCCTCCAATTGCGAACTAGTTAGATTTAAAGAATCAAACAGTTCAGCCTCCGATTCTAGAATATAAAAGACTAAGTTTGTACGTACTTAAAGACAATTACATTAAAAAGTAATCAGCCAGAACGTTCTTGTGCATTTTCATTAAAATAATTAGCATGAAACGTACATACTTAAAGACATTAAACCGGTGCGGTCTTACAATCAGCATTTCGATTTATAAAAGAGGTAGTCTGTATAACTGCTAAAAACATTAAAAGGGTAGTCTATATGACTACCCTTAAAAAGTAATAAGTTTGTAAATACTTAAAGACATTAAAACTATTAAATCGGCGGTCTTATAAGCTACATTTCGATTTAAAAGTACGGCCGAAAGAAGATCTGACTCACTTTTTGAACAACCAACCGGCCAGAAACTACAGCCTTCTGAAATAAGAAAAAAATACCACATTTATAAACTCTGTGCGTTACGACTAGGTACAGTTTTTTAATTTAAAAAGCAGAAAAACTACCTCCGGGTGAGAGGCAGCTTGGTGATTGCTCTTCGTCGCTGGAACTATCTGATTTGAAAGCGGATTTATAAAATAATATAATTTCAAGAGTTTTGAAGAGACGGTCGTTAACAACATATATTTCGATAATCAACACTTACCATCAATCACAAAAGTATTTTTTGCCATACCAGCCATTGCGGAAGAAAAAAGCGAAAAACGCCTACCTTTTAACAAAGCTCGCAAACTTGGATTGCTGGAAGTTATTGTGTTTAATAGACACAAAGCGGGAGACTTTATGCAGGCATAGGTCGCTGTACCGCCTTGGGAGGGCGGAGCGAAACACTTCGGGTGTTTGGGGAGAGCTCATAGGTTCAGAGTTGTTGATGTTCCGCCTCTAAAGGGCGGGGGAGACCCTGGTAGCGGGAATAAGCTTCATTCAAACTCTCGCCGCAATAAGGGTCACATCTATGTTTTACCGAGAGATCGTTGTGCTAAACGCCACGTGTATTTTAAAGTTGATAGACTAAATCCAGTACTCGAAATAAATTTATTACAGACAACTATAAGGTTCACATCTAAGCAAATAGGAATAAGATTAACCTTTATGTTTTACCGACAGATCATTGTGAATATAAGAGAGAGACGTTAGTGGAAAATATTTCATTTAATAACTTTGTTCTTAAACCCTAGAATTGTGAATATAAGAGAGAGACGTTAGTGGAAAATATTTCATTTAATAACTTTGTTCTTAAACCCTAGAATTGTGAATATAAGAGAGAGACGTTAGTGGAAAATATTTCATTTAATAACTTTGTTCTTAAACCCTAGAATTGTGAATATAAGAGAGAGAGACGTTAGTGGAAAAATATTTCATTTAATAACTTTGTTCTTAAACCCTAGAATTGTGAATATAAGAGAGAGAGACGTTAGTGGAAAAATATTTCATTTAATAACTTTGTTCTTAAACCCTAGAATTGTGAATATAAGAGAGAGAGACGTTAGTGGAAAAATATTTCATTTAATAACTTTGTTCTTAAACCCTAGAATTGTGAATATAAGAGAGAGAGACGTTAGTGGAAAAATATTTCATTTAATAACTTTGTTCTTAAACCCTAGAATTGTGAATATAAGAGAGAGAGACGTTAGTGGAAAAATATTTCATTTAATAACTTTGTTCTTAAACCCTAGAAATGTGAAAACGTCTGACATTTAAAATGGAACACAGGGAAAGAAGCTTAGTGTTTAATGAGCTTTCAACCCTCTGAATAGCGGGGGCTTCTTTAATAATCGTATGATTTTTTTCGATTTCATTAAACACTAAAGGAATTTAGCATTAAGGACCATTTGCTGTTTGGCGGGGTCTTTTCCCAACGTATTTAAATTGACCGCCATTTGCTGTTTGGCGGGGTTCTTTTCCCACGGATTAAAATTGACCGCCGTCTGATGCTTGGCAGGGGGGCTGCCTTTTACAATTGGTGACACATGTCCCAGCAAAGTGCCGCATGGCAGGGTGCTTCCTTTTAACAATACAGTATCTTTTTTCCAACCATTTGCCAGCAAGGGCTTCCTTTTACAATTGGTGCCACTATGTTAAAGACAAATGTCCCAGCAAAGTGCCGCCTGGCGGGGTGCTTCCTTTTAACAATACAGTATCTTTTTCCCAACCATTTGCTTGGTGGTGGGGGGCTTCCTGGGGTCTCAACTGCTGAAAAATTCACACTAAAGGTCCCGTGGTTTTTAGAAAGAGTCTTACGATTAGGCTAAGTGTATATTTCATTTTTAGAAAGTCACGTCCGTGCGTGGGCATGCAAGCAAGATCCGTGTATATTTCTTAATATGTAGCCACGTTTTAGAAAGTGCTGGAAAGATAAGTGTTTATTTTGAATTTAGTGTTTATAAAATGAAGCGGCGTGTCTTGAGATTATAACTTAGAGCGTGGGGAGTGAATATCGTTTTAGCTATGGCTATGCAGGAAAGAGAAGTGCTTATAAAATAAAGACGCGTGTCGTGAACTTAGAGCAGGGAGTCAATATCTTATAGCGTTTTTAGAAAATTGTATATTTTCTTACTATTAGTTTATAACTTAGAGCAGGGAGTCAATATCTTATACCGTTTTTAGAAAATTGTATATTTTCTTACTATTAGTTTATAACTTAGAGCAGGGAGTCAATATCTTATACCGTTTTTAGAAAATTGTATATTTTCTTACTATTAGTTTATAACTTAGAGCAGGGAGTCAATATCTTATATCGATTTTATTTTCTTACTATTAGTTTATAACTTAGAGCAGGGAGTCAATATCTTATAGCGTTTTTAGAAAATTGTATATTTTCTTATTATTAGTTTATAACTTAGAGCAGGGCGTCAATATCTTATACCGTTTTTAGACAATTTTATTTTCTTACTATTAGTTTATAACTTAGAGCGATGAGTCAATATCTTATAGCTTATAAATCATATTAACGTAATCCATATTTTTATAGTTTCATAAATTTTCATGTTTTATATTTACATAAATTATATTTTTATATTTTCATATTTTCATAAATCCTATTTTCATATTTTTTATATTTTCATATTTGGGGGCGGGGCTTAAAGTCATCAATCAAAGAGGGGCGGGGCTTAAAGGTCATAAATCAGTCGTTTGATAATAGCTATCTGTATAACTACTTTCCACTTACCTCAATGACCATGCTTGCAGAGAGTTTATTGGAGCAATAGCACAAACTTCAAGAGACCAGATTGAAAAGGAAATTCAAGAAAGCAGGTTCTTATCCATTCTTGCAGATGGCAGTACAGACACTGGTATAATAGAACAGGAGTTGGTTCATGTCAGGTATGTGAGTGATAATGGTGACATATCCACATACATGATCAAATGTCAGCCAGTCAAGAGTGTAAATGCTGCAGGTATTTTAGAGGCTGTTGATGAATCAGTGAACACCATGGGTATCAGAGAAGACACATGGAAAAAGAAAGTAGTGTGTGCAAATTTTGATGGTGTTGCAATGGTGATGGGTGAGAAAACAGGAGTAGCTGGGAGACTGAAACAGAGGATACCCCACATCATAACAATCCACTGTGTGGCACACAAATTAGAGCTAGCCATGCTGGATAGTGTGAAAGGCTGTGAGTACCTGGTGAAATTTGAAGATACACTGAAAACCATCTTTAAGATGTACTACTATTCCCCAAAGAAGCGAAGAGAACTGACAGAAATAAGTGAACTGCTAAATGAGAAACTGGCACATTTCAGTGGCCTGAAGAGCACACGGTGGTTTCCAAGCCGGCTGAGATGTCTGAAGGCTGTGGAAAAAAATTACACTCCCACTGTTGTTCATATGGAGAACATGGCAGGAGGAAGTGATGTCAAGTCCGAGGATGCAGCCAGGGCTAAGGGGGTGGTGCAGGAGATGAAGACTGAGAAATGTGTTCGCTTCCTGCATTTCATGTTGGACTACAGTACCATCTTATCCAAGTGCTGTACTGATTTTCAGCATGATAACCTAAACATCACACGAACAAATCAGTTAGTTGAGAGCACCACATCACGCTTACTCAGCCTAAAAACAAAACCAGGAGAATACCAGAAAACCTTGGACACAAAGTTCACAGCGAACGAGGATGGTAGCATTTGCTACTGTGGAACTCAGCTCACAAAAAGTTAGCGACCTGCTAGAAGAGGTGAGGGCACAGACAAAGACACCTTTGGTGAAGAGATTCAGAAGATTATTGACAACACAGTCAAGTACATGGACAACAGATTTAAAAATCTGCGTGAAAAGCCTTTCTCTTGTTTCAAGGTTTTTGACCCTTCCACTCTTCCCTACCCCAGAGAAGAGCTGACAAATTATGGGGATGAAGAGGCGGATTATCTTGTCATACATTTTGCCAGTTTGCTAGATGAGGAAGAGAAAGAGAAAATTCCACAAGAATGGATGGATCTAAAAATGTGGCTTGCAGAACACTGGGGTAGCAAGGTAGATGATTGCTTGTACAGAGATCTCCTCTCTGAGAATCCAGAACACCTCTCTCATATCTTGTTGCTGGTGAAATTATTGCTGACACTTAGTCCATCAACAGCCATCTGTGAGAGAGGATTTTCTTGCATGAACCGAGTGAAGACAACACATTGTACCTTTCTACACCCTGAAACACTGAATGACTGCATGTAACTCTCCATTAATGGGGAAACAGTTGAATGTTTTTGCCCTGACAAGTCAATTCGTTTCTGGATGTTTTCTGGAAAAGGTTCAAGACACCTGGATCATAAAACCCCGACAAGAACAAAGAGCAGTGAAATGGAGGCCAATGCACAGGAAGAGAAAGCTGATGAAGGAGATGCTATGCCCTCAACATCGAGTGGCATTTTCTCATCCGTGACTTCAGTGGAAATTTCAGATTCAGAATCTGACACAGACTGATTCATGTTCTACACAGTTCTTACAAGTTCATAGAAATTTCTGTTCAATTAGAACCAAATATTTGAGTTGATGATTGTAATTTTTATACAGTTGTTGTAATTTGTGTTTTAACACTTTTTTGATTGATGTTTTGTTTCCTTTACAATATTATACATTAAAAATAATCTCTTTTTTATTCGGGCTACTTACATTTATTTTGGGCTACCAAAAACTGATGAGTGCCTGCCCGAAGGGCTACCAGGGATTTTGAAATTTTGCGAGCCCTGTTATTGATTGTATGATATGAACTATTGAAATACTATTTTTTGTTTTCCTTGTTTTCATTTAGAAAGCTATACCCTAATTTAGTTAAAATAGGTAGCTGGTACTGTATTTATTTTTATTCATAGCACATAGCACTTTCTGTCACATCTGATTTATGTACCCCCTTGCATCAAACTTGCCTTTTTGTAAATACTTTTGCACATGAGTTCAATAATCAGTTCTATATCATAGACATTTTTTAAGTACAGTGTATACATGTGAATATTGTATTTTAGTTTTTGAAATATATTATTCCTTTTTATGTGAAATACTTAAGTTCAATTTCAGACGCCACATTTATTAAATCCAGTTTACTTTGGTTGGTTGGCTAAGCTATTAAAAAAGCAAGTTCAGGGCCTGAGATAAGCCTTGCCTAGATCTCTAAAAGGCTAGGAGTTGCCCTGGCCACTGTAATATTCCCTTATGTGTAATATAAACAAACAAAATTCAGATGCTTAATGGAGGTGATATTTTTTTATCAATAACCACACAAACACACTGCTGCACAAGAACTGTCTCCCATATATTTTGTCATACCTTAATCTATCAATTGGATTTATAACTTGCTTAACATTATTATAGCACTACAGTTTACAGTGTAAATTTACCTGTTTTACAAAAAACATTATTCAGTCGTAATGTCCATAACTACTGTGAAAGTCATCTGATACAGGAAAAGGTTGATCATGCGTAACAGTTTCCTGAAAGACAAATATTGTATTAGACTTGATATGATTCATTGTCAAATAAAGTCAAAGCTTGTATAGTTAAACAAATCAAATGTGCCAATATGATTTCTGTTTGTTTCTGCCATTTGTTACTATTACTCATAGATACAATGTGCTGTACCTCAAGAAGGGGAAGCAAAAAAAAAGTCTACTACTTAATATGGTCAATATTTGAAATCAGTATATCAAACAGTGTGAATACTAAAAGGAGAACACAGGTATTACCTATAATAATGAAATGCAGTTAGTAATTTAACAAGGTTCAGTAGTGTGCTTGATGTATCAAAAAATTACATTTAGTGTTATACGTATTAAAGGAGCTGGAGTCTAATGCTGCTTCAATAAATTAATTGTCTTTTATTCACTGCATTTACCGAACAGGTTCATGCTGAGTGTTTATTTTATGCGATATGTAGACAGAAGGCACAAAAGATGAACAATGTGGAATTGTTTTATTTTGTTTTATTTGTCTATTGCATCAATACTGCTCCTCTCGAAAATTATTTTATTCTAAAAACTAATCATAAAACCATAAGCAGTACTTTCAATGTAACAGGTGGTCAAATGCTCTATTTCCAACCATGTGACACAATTGGTGACTGTGGAACCATCGTGTAGGTGAACTAACCTGTTACGCTGCCAGTCAAAATTTGTGTCACATATTGCATGTCCAACGGGGAAAAATATAAAGTGGACTCGCGAAGTACGTTTTCCTATAAGCACAAGCTTGTGTCAGTGGGGGTGCAGCTTAAGTGCAAGCAGGCAGACACAGACAGTGCCTATTTGATTTTACATTATTTTTTCTGAATACAAATAAATGGCAAAAAATTCGTACTGTATTCGGATTCCACCCCTACATTGCAGTGTAAGACAAAACATTTAATCTGGACCTAAACAAGATCCAGAATGTCACATAAAACTGAACTAGCTCACGTTCAAGTTCTTCACTTGCAAACACGTTACTTTAAGTTCACCATTCTTAGAAACATGAACTTGTTCAATGAAAGCACTCTTTTGAACTAGTTCATGCACAACACTGCAACAGAGATAAACATTATTGAGTAACATTAGGCTAGAGCCTGTTTGTTCAGCAAGTGGAATAGAACAGGTAACTAGAGTTGATTGCTGCAAGTGAAAAGATGTAATTAATAATTTACAATCACAGATTATAATTGATAAGGCAATTAAACTTAAAGAACAAATTAACCAACAATATAAAATATCACAGAGCATAGTTTTTTTTCTCTTCAATTGATTAGACAGATATTCACAAAATAGAAGGGTCTCCAATTTCTTTTTAAATACATTGAGGGAGCCAGCTGTACAAATGGAGGTGGGTAGCACATTCCACCAACTGATAACTACACAGGAAGAGTCTGGACTCAGACTTGATACCACATAGAGATGTCATCAACAGATGCTATTCACTTGCAGACCTGAGTTGGCAAAAAGGAGAATAGCATCTCACCAGTGTCTCCATATACTCTGGTGCTGCCCCATTGACTACTCTGTAGGCAAACATCAGTGGTTAATGCATGCTGCTACATGGAGCCAATGTAGACACCTGAAGAGAGGAGTGACATGTGCCCATCTCATCAGCTTAAATACAAAATGGGCCACTGCATTCTGGATCATCTGGAGCGGCTTGATAGCACATGCAGGTACTCCTACCAGAATTAAGTGTCCATAAATGAGGTGGTTTGTGGCTTTTAGGAAGTAAGTAAAATTTTTGGATTGCCGGAACTGCTGGACCTGAAAAATATTTCTTTGTAATTAATATAGCCCTGTTCTAATAATTTAGGCAGTATTAAACAGGTTTTATGCTTTATTTCCTGTAATGGTTTTGCTAAAGGTAAGTAATGATTAGTATTATTTAGTTGTCTGTAAGCTTCATGTAGATATTGTGATCAATCCTGAATCACCGTGGGACCAGCACAAAGAAAGACACTGGTTTGTGTTTATCCACCTCAGTCAACTACAATAATTTCCAGAAGAATTAAAGGCTTTAAAGAAAAATACTTGGGTAAAAAAGAACAGTCAAATGGAATACTGAAAGTTGGAGGAAGACAACAAAGGTGCAATACAAGAAGAAGCTAAACATCCTGCAATTCTCAACAAACATTCACATATTGCTTCTCTTATATTACAGCACATTCATCAAGAAATTGGCCATTGTAGGCACAATTACATGCCCGCACAGCTATGCTAGAAATATTGGATACCTCAAGCAAACTCAATTATCAGAAAAATCAAAAGTATGCAACATGCAGAAAATATAATGCCAAGACAGGTGATTAAAGAATGGCAGATTTGCCAGAAGATTATTGGTTACCTGACCAACCACCTTTCTCCAATGTGGAGTTGATTATTTCTTTCTTTTTCAGGTTAAAAGAGGGCAAAGTCTGGTCAAGAGATATGGAGTAATTTTCACTTGTCTAACAATCAGAGCCGTACACATAGTGATTGCACACAGCTTGGACACTGATTCATGTATCAATTCCATATGTCGATTCATTTGCAGAAGTTAAAATCATGTGCACAGATAATGGAACAGACTTTACTGGGGCAGAAAGAGAGGTACATGAAGTGATCAAAAACCTTGACCAAGACAAAAATTGCAATGCCATGGTGAAGAAAGAAATCAAATGGATTTTCAATCCACCACATGCTCTCATCAAGGTGGAGTATAGGAAAGACAAGTTAGAAGCATAAGAAAGATTTTAAACTCAATACGTAACCAACAAACACTCAACAATGAAAGTCTCCAAACAGTGATGTGTGAAGTGGAATCAATCATCAATAATAGACCGATCACAAAGACATCAAATGACCTAAATGATCTGGAGGCACTAAAACCCAATCATTTGCTGTTCCTGAAGACACAACCCAACATGCCTCCTGGACTTTTTCCTAAAAATGACCAGTATAGTAGAAGACACTGGAAGCAAGTTCAATACATTACCAACCTGTTTTGGAAAAGATGGCCTAAAAAGTATTTGCCAATACTTCAGGAACATAAAAAATAGCTTACACCAAGAAGAAATTTTGAACCAGGGGACATTATTCTAATTGTGGATGATGCTGCACACCACAACTCCTGGGTAATGGGTCAAGTCATCAAGACAATGCCAGATAACAAAGGTACAGTCAGAAGAGTTTGTGTGCAGACTAAAACTAGCACACTGGGCAGACCTGTGAATAAACTGTGCATGCTCCAAGAAACAGCTAATGTTTAAAATAAGAAATCCTTAAATGTTTGTTTGCAGTTAAATTACCAGTTATTTTTTAGTTAGTTAATTAGAGTATAGGAATAGTTTAAGGCTCTTATTGAAGTAAAATATAGTAATTGTCTCTGCTCCTGCATAAACAATTATGGGCCGGAAGTATAAGAGCCATTCTTAGAAAGTTAATGTTTAATATTAAATTTATATAGTGCTTGCTTAATTTATATAGAACATTAGCTTATTATAGCTGCATAGAATATTTTACAGCCTTTTACCCCCTGTAAGTTAAGATGAGATAGAACTTTCTTGGCTATATTTGTAGAAGACAGTGCTAATTAACCCAGTGAGGAAATAGTCCTACTGCTACCATGGACTGTTAGATATGATTGCAAATAGAAACAGAAGATGGCTTACAGTTTTCTCTCTGTGTTTAACAAATCTAAGGTACTGTATTTAAAATGTTTAACGTGACTCAAACACGACTGACCAAACTTAAAGAGTGAAATGAGCCTTAAACAGAACTCTTCTTTTTTTTAATACCAATTTTTCTCTATTTTTGTGTGAACTGTTTTGCTTGGAAATTTTATTAAAATGCTTAAAACGAAGATTTTTGGTCTGTGGAATTTTTCCCCTGGCTTATGTTTAATTTCATTTTTCTGTTTGTTTTCTTTGTTCCTTTTTCATTATGATTGTTTTCCATTGTGTTTTATAATATTGTTGCTGTCATTGGTGTCCTTCATTCATTTTTTTTTTTACTTTCCTGAGAGTTTTTGACACTTCTTGGTGACTATTTAGGGGTGTATGAGGTCAAGGAATGTAATTCCAACATTTTTTTTATTCTATCTTGACTCATTACTATTTTAAGTATTGACAAACAGTGCCATTCCTTTGCTTTCATGATGTTTTGTTGCTTTCACACTATTTTGGTATCTGTGTTTAGATTCAACTGAAAGACTTGTCAGTATTTTTGTTCTGGTTTTGTGGCTTATTTTCTGTTTTGCTGTTTTGATTCCTGTCTTACATTTCTGACTTGGCAAAATATTGGTATGTCTCTCTGGTTTGTCCCAAATTTTAAGATTACCACTTAAATATGTACCAAGAGTACTTTCAGCAAATGGGATACCCCTGGGGGTGGGAATATTAGAATGTATCTCACCACTCATTACACTCCAAATTGGGATGTTACATTTAGAAACGATTTTTTTTTTTTAAATCGTCTGTTTCACAAATCATTTTGGGTATGAACTGATTAAAGAAACACAATCCCCAAATTTATTGGGTAAAGAAACACATTATTAAGTGGAAGACATTTTGTACAGAGAAGTGTTTTCATGAAGACTCATGACCCCTACATGTGTGTGGAAACATTAACACAGTACCTTTTGATATCAATATTTTCAGGATGTATTCAGCTCATGTCTTTAAAATTACTCCCTCATAGAAAATATGATTGCACTGTTGACTTATTATCAAATGCTCCCATTCCTAAAGTGAAAGTTTATGCTTTACCCAAACCTGAGTGAGGCAATGGAGAAATATGTTGAGGACAACATAGCAAACAGTTTGATTATACAGTCTTATAGTCCTATAGGGGTGGGCTTTTTCTTTGTGGAAAAGAATGTGATTCCGTGACCATTCATTGTTTATAATGGGTTGAATAGAATAGCAATCAAGAATAACAACATATTTCTGCTCATATCATAAACTGAAATCAAAGGGTCCAAATCTTTACAAAACATGACTTACGGAGTGCATATAATTTAATCTAATTAGGGAGAGAAGCAAATGCAAAACAACATTAGTCATTATCAATATAATGTCACACCATATGTATTGGCTAATGCACTTGCAGTATTCCAGTCATTTGCTAATTTTTCAGGATGTTTTGGACATTTACGTATTGATACGAAAATACATTGATGATATCCTTATTTTTTCAAAAGATTATTCAACTTACAATTTAACTTATTTTTTGTATAATGGTCTTCACTGAGTGTGTCGTGGAAAAAAAACTTTCCTCTATTTTCAAAGTAGGCAGTCATGGAGCCCAGATGGGAATGCAGAACATTTCTTGATTTGCAGAGTTATTAACAAATTTCTCAGTCCATGGATTGAGCAATCAATCAAACAATTCTTCTGCTTTTATACTTTTTTTCTGATTACATCACTTCAGCCAATACATCACTTAATCTGACTCTTAATTTGCAGAACTTTATTACCTCCTCTAATCAACTAATACCACCAGTAATTTCTAACTCCAGTTGACTCTCCCATTATTCTGAACACCGCTTTGTTAAGAGAGTTGTTCACCAGATTGTCCTATTGATTTTAGCACTGCTTCATGTTGGGGGGGGGTCGGGGGGTGAGGCTTTCACATCTGTTTTACCCCACTTTCTAGAAGCTTTAAGTTGCTTTTAGTTAATCCTTGAGTTACATTCTTCCCTTGTGTTTAATAATTCTATTCTGTTATTGCTTCATATGCAATGTATACATGTAATAAATTATAAAAGATTTTTATATATTAACTAAAAAAATTCTAGGAAACATAACCCTGTGGAGTAGAACTATGATGTAGATAACCAAGAGCTATTAGCAATTAAATTAACTTTATCAGAGTGGAGACTAGTGGCTAGAAGGAAGCACTATCCCATTTATGATTTATATGGATCACAAAAATCTTGTTTATTTACTAGAGGCAAAATGACTGAATGCACAACAAGCAAGTTGGGCTCTGTTTTTTTTACATATTACATATTGCCCTGGGGATAAAAACGAATAGGCAGATGCTTTATCTATGGTATGAGGTGAATACTGATCTGGAACTGATATTAACACCAAAGAGAATATTAGGAATAAGGTCAGGTCAGGTTGGGGAACATGTACTGGTACAGTGCTTTGCTGCATCCACCACAAAACAGCACAGGATCCCAGTTAAATAACTCCCCAGGCAGACATGTGGTCTAGTCCCACCATCCAGAAATGACCAGCTATCTGCTACAGCCAGGTGCTATGTGGGCATACCCTTAGCCTGGTCAATTTGCTTGAGTCTTCAACAATGAGGATCCTGAGAGCAGGATCACCCTCAGGGAATCGCGCCACATGGCCATAGTGCCATTACTGAAACTCCCTCATCATGTAGGTGATGTGCCTCATTCAGGACTCCATGCACAACCTCTCATTCGACACAAGGTTAAACCAGTGGTACCCAAGGATTCTCTGAAGGGACATAGCACCAAAGGAATCCAGTCTTCATCTTAGGTCACTGGATAGCATGCATGTGTCGCAACCATATAGCAAAACAGGAAGCACCAGGACTGTAAAGACTTGGACCTTAGTTCTTTTTCAAAGATATCAGGAGCCCCACACACCCTTTTCTCGCAACCTCATGACCATCCCATGGTCTCCCAATCCATCTACTGACTTAATTGGAAGAGTCACCACATGAATGTTGCTGCTGAGGTAAGAAAACCTCTCGACAAGTTCGGCACTGTCTCCTCAGACAGACAAACTGATGATGGCTATGTCTGAGAGGTCATTGAATGCCTGGATCTTGGGTTTTACTCACTCAGACTCCTCACTGTCTCTCAAGAGCATCAATCTGAGCCTCCATTGACTCCTCGAATATCACAACATTGTCAGCAAAGTCAAGATTAGTGAATCTTTCTTCACCAACACATTTCTGGAATGATCTTTAGGAAATATAAAGAAACTGGTTGAGTGAGCTCAAGATAGGACAGCTGATCCTGCAAGAATAACAGAAGGGTGGTATTATGTACCCACAGTATTGAGAATGTAAAATAGTGGGTACATGTTTGGTCAGTCTTGGGGTAAATCAAGCAAAATTGACATCATATTAAAAAATTCTTTAAGTGGGAAAAGATAAACCAATGAAATACATGATTATGTAGGGTAATGTAAAAATTGCTGTACAGCTATGCCTAGGTAGTGATACCCTATTGGGTTCCTGAACCCAGTCCCAGCCCCTAGTCAGCCATAGAAATCCATGGCACTATGGCACTATGTTACATTGACCCCTGTGTGATACAGAGAGGGGTTGGCTAAGTATATATCATAGTATGGCATTACCTGCATATTTCAAGATACACTCTACCGTATCCAGATTGAAACATGTTGGGCATAACCTTTGTTATGCATCTAAAAAATCCATCCTTCTATTTTGGGTGAGGGAACAAAGGAATATGAGATCCAGATATTGCTGGATTTGTGCTATCATGGTTCTTGGGTTGAATAGTTGGTCCACTGGCTAGGGTATGGTCCCTAAGATATGTTGTGGGTTAGGTACGAAGATATTCATGCCCCTTGTTTACTGTGTAGATTTCAAGATCACTGTCCATGAAAACCTGATGGGTGTGTTCAGAGATGACACCTTTAGAAAGGGGGGCATATTGTGATTGGTGTTCTTTATTAATTTTTTCATGCTTTCCTGAGGAGTTTCTGGGACTTCTGGGACTAAGGTAGTCATTTCCTTCATCAGATGATATTAAAATTTAATTTACAACATGGGTTAGTGCCATTTTTTGTATTATGACTAATAAGAAAGCCAGACTGGAACTTCTCAAGTGGACTGTAATTTGTAGGTTGAGGCTGAAGCTGTGCGGTGACTACTTTTCCAGTATTTTTGAAAGAAAAGGTAAACCTGAAATAGGTCTATAATTTCTAAGCTCATTTGCGTCTAGTTGTGATTATTTCTGGTAATGGTCTCATAAATGACACTTTTAGTGCATTAAGAATCATGCCAGTCAATAATTGTTATGATTTGCAGGGACTGCCAAACTCATGAAAGGCTTCAAACCACCAAGAAGGCCTGGCCATGAAACTCATAAGCTTGCAGCCTTTATTCTTAAACAAGACCAACCCTGTGAATCCTAAAAGGTATAGGGTAACAATGAAAACATCTAGCTCAAAAACCAAGGCAGTCTTTTTAATAATAATATTTTCAATAAAGTTTACTAAAAAATTGAAGAATTTAAATAAGAAAGAACTTAAAAAATGAAAAAGAGGGAAATCAAAAATAACAAAAACCAATAACGAAATCCAAATAGCAAAATGTTAAACAATAGCAAGAATTCCAAAATCCAGGGAATCAAAAGTAGAACTTATAAAATCAACCAATAGGGAATCCAAGGATGGGAACTAGGCCACAACAGCAAGAGCTAATGCTTAGTGAAAAATGCTAAGGTACTTCTGATCCTAATCAGACCAAAAGAATTCCCATAGCTGCAACATTATATTGACCTGTCCCTTTTGACTCAGTATACAGACTACAAGACAAGGTACACACTAAATTGACATAATTAACAAATACACAAGACTTAAAAAAACATAAATCATAACAGAAACAAAGAAAACAGCAATAATTTATTGATAGTGTTAACAACACCTGCTGCCAGAGCGACAATTGTTTTCTAAACATACATGCACAAACAATTTTTTTTTTTTGCTGCAAATTTAAGTTGCACTGAAACAACCTTTTTGTATCCTCACACCTAAAGGGAATCTGCTGTGGGAAAGTACCAGAACAAGAAAAATAAGACCCATGGGCATTGAGTTAGGTTCTAGAATTAATGATGAAGATGATACAGATTATACCTCTCAAGAATTTTCAACCTACTACAAAAGCTTTAAATTCTACCCTACCTGAGAAGGCTTAATACAAGTCCATGTTATTACAAGTCTAAGGAGGTTATGGTCAAGCTTTATAATGCAGTGGTGAGGCCTCATCTGGAGTACTGTGTGTAGTTTTAATCTCCAGTCTACAAAAAGGACAGCAGTGCTAGAAAAGGTCCAGAGAAGAGCGACTAGGCTACTACAGAGGATGAATTATGAAGAAAGATTAAGAGAGCTCAGCCTTTACAGTTCAAAAAAATGAAGATTAAAAAGTGACATGACTGAGTGTTTAAAATTATGAATGGAATTAGTACAGTGGATTGAGACTGTTATTTTAAAATGAGTTCATCAAGAACACGAGGACACAATTGACACAATAGACACTTGGAGTAAGCTACCAAGTAGTGTGGTAGACAGTAAGACTTTAGAAACTTTCAGAACTAGACTTGATGTTTTTTTAGAAGAATTAATTAGATAGGACTGCTCCCATACTTTCTTATTACCCAACTGGCAATGCACTGGTCCCTCATCCTTCACCTTGTAGATGGTGAGCCCACACATCCTATATGTGTGGCTATTTCAGGGTTGACTGTGGATTATCTGGCCTCCAAGTGCTTACCATTTTTAGGAATTTACTAGTAAGAAAATAAATAAAATGAATGCATGATGCATGATATTTTGTTTTTTAATTTAAATATATTGTATGTGTGTATAGTGGGCTAGTGCGTTGTTCATATTCCACATCTTGATCCCAAAGCTGTGGAGAAAATACTGGCTTCTCTCAACCCTGAACTTACATTAGTCAATCTAATTTCATTTTGCAATGTTCAAATTAAAAATTATTTCATAGAAAATTGAAGAGCACAGTTTTTAGATTTGCCAACTTACTCCACTTAGATTGTGGTTAGAATCCAGATTCAATTGTATCATTTTTTTTTTAAAATTTATTATAAAATTTACCCGTGGTCTCCATTTTTGATGGTCTTTTTTCTAAAGATTAGAAAAATGCAAAACATTTTGAAATATATTAGTAGTATAGTTTTACTTTATGGATTATTCTGTTTCTATTTTGTGTTTTTACCTTCAGGCATTATCATATTGTTGCTATTTGTTTGTATGTCCTTTTGTGTTCTAGTAAATGTACATTTTTAGAACCAATAAACCTATGTAATTCAATAAATAAAGACATATAGCAATGAAAATATGTATTAGTATATATTTCACTGTATTATTTATCTTTGACGATAGTTGTTAAACTGAAAGTATAAACCATTTAAATACTACACTTTTTGACATAAATTCTGCACTGCACGTACTTAACAAACACAGGAACAGGTTGCCCAATATATACAGTAGTAATTCAATATTCACAGTTGCAAAAACATGCCGGTAGAGCACATACAGCATAATAACAAAATGCTGGAAGCATTCCCATCAACTTCCAATCCATATGCCTTTTGTATAGTAATGCAGTAAAAATGATGTCCATGAGGATAATTAGAATGACGTCAGGGACACTGGGGCTGTGGGTGGGACTTTCAAGCTATTAACCCAATACATTACTGAGCCTACTCTATATACTCTGTTAAGCAAAAGGTCCTTTGAAAAATTATACAGAATACTGATAGTTTCCTTCTTATGTACAGCATAATAAGAATAGTATTTGACACATTATAAATCTCATTTGATGGAGAAAATATTTTGAATTTAATCATCAGCAGTTCTTAAAGGGTAACTGCTTTGTTAATTAGGCTGGAAGTAATATCAGATTTTTACACTATTTTTCTGTTGTTTATGTACTATAGATGCCAACACCCAGCTCAAATAAGGAAGCAATGGATATAAAAGAAAATTCAGCAGCTAATGAAGAAAAGAGAACATATGAAATCACTGGTAGGTAAATAAATCATTTGTATTAATATAGACCTAATATGCACCAATTCATTGTTTTGAGGTTAAAACATTTACGTTTTAACTGAAATATCTGTTTAAAGCAGTTCAAATCATGTGTGCTAATATCCTAAAATATATTATTATTAATCTGCAAATATGTTTATATAACTACTTTCAAAGTTTTTTTTCAGTTTAGCCCAGCACTGAATATATATTTTTGTAAGTAAACAGGCTCCTTATATATATCATCCTAATTTACTGATAATAGTAATTAGTGTTTTGCTCTGCTTTTGAAAACAAAATATTGAAGCATCATTAGTGCCCAGATGTAGATTATTATCAGATGTTTTTTAATTGCCCTCTGGAGATTACAGTGTTACCATTTGCCAGAACCCACTTCCCTAGCTCTTTAAAAGAATTACACAGTGCAGATTGCAGACCTAAGAAAATAACAGTAGTAATAAATTGCTATTTTTCAGAGAAATGCTTTTGAGAAAATTTGGTTACAAAACATGTGTTACTTTACTAATGTCAAATTTATGGTTCTTTTACTCACACATGTAAGTTAGCTAATTTATGATTTGCAGCTATTAATTATCATCTATAATATTTTTCATATCTTAACACATATTACACATCCAAGACATTTTGCAGAACATGTGTTTTTTTTGTAAATGAGTCTGTCTTATGTAAATATGAATACCTGGATATTTGTAAATGCAGTATGGCACTGATTAATTGATTAATCTTGTTGCTTACATTTAGAAGGTAGTACCAATATTTTGTTGTACATTGGTGTACATTAGTGCATAAACATATATAATTTAAAGAACTAAGAAGAATGAATTATTGAAAAGTCATTAAATAGTTGTTGTTCAGGTACGCAAAACAAGCTGTAATATTTTATTTAAGGGGCCTGCAATACACCTCTCTATTTTTGTTCCTGATCAGCTAATAATGAATATGTTTCTTGTGATCAGTATTACAAACAGCATATGCATAAAATACATCCATTAGTGAGTTGTTTCAAGATCAGCATGTTTTCAAATGGTAAAACTCCAGCTAAATCAGTAAAGCCTACAACTTTCTTGATGTCTTCATCAGTTACTGGTATTTATAAACACTGTGTTAATATAAAGGCTTTTTATCAATACATTTTTACAATATTAGATCCACTTCTGTATGTGCTATTTGCTCTTTGTAACTGTTTTTAAAATGGGGTAAATGTTTATATTTAGTATAACTCAGGGTGTACAGTAAAACAACTGTACTTGCCACAGGATAGTAAACAATATTTTAAGCAAATAAAAAATCTATACAAGGAACATTTTAATACATTAAGTAAATGAGATATAGTACTTGATTTTAAAGTTTAAATGTCTATGTGTAACATTTGATATGTTTGATCAGAGATCTTACTAAGCACCCAATCTTTTTTAACCTTTAAATCAACCTAAATTCAAGCTCATGTGACTGAGCAGAAATAAGAGCATCTGATTTGTTTTTTCAAGGTCAAAATGTGTTATTAATATTTTGAAACTTTTCTATTCATTGTAATTTTCACTACTTTTACTATAACTATGACTCAGCAAGATTTTTATGTTTATGAGAGTACTGGGCCTTTTTTATGAGCATAGCTAAATAAGTGCAAATCGGAAAATAAAACAGATGCCCAAATGATAGAACAAAATGATTGGCCCCATATATTTATTCAGTTTTAATTTTTATATATTAAAAAAACATTTAATGAACAAAAATTCAAAAAGAACCTTTTTGGTACAGTTCACAGTCCTATTGTACTATATAAAATCTATTAGCTGTTCTACACAATGTATATATTTTTGCAAAATTGCTAATTTAGTGAGAAGCAGTCAAGGTGCAATACAATAAGGTAAGAAAACACATGTAATACAAAAGATACATTACAAACAGATATTTCATAAATAATAGTTTTAAAAGTCTTAGCCAGCCACAAAATTTTCCAGAATGTCTATAGTGTTCTATTTATTTAGCCAGGATCTAAGAGGTAGACAAAGTATTTAAACGACTAACCAAATCAATTGAAATCACCTGGTATTTGGAAAGCGTGCAATACAGAGATCAGCTTTCTTATCATAATTCAAAAAAGATTTTTTTATAGATTAAAGAAAGCAAACAATATTAAAGCTGCTCTAATTATTAAATATTACTTTGCTCTATATTTATCAAGTTTGTATATTGTTGTGATAGCATGTCTGTTTTGGTAACAAAGTACTTTAATAAATGCACAATGTGAGATGAAAGGTTGTATCAGTACTTTATAGTGTATTAGTTCTTTGCTTGCTTGTATATTGCCTCCTTTTTGTTATTTGCTTTTTACATGTATATTAGTTGCTAATTAATTCTTGGATCCAGAGGACATAGCCCAGTACTTAATTTTACATTTCTGTTACTGGAAATTCTGGTTATTTGTGCATACAAAGTCTTGTTTTATTGTTCTGTTTTTAGTAGAACATTTACTGGGCCATATGTCTGGTGATTAAAAAGTATCTATTGCTGAAATTTCTGTTAAGGTTTTTTTAAAGTGTTACCTGTTACTACTCTTTTCCACATCTTACAACTTTTATTGTGTGCAATCTCAAATATGAAAAGTGAAGGGACATAACAAGAAAACCATAAACTGACACTGATGGACACACAAGTACAGATTCTATACTAAGAAACTCACAGCCTATCTCAACAAACATAATCACTTGCAATATTCACTGTCACTGAAATATTAAGCAGTTAAGATGTTAATCTTCCACAATTTTTCTATGAAAATAGTTGTGAAAAGTCAAGCAAAATGACACCTTTTATTGGCTAAATAAAAATATTACAATATGCAAGCTTTCGAGGCAACTCAGGCCCCTTCTTCAGGCAGACATGAAAATAGTTGAAACACTCTTTTGTCCTTTATGGATATGCAATTGTCTAATATATAACTTTGACTGGGATAGGAAGTCAATTAGGAAATACCATATGTATGTATTGTTTCCCCACTCATAACAGCAAATGTTACAAGGCAAAACACAATGTGATAATTTGCAGTAAGCTGACATGGTGTTTAGTCTGATGGCCAAAAAGTTACATTTTGGTCTCATCAGACTATAGAATATTATTTCAGCTGATTTCAAAGTCTTCCATATGCCTTATGGCAAACTCACAAATTCTAGCCAAGGTACCATGTGTGTTTTTATGGGAAGGTGGCTTTCTTTTTCCCTTAAAGCTGTGACTGGTGAAGCACCCGGGCAGCATTTGCTGTATGCAGAATCACTCCTATCTCATCGAGTGCAGTTTGTAAATCTAGACAGATTTACAGCTGTGCCTTACTCTTTCCATTTCTTAATGATTGATTTAAGTGTCCTCCAGGAGATATTTAGTGCCTTGGATATTTTCTTATATCTATTGCCTGATATGCACTTTTCAATCACTAACCATGGAGTTGCTTCAAGTGTTCTTTTGTCTTCCTTATGTAGTTTAGACTAGTACTGACTCACCAGAAGTTGACGCTTCCAGGTAAAGTGCACTATACTACAATCAACTGAAACCTCTTGACTACAGGCATGTGATCGCTGCTGAACTAATTCTGTGACTAAAGCCAATTGGCTGTGGCAGTAACGATTTAGGTGTGTCATATTAAAGGAGATGAATGCTTACATGATCAATTATTTAGTGTTTTATATTTGTAATTAATTTAGACCACTTTGCAGGGATCTGTCAGCACTTTGACATAAAGAGACTTTTTTAAATAATCAGTGTAAAAAAAAAACAAAATAAATCCATTTTAATTCAATGTCTTATACAATAAAATGAGAAAACTTCCAAGTGGGTGAATACTTTCTAGAGGCACTGTATGCTCTGCGTGAAGGCCATGTCTAACTATGTGGTCTACATCACTAAAATGTTTCTATTTTCAAATTACATTTAGTTTTCTAGCAATTAAAAGATTACATTATTTTAATTCTAGGAATTAAATACATTTACTGACTGGGGCAATATTATTTTCCTATGAACAAATGTCTTGAAACTGAATAATTTAAAGGCATATTGTTTTTATGGAGCATTCCTTCCTTCACCCACACATGGGTTGGCTATTATCTTTGTAGCATTTTTGCAAAATTCACTACTGTTTATATATAAACAGCAGAGCGGACAATGTCTAAGGTAGAAGTAAGATTCCTGGGTGTGATGAAGTAAAAGAAGCCTTCGAGTTTAACTGATAATTACTTTCATGGAACTATACCTTCCTTTTTCTGACACTAGTACACTTCACTTTCTTGCCAAGTGCGCTGTACTATAAAGTGAAATTATTGCCAAGTTTGCTGTACTGTAAAGTGAAATTATTGAACTGAAAGAGACTCTATAAATGCTGAATAAGCATTGGTCACTTTTAAAATATATTCAATAAGAAAGACGTTTCTAAAATGAAACAATGTGTGCAATATGTCCATCCATCCATCATCCAACCTGCTATATCCTAACTACAGGGTCACGGGGTCTGCTGGAGCCAATCCCAGCCAAAACAGGGTGCAAGGTTGGAAACAAACCCCTGGCAGGGCGCCAGCCCACCACAGAGCACACACACACACACACACACACACACACACACACACACACACACACACACACAGACAGACTAAGCACACACTAGGGACAATTTAGGATCGCCAATGCATCTAACCTGCATGTCTTTGGACTGTGGGAGGAAACCGGAGTACCCAGAGGAAACCCACGCAGACACGGGGAGAACATGCAAACTCCACACAGGGAGGACCCGGGAAGCAAACCCAGGTCTCCTAATTGCGAGGCAGCAATGCTACCACTGCGCCACTGTGCCACCCTGTGCAATATGTGATGTTCCTTTTTTCTGTACATATATTTTTAAATTCATCTTCCCATAATTCTAACATGCTTTAGTTGCTACATATCTATGAAAATAAACAAGCCAATATTGTGTGGTACTGAAAAACAAAAGCTGACAAATTTGATAAATGTTGCTTATGTTGATTTCCATTTCATTATCTCCTGAGATTATACTCCTTTCAAAAAACATTAAGGACTACATCTGTAAGGAACAAAAAGCAGTTCCAAAAGTGAATGCACAGATGTATAATAACATATAGTTTCCTAATATTGAAACAATTCCATTAAATACTAGTACTACTGCTTTTAAGTTGGAAACAGGTAATGAGCAGTAGATTAGCTTTAAAAGTATATTAAATACAATAAAGGATGAGATAATTCCACATTTTTGAATATGGCTGAATACTGAAACTTTACTCTGGTACTATGCAGTATAAAATAAATTAGATACAGAGAATTTTATCAGTTAGGATATGCATATCTTAAATTGACAACTCACATACTGAGATATACAAACTGCAAACAACAAATGTCCCTGCATCACACAGAAAAGCTGATTTTTGTGATATATATGCACTTAGAGGCTGTCTGTCAAGAAACTCTGTACGCTCCTGCTGACTTCCGAGAATTGAAGCTCCTGGGTAGCACTTGGGTAGCATCCTAATAGCAGGCTTTTTTTATTGAACAACAGTACAGTAACACTCCAAAGTGCACTCCAAGAGCCTAACAAGTCTAATAAGATCAGGCAGTGTGGCATAATGGTTAAGGCTTTTCACTTTAAACCCTAAGGTTGTGTGTTGAAATCCTGCAGATCAGTTCACCTGCCTGTGCACCAATTAGGAAAAAACAAAACAAATAAATATAACCAATAGTATCTCAAATACAGTATTGTCAGTCATCTTGAAAAAAGACATCAGCCAAGTAATTGTATAACATTACCATTTTTATGGGTCACAGGAAACACCTCCAAAACTGATAGAAACTGGGAACTAGACATGGCTGTCAGTGTCACTGTTTCAAAAAGCAAAGTTACACTCCACATTTTCAATGTGCTGATGCCCTGTACAGGCAAGCAGTAATGTCTGCATGAGATTCTGATTTGTTTATTTCCTAAATACATCTCTGCCATCTTTCTCAAATCTTCCTGACTTAAAGGATGTGTGCTCCTTCCTTTTGGCATGCTCCTGTCACTCTAACATTTAACCTTGTCTAGCCTATGAAGTGCTCACAGACCTGCCTGTAAAGAGCCTTCTGCATTCTGATACAATATTTTCTTGCAAATTTAGTGATGGACATTGAGTCATTTATAACAGTATCATGCGTTTTTCTTTTTTTTTCAGGGAATCCCATACTTTGATTTTTAGGCTTTCAGGGTCTCCACAGTGTTTTTTTTTTGTAGGTCCCAAACACATTAAGACCCTCAGTATTTCACAGTAGCTCCCAAGGGAAAAGGCAAAAAAGACACTAGGAAAGCAAAAAGCAGATTAATATTGAAGAAAATGCAAAAGCTGGCCCAAACAGGCTATTTCAATATTTTAGTAATAAAAGAATGGCCAAGGAGAACTAAGGGTGAAGTTAAACATACAAAACTGATGATCCTGTTATTCATACTTCTCTAAAGTTTTCACATGTAGAGAGGTCACCAGTGGTTTGAAGACAGCAGAGAGAGAAATTCTACAAGGAAGAAAAAAGTTGAAGTGAAATGAATCGCCAGGATGAATAACATGTATCTCAGAGTGCATAAGGAAGCACGTTATTGCATATATAAATCAATAATCATATTTTTCAGTGATTACTGAGCACTGGGAAAAATTTAAGACTAGAAACTACAAAATGTTGTCCCAATATATATATATAGAAAAGGTGATCATGCTGACCCCAGCAACTATAGGCCAATAAGTTTAAGGTGAATCACAGGTAAATTAATGGAAGCAATTATTAAATAATAGGATGAATACCATATTGCACGTACAAGTGTATTACAGAACAGTAAATGCAGTGTTAGACAGCATGAACAGAAAGAAAAAAGATAATTGTAAAAAGAGAACTGTTTTCATTTTGACATTAAGAAGTTTTTTTATGTTGATCAATGACAAAAGGCCAAATTGAAACCCCTGTGATACAATGTTGTATAATAATAAAATACCAAAACTTACAAGGGAATGAATATTTTTATTATTATTAATTCAAATGCAAAGTTATTAGCAAAGCTCCTCATGTTGCGACTGTGGAGGGTTATTCATAAATTCACCCTGATCAAACAGGTTTATCTGCTGTTCTTTCAAGGCAGCAGATAACATGTGGCACCTTATTATAGACTAGATGTGCTACCCTTCCACGTATAATATGATGAAATTGAAGTAATCAATGTAGAACTCAGGATATTCAGCATTAACGTTTGAAGTGCACCATCTATTGGAATGTATTTTCAATGCATGCAGTAATAAAATCACAAACATTAGCACTGCTTTTACAAATCCCATACAAAATGGCATATAACAGAGACACAGCAACCGAACAGACACACAGACACACACATGCGTACTGGTCCTTTTATTAAGACGGATGTCTCAGCTTGAAGCTGTTCTGGCTCTCAGTACGGAAAATGCTTTTGACTGAATTTGTCATTTTCAATGGAATGTTTTATACAGAGGGCTCTTCATTGTCTCCTTTACTTTTCAATGCTTCCCCAGAGCCCCTTGCCATTGGTGTTCACAGGTTTGATTTGATCATCCCAACTGCAGCTCATGGCACCGATTTTCTCTATTTGGTGATGATATTGGCTCATTCTTGGTAACACTTCTGATTTTCCCATATGCTTTTTTTTTGGTAATTCATTTGAAACCCCTTTTGGCTAAAAAAAAAAAAAAAAGCACAAAAACAATTGAGCAAAGTCTGCACTACTTTTTTGCTGTATGTTCCTTTGGCTAAAATACTTGGGCATTGTCATTTTTCCTTTTTTACAGGGCTTTATATTATCTAATACTCTTGTGTTTTTACAGTGACAAGGAATCCTTTTATTCATGGCCCTTTCTTCCACTGCCTTTCTATTCTAGATTAGTAGTTATGAAATACAGTATATTAATATAGTACTGCATTTAACTGCATAAGTACCATGCTGCCTCTCTTTACCCACATAAAATGTTATTCAGAAGTTAGATCTCTTCTTTCTGCTTTTTATGGAATGATAGAGGCCTTCAATTAAGCACTCCAGTTTGAATTGTGATAATTCTGAGCTAATTCATAAGGAGTTTATCCAACCCAGTTTCCCCATGATCCCTCTCTGTTCTTCCCTTCAGTGCCTTGAAAGTCTCACACCTACTTTAAGTCCCTTGGCTTTATATGGCTTCCAGATTCGGTGGAAGGTTAAGAAACATCTTGGCACAGCCACATTCCATTCTTTCGGAAGCTGTCCCTTTGTATTGTGGAGGAATCATAACCGTGACATTTAAGATGACTCCAGACCTGGAGCATTCCAGTTGCTGAGGTCCAAATTTTTAGTTTATCTTTGTTCCTTCTTTTTCTATTTTCAGATCAGATCAGTCCATAAAGTAAACAGAGACCCAATATCCTAAGGTATGGCTATTCAATTACAAATTCAGGATATACTATTAAACCAAAAAATTAAGCCGTGCAGACATTTTCAGTGGCCACAAAGCAGCAAATTTTAAACACAAATGAATGTATTGAAAAACAAGTAATGTTTATTCATTGTTTCCCTTTTAAATTTGGTCACCTCTAACACAGGCACATCAAAACGTGCATAAGAAAAACAATAAAAAAGCTATAACTGAACTGAATCTAAGGTAGTAGCAACACTTTTTTTCTCACTTTTGAAATAAAAAAATAAACATTTTGGTCATATCTGACCTGGCCAAATCTCATACTGCATAAAAACAAAATAGTGCATAATACTAGCGATAACATTTGATACATTTCATACAGAGGAAGAGGATGGCAAAGAAGAAGTGGGATAGTCAGAGAGATGCAGAAAATAGACAAGAGTATAAGGAGATAAGGCACAAGGTAAAGAGAGAGGTGGCTAAAGAAAAGATGTATGATGAGTTGTATGAGAGGTTGGATACTAAGGAGGAAGAAAAGGACCTGTAACGATTGGCTAGACAGAGGGACCAAGCTGGGAAAGATGGGCAGCAGTTTAGGGTCATGAAGGATAAAGATGGAAATGTACTCACAAGCGAGGACAGTGTGTCGTGCAGATGGAAAGAGTACTTTGAGAGGGTGATGAATGAAGAGAATCAGAGAGAGAAGAAGTTGGATGACGTGGAAATAGTGAATCAGCTGTGAAGAGGATGAAGAATGGAAAAGCTGTTGGTCCAGATGACATATCTGTGGGAGCATGGAGGTGTTTAGGAGAGATGGCAGTGGAGTTTTTAACCAGATTGTTTAATGGATTCTTGGAAAGTGAGAGGATGCCTGAGGAGTGGAGAAGACATTTACTGGTGCCGATATTTAAGAATAAGGGGGATGTGCAGGACTGTAGTAACTACAGGGGGATAAAATTGATGAGCCACAGCATGAAGTTATGGGAAAGAGTAGAGGAAGCTAGGTTAAGAAGTGAAGTGATGACTGGTGAGCAGCAGCATGGTTTCATGCCAAGAAACAACACCACAGATGTGATGTTTGCTCTGAGGATGTTGATGAAGAAGTATAGAGAAGGCCAGAAGGAGTTGCATTGCGTCTTTATGGACCTGGAGAAAGCACATGACAGGGTGCCTTGAGAGGAGTCGGGAGTGGCAGAGAAGTATATAAGAGTTTATGTAAGAGTTGTACAGGATATGTACGAGGGAAGTGTGACCGTGGTGAGATCTACAGTAGGAATGACAGATGCATACAAGGTGGAGGTGGGATTACATCACGGATCGGCTCTGAACCCTTTCTTATTTGCAATGGTGATGGACAGGTTGACAGACGAGATTAGACAGGAGTCCCTGTGGACTATGATGTTTGCTGATGACATTGTGATCTGTAGCGATAGCAGGGAGCAGGTTGAGGAGACCCTGGAGAGGTGGAGATATTCTCTGGAGAGGAGATGAATGAAGGTCAGTAGGAACAAGACAGAATACATGTGTGTAAATGAGAGGGAAGTCAGTGGAATGGTGAGGATGCAAGGAGTAGAGTTGGTGAAGGTGGATGAGTTTAAATACTTGGGATCAATGGTACAGAGTAACAGGGGTTGTGGAAGAGAGGTGAAAAAGAGAGTGCAGGCAGGCAGGACAGTAGTGAGACCAGCTATGTTATATGGGTTGGAAATGGTGGCACTGACCAGAAAGAAGGAGACAGAACTGAAGGTAGCAGAGTTAAAGATGCTAAGATTTGCACTGGGTGTGACGAGGATGGATAGGATTAGATATGAATACATTAGAGGGTCAGCTCAAGTTGGACAGTTGGGAGACAAAGTCAGAGAGGCGAGATTGCGTTGGTTTGGACATGTGCAGAGGAGAGATGCTGAGTATATTGGGAGAAAAAGAGGAAGGCCTAAGAGGAGGTTTATGGATGTGGTGAGAGAGGACATGCAGGTGATTGGTGTAACAGAACAAGATACAGAGGACAGAAAGATATGGAAGAAGATGATCCGCTGTGGTGACCCTTAACGGGAGCAGCCGAAAGAAGAAGAAGACTAGCAATAACATTTGATTCCCTTTTGAAATAAAGTAAATACAAAATGCTCACATCTGACCCAGGCACATCTCAAAGTGCATAAAATCAAAAAAAGTGTACAGTATTAGGAATCACATTTGTTTACCTTTTGAAATAAAATAAATATTTTGGTCATATGTGAAGCAGGCACATCACAAAGTGCATTTAACAGAATAAAAAAGTACTATTAATGCTACCATAGCTATCAGTGCATAAACCCATAACAAAGGATAACAGTAACTAACACAAATGCATTCAACATCTACCGCATACTGAGGAACCATAGGTTTGTTTTAAATCACCACGTGTGACTAGCAGTACCTTTTTTGTAAACAAAAAGGTGGCAGTACGCATACATTGCGTTTGGATCAAGTTTGAGGAAGTGTGAAGGTATATAGAGGCAGAGACTCCTAGCGCACATGTTTGCTTCATTTGGTGATAAAACGTTTAAAATGTGAAATTGATAAATTGTCAAGTATAACAATAATAATAATTCTTTACATTTATATAGCATTTTATTCATTACTCAATGCACTTTGCAAACTCCACACAAGGAGGACCTGGGACACAAACCCATGATCTTATAGTGAGGCAGTGTTGCTACCATTATGCCAGCTGCATATTTGTACTGTACTGTATAATATTGCGCTTGATTTTTTTTAAATTACAAAAACATAATTTCCAAAATCGAAGAATATTAACCACAGGATAATAATGAGCTCTACATTCTACAAAAAAGTTGTTATGTAGTCAGTGCTTAATTTGATTGAGTTTTAAAGAAAATTACAAACTTTTTTTCATCAAATGCAGTCTTTCTAATTCATTCTTTGCTTTGAGTGTCAATGGCTGATTGTCATCCTCATAAGAGCCATGAATCCACAGGATCAAAGAGTGTGAATAAAAGGCCAACCAATAATATGAAGAAAAGTGTGGAGACAGTGCTTGTCAGTAACAAGGCTCTCACTGGAGTAACAATTAGATTAAGTTGGGAAAACCCACATTTGTACTCACTTTATGAAACTCGAATACAACTAAGACACAGCACACAATTGATTTTAGAATCATTTAATATGTAGTTGATACTACAACCAGCTGTTGCAGCCAAGTTGCTAGTACAACATACAGGCACTTACCATCACAAAATAAAACAAAAATCACTGTATCATAGACTACTAACATCACTTCTAGACACAACAATACGCTGGATTGTGGAATGAATATTGCTAGGATACACTGAGTGTTGTATTCATGGTCTGCACTACAGTAGGAATTTATGTATGAATTTATGTATGAACACATGAAATGTGTTTTCCTCATTTTTTCTGTGTTTCTGGTGGGACCAGGGGCTGAGACACTCAGAGGTTGCTTCTGGGCTGCATGTGGCCCTTTTAATAGGCACTTCTTTCGTACCCTGTTTATATTTTTTCAGGCTTGTTATCTCCAAAATGTAAGCTACTGATTTATGCAAGTCTTTGTATTCAGCATGGGTGTGTGCCCTCCTTTCTTCTCCCCATCTTGTGGAAAGCTATACTTAACAATATTTTAGCATCCTCTAAAAACCCAAATTATCTACCTACTGAATTTGCATTTGTAAATCTCCTGTACCTAACCCTCTCATAATCTTTATGTTACGCATTTGTCTGCTTATGCAATTTGTCACATGTGTCCTTTAAACATCCCTGGCACTTATCGTCATATGTTTTCGGATTGCCCTCCAATCTCTGCTTTGTGGACCAATGTTTCAAATTGCTTGCCCTTTGTTCACTATGTTAATATTCCCCTGTTGTCACATATATTTGATCTCCTGGACATTTCCAGTCTTATCCTCACTTTTATACAGCAGAGGCTTTTCTATCTGGGTACCATCTCTGAAAAATGAATCTTTGTCTCTTGTTGGAAATCCACTGAATCTCTCTCTGTAAACATTTGCAAATCCTCTTTCTTTAAACTAATCTTACTTGAACTTTCAGTGCTGTAGATCAGCAGATCATCTGGCTCCAATGGGCAGAGAATGGGCAAGCTGCTGTGCATTTGCTGGGGAGCTGGTAGGCTTAGGGTCCACCTCGTGCTACTAAAAGGAATCCTTAATTCTTCCTCTTTATAAATCTTCCCTCTCCTCTTGAGCTCACTATTTCTTTTGGGTGTCTTTCACCAGTCTACACTAGCATCATTAACTTTCCCATAGGGACTACCTTTACAGGGTGATAGTGGGAGGGTGGTGCTGGTTTTTGTTGTTGTCTACTGTCAATACTATTTTTTGTACAACTGCTGATTGCTGTTTTCCTTGTTGAATTCAAAATGGAAAAATGATTACAGAAAATAAAAAATAATAATAATAATTTAAAAAAAAACTTGACAAAGCTGTAAACTTATCCTTACACAATAGTAAAATGCCCCAGCTTAAACATGCCTCTTCTTTATTGCCAAATTTATTACTAGATAGTGAACATCTATACTTTGAAGCTTTAGAATCTGTTAACATAGAGCTCTTACTTACAAGACTTGCTAAGGAAAGATGATCCTCTGTTCTAAAAACCATTGCAAACACAGTAAATTCAAATCAGATCTTATTTTTATTTTCTCAAAGTCTATGCAAGTCTAGTCAGTAGTTGAGAAGCCAAATAAACCATCACTAACACAAACACTTGCACACCAAAGTCTTTTATAGAGTATCCACCATCTTGGTTGACTTCTGTTGTGAAACATAAGCTTTAATACTGTTACCCTTGTGATATCATCAAAGTGCAACTTCAGGGGAATGCCACTAATGTCATTAAATTGTGTGGTAGCAACAAGAACCTACAATGGGGGCATCCTAAAAAAACAAAATGTTGTTGTGATCTTTTCCAAAACAAGACAAGTAATAAAAGTACTTATTGAAAAACAAAATATAAGAGAGAATGCTCAATAAAATTGAATTCTCGATAATTCCAAAACTTTCTAAAAATGACTAAAGTCCAACAAAGATTTTTTCAGCTCTGAAAACAAACGTTACAAATCCCAAGTAGTCTGTAACACACAGTAGTATAATTTTTACATTTCTAAGACATTTAGAAATATTTCTGCATTAAATTATATTACTTTGACTTTTTTCTGTATAGTCTGTGCCCATAATTATATCCTAATAAATAGAATTAACAGTGAGCAGCACAGATGCCCAGGCAAATGACACTGAATGCTGTTAATAATAAACTAAATATCCAGAACAACAGGAAACGGTGTTAAAGAGCTGTATAGAGTCAAATATTTGAGGTATATGGCTCAGTAAACTACTGTAATGGACATTTATGAGTTTATATACATGAGCATTTATTTCCAGCATACAGAAAGAGATTCATCATTGGTGTAGACAGCAATCCAGAAACTTGCATTTAAAGTACCAACTTACTTTTAATAGTGTCATTTAAAAAAAAAAGAAAGCCAGAATCTAGCCTGGCAGTCAGGTAAGAGCCAATCCAGACATACAAGCTGCCAGACATAATGAATGTACAATATTTAAAACTGAAGTGGGATTACTATGTTTTACAGTTAAGCCAGTATATAGTTTTCCAAAATTGTCACATAAAATATTTTCTCCAGTGGTTTCTTGCATCTGGAATAGTGCACATCTCCCATCCAACTCTGCTTCTCTGCAAACTTCTGTTAAGTCAGTGGGTAACTGATGTTATACAGGTATATTATTTGAGATTGGAAAAAAATCAAATTCTCTCTTAGAGGATTTGTTCAAAATTTTTTTAAAAACCTGGCAGGATCTAATCAATAATATTTTAGAATTAGCACTTATATTGGGGAGAAATACTCCTTTCCCTCTATACTAGTCTCAAAAGTTTTACTCTGGCTGTTTGACTTTCTCTTTTTCTCATGGGTAAGGGTTGAATTGAATTTAGCTTTGTTAAGTTTGACTTGATTGTATGAAATATTAAATGCTTAAAATAAATTCGATTAAAATTAAAATTTATATATATATATTATATATATACAAATATTTTTAAGACTGTCACAGTAGTTTGTACTAATTAGGTTAAGAATCTGTATAATGGGTAAAGATTTTTAATTTTCATTAGATATTATTAAATACGTTAACATACCATGCATCCTAAACATTAGGATAACTGTTGATTCTAAATTCTCTCAGTGACAGAGCACAGGAGTGTACAAGAATATACACTGTAATGGATTGCTGTACAGTTCAAACTTAGTTACTGTATGCTTTGCACCAATACTTCCCAAATATTCCCTGATTCCAACTTGTATTTGAATAAGTTGGCTTAAAAAATAAGTGAACTCAATGTCATAAATGACGTATTCAAATTATTTGGATTACCATTTAGAAAGTAAAGGGAATACAGTATCTATAAAAAGTATTTACCCCTTTGGAATGTGTTAAATTTTATTGTTATGCAACATTAAATCACAGTGAATTTAATTTGGATTTTTTTACATGTATCAGCAGAAAAAGACTAACGTCAAAGTGAAAAGAGAACTCTGGGAAACAGTCTAAATTTAATAAAAATAATACACAAAATAATTGATAGTATTTTGTGTTGATCAATGTGAAAAAGGCTAAATTAAATCTACTGAGACACAATGTTGTATAACAATAAAAATAAGTGAAAACCTCCAAGGGGTGAACACTTTTTATAAACACTGCCTAGTAGACCGTACACACAGTTTTATTTTTTAAATCTTTTACACAAAGGGGCAAAAAATAGCACCATCCACTTGTGGGTTTAATATTAACATTCTAAATGAGTAGCCTATTCATGTGCATTAACCATGAGCACTCTATTTCACAGGTATAAGCGGCACTCTTTATTATTTTTATTAATGTCAGTTGCACAGGTTACGTTTTGCAAATATAAATATTCAAAATGTATAATTAATTATTTTTAAATACTAAAACTCTTTTATTCACATAATAGCCAAAGTACCATGTCTTGTCTGGGTTTATTTATAATGAGTTCAGGTTATAATGCAAATACTTACAGTATATATGTTTTTTAAATGTTGACCCTTTTGTTAATGCTAACTGAAATCGCAAGTGCCCTGTAATTTTAATTATCTCACTAGTAAATATCCATTTGTATCTTTTGTGTAATTGTAGAGGTAATGTTGTCAAACACTGGCTTGCCATCCTTCTGCATTTTTTCAAATACATTTTTTCACATGTAAAACAACAGCAACAAACAACATTATGTAGCCCTGCCATGACTTTGTGTGATTTTGAAATCTGCCATAAACTAAACCGGGAGCCAATGTAAGGATTTAAGAACTGGAGTGTTCATATTTTCTTTTTCTTGTAATAATTCTTGCAGCAGCATTTTGGATTAACTGGAGGCTGTATAAAGAACAGTTTGAACATCCAGTGAACACCGCATTGCAGTAGTCAATCCTACTAGAAATAAATGCATGAATTAATTTCTCAAAGTCCTGTTTATTTAGAAAGCGCCTTAATTTCCCAACATTTTTAAGATGGAAGAAACATGATTTGGACAACTTTTTAATATGCGCTTTAAATGACATGCTAGAGTCAAAGATAACTCCTAGATTGCGGGCTGATTCAGTAAAATTAATGGTGATTCCAACTGAGTTAAATGATGACAGAATATTGTTGTGATCATCGTCATTCCCTCCAACAATTAACATCTCTATTTTATCGGTGTTTAAAGACAAGTAGTTCTCATCCATCCACTCCATTAATTCACTAACACAACTAATTAAAGACAACATTGGAGAAACTTCATTTGATCTAAATGAAAGTTATAACTGGGTGTGACCTGCATATGAGTGAAAATTAACATTATGTTTCCAAATGATAGATCCCAGTGGAAGCATGTAAATTGAGAATAGTAATGGTCCCAGTACTGAGCCCTGCGGGACACCGTATCTCACTTCTGTATATAATGATGGAGTACTTTCAGCACATTTCTGTACATATTGGAATCGATTTGATAAATAAGAACTAAACCAAGCGAGCACAGTGCAGCACTGTAACCCCAACATCATTTTCTAGCCTGTGCAGTAAAATAGAATGGTCAGTGGTGTCAAATGCTGCACTTAAGTCCAACAACATAATTACAGTGGAGTTTCCTTCATCAGAGGATATCAGAATGTCGTTTACAACCCGTGTGCCATTTCTGTACAATGACCAGTGCGGAAACCAGACTGGAATTTCTCAAATAAATTGTAATGCATAAGGTGTGACTGAAGCTGATTGGTGACTACGTTTTCTAGTATTTTAGAGAGAAAGGGTAAATTTGAAATAGGCCTATAATTATTTAGTATGTGTGGGTCTAGGTCTGACTTTTTAAGCAATGGTTTAATGACTGACACTTTTAGTGCATCAGGTACTGCGCCATGCAATAATGAACTACTGATAATGTTTAGAATAGGCGCTGCAAGAACATCCATTGCATTTTTTACTAGTTTTGTTGGCACTGGATCTAGGGAACAAGTAGTGGGCTTCATTTTAGAAATTAAAGTTAAGATTTCCTGCTCAGTTACAGGATTAAAATTACTAAAGTGCTGAATGCAATGTGAGGCAGAGCCTGCTAAGCTAGTATTTGGTTTGTACTGTGATGCTGAGATCTGGGATCTTATATTTTTAATTTTCTCATTGAAGAAGTTCATAAAGTCTGTACTGCTAATATCTGTTGGGATTTTGCACTGTAGATCTGAATTTCCATTTGTTAATTTAGCCACTGTTCTAAACAGTACCCGAAGATTTTTATTATTGCTATCTATTATTGTAGAATAGTATTCTGAGCGAGCTTTAAAGAGAGCTTTTTTATATTTTTTAACACTCTCTGTCCATGCAATTTGAAAGACATGTAGCTTTGTTGTTCTCCATCTGCGCTCCAGTTTTCGACACTCTAATTTAAGAGCTTGAGTGTTTTCATTAAACCAGGGAGAGTTTTTATGTGCTTTGATCACTTTTGTTTTAAGGGGAGCCACTGTCTCCAGAGCATCTCTCAAGGTCACATTATAATGTGATGTTAGGTGATCTAAATTGTTTTCCACGTTTACATTTGATGTTAACTGATCTAAATGGTTTTCTACAATTACACTTGACTTACTCAAAGTATCTATACATTTTGAAACAGAATTACAATCTAAATGTTGCACTGTCTTTGTTTTAATCTTTGAGTGTGTTGGCAAGGGCAGGACTAAATCAAATGTAATTAAGTAGTGATCGGAAATAACTTAATTTAATGGAGTAACATTTAAATTTTGAATTTCAACTTTGTAAGTTATAATTAGATTTAATTTGTGGTTATGATTATGAGTTGGACCTTTGACATTCTGACAAAATCCTACTGAATTTAACAAATAAGTAAAATATTTGCTAAAAGTGTCAGTTTCCACATCAATGTGTAGATTAAAATCTCCCATCAGTACTACGTGATCATAATTTATAGCCAGATCAGATAAAGGTTGCTAAATTCAGTCATGAACAATGAATATGGCCCAGGTGGTGTGTAGACTAGCACTATAATTGTGTTGGAATCTGTTTTAATATTTAAAATGAATGCCTCAAAGTATGTAAAGTCGCCTAAATTTTTAGACGTGATTTGCATTTTGTTACAATGAATTATTCCAAGGCCTCTTCCTCGACCAGAATCTCTAGACTTATGAAGGAATGAGTATCCATCTGGTGACACCTCAGCTAGGGGAACAGTGCCACATTTACTAAGCCAGGTTTCAGTGAGAAGACACAGATCAGATTTTGTACTTAATATGATATCATATACCAAAACAGCTTTACTGCCAAGAGAGTGAATGTTCAATAAGCAGCATTTAAAACTGCATGCTTCTTTTTGAACTGGTGATATACTTTTTGTTTTAATTTGAACTAAATTTCTATTACAGATGCCCCTGGTGGAGGATCTGGTTTTATCCCTTGGTCTAATTATACACCTTATATTTTGGTTATCAGGTAATTTAAGGTTTGCATCAAGACTAAATTTACTGGATGCCCCACAACAGGGATTATGGTTAACAGCTTCAGGACAGTAATAGGTGGGATAAACAACAGCCTGTGATTTAAGATCACATGTCTGCAGCCTGGATGATGCTCTAATCAGTCAACCAGGCAGTTTTGCTGCCATATTTTGGGATAATACATAAGATCCCCTCCAGTTAGGATGAAGACCATCTCTTTTGAAAAATCCAGGCCTTTCCCAAAAATCATCCCAATTGTTCACAACGCTATGCTTTTATTGCATACCAGGTTTCTAGCCAGCAGTGATGGGAATGCAATCTGCTATAAATCACATCCCCTCTATATAATCTTGGTAAGGGGCCAGATACAACTAAATTCTGACATTTTCTTTTAGCTTTGGTGCATAGAGAGATAAAGTTCCTCTCAGATTGCTGTAAATAAATATCATTAGTGCCGACATGCAGCAATAAGGTAGATAGTTCATCGTCGGCGACACGGTCCAATGCGGCCTCTATGTCAGAAATCTTGGCCCCTCCGAGGCATTTAATATTAACTGCTGGTTTAACATAGTTTGGAATTCTAACATTCCACACTATGGAATCACCAGTTATGAGCACTTTCTTATTCTCAGTTTCCACAGGTGCGCTACGGAGTGCTGAGAATCTGTTCTGGGTCCAAATTGGTGACCTGGGTGCCAAGGGACTAAATTTTGGCTTCTTAGACCCCCATCTTACTGTTGCCCACTCACCCTGTGGCTGATCCTAACAGACTGTAACATATACAATTGTGTGTTTCTGAGCAAAAATGCACATGGCTGCTTGTGAACTGTCATTTTAAAGTAAGTGACTTTTATAATTTTCATATTCATTTCCCTTCAGACACATGCTATTTATATAGTCAAGGACTTTCTTATAAATGGGTGTTTGGTGACTTTATGATTACACATGCCTAGCCTTCAAATGAGGTCTTTATAGATATTAGATATCTGTATTATTAAGAGCAAGCTAATTTCCTATTTGGTCTGTTAAATTTATTTATTTATTTTTAATTACTTTAGTTGAATAAAATTACATTTCTTACATCAAGTTGAAATTATACAGCAAATGAGTTCATAGTCAAAATAGAAAAAATAAAAATAAAAAACATCATAACATTAAAGTTAAAAAAGAAGCAGGAGAAAAGAAAAACATAAGCAAAACATAAAAAACAAAATTAATAATAATACATTTTATTTTTTCATAGATGCCTTTCTAAACACTCAGGGACACTGAACAATATATAACACATTATAAACAAAACTGAAATACAAAATTTAAAATCAGACAGAGCAATTGTAGTCAATGAGAAAAAGCAGTCTTAAACAAATGAGTTTTAAATTTAGATTTGAAAAGTGAGAATGAATCAGTATTTCTAAGTTCAGATGGTAGTGAGTTCCAGAGCTTTGGTGCAGACCAACTGAATGTTCTGCACCCCATGGTGGTAAGACAGACGAAGGGGACAGTCAAGTGGATGAATGAAGAGGATCTAAGGGTGCAGGAGGGAATGGCAACATAGAGGAGGTCGGACAGATATGGAGGGGCAAGGTTGAGGATAGCCTTAAAAGTTAACAGAAGAATTTTGAATTGAATGCGGAACTGAACTGGAAGCCAATGAAGCTGCTGCAAGAAGGGAGTGATATGGTGAATAGAGGGCGTTCTAGTAATGATGCGGGCAGCTGAATTCTGGACCAGTTGAAGCTTAAAGAGATTTGCGAGAAAGACCAAAGAAAAGGGAATTGCAATAATCCAAACAAGAGGTGACAAGGCTACGAACAAGTATAGCAGTTGTGTGGGGAGTGAGGGAGGGGAGAATACAATTAATGTTATGCAGGTGGAAATAGGCAGTCCGGGAGATGTTACTGATGTGGGACTGAAAAGATAGAGTACTGTCAAGGATGACACCCAGACTCTTAACCTGTGGGAAAGGGGAGACAGAGGAATTCAATAACAAATGAAAAATTATTAGTTTTGGATAATGTTGATTTTGTACCAATGAGAAGAACCTCAGTTTTGTCAGTATTTAAGAAAATTTGAAGAAAACCAGGATTTGATTTCTGCTATGCAATCAATAAGCGAGGAGGGTGGAAAGGAAAAAGTAGGTTTGCTATCAAGGTAATGTTATATTTACGAAAGATATTGCCAAGGGGAAGGAGGTAAATAATGAAAAGTAAACTGAAGTAACAGCGGTGGGTTGGGATGTGAACGTTTTAAGCTGAATGAACTGAGTGTGGTCTGAGAGATAGGATCTAAACCTAGTGGTGTGTGGGTAATGCCAACCAAAGATAATCTATTGAGAAGAGTAGTGTGACAAATAGTATCAAAGGCCACACTCATATCAAGAAGGATGAGAATAGTGATTAAACCAGAATCAGCTGCCATAAGGAGGTCGTTAGTAATTTTGATAAGTGTCGTTTCTGTACTATGGAGGGGGCGAAAACCAGACTGGAACTGTTCATACAGATTATTTTGAGATAAATGAGAGTGAAGTTGAATAGCCACTATTTTTTCAAGTATTTTGGAAATGAAGAATAGTTTAGAAATAGGACGAAAATTACTGAAATTAGTCGGATCAGCACCAGGTTTTTTCAGTTTTAGGGTTATTGCAGCAGTTTTTAAAGATGAAGGAGCAGTACCAGTAGTAAGAGAAGAGTGGATTATAGCAGAAATGAGGGGGACCAAAAAAGGAAGCCAGGCTTTAACCAGAACTGTAGGGAGGGGATCCAGTTGACACGTGGATGGCTTTGACTTACAGACAAGATCTGAGATTTCTGAGAAAGTAGAAAGCTGAAAAGAGGAAAATGAGTGAGTAGGTGGATGAAATTTAAATGAAGTACTGGAGGAATCCGTACAGAGAGACTGGCGTATCTTCTGGATTTTTTCATTAAAAAAGGACATAAGGGAATTGCAAAAATCAGTTGAATAAAGGTGAGAAGGTAAAGAATCTGGGGATTGTGTGATATTATTAAGCAGTGAAAACAATGACTTGGTCTTACCTTTATTGGAAAAGATAATATGAGTATAATATTTAGATTTAGTTTGAGCAATACACTCCTTGTAATAAAGTACAGGTATATGGTTTTTATACAGCCCTTTGTGAACAAAGAGTCCAGTTTTTTTATACAACCGTTCAAGTTGCCAGCCTTTGGCTTTCAAAAGTTCAGGCATGCACCAGGGAGCAGAAAAGGAGAAAGAAACAGATCTAGTTTTTAATAGAGCGAGAGAGTTAAGAATACCATTAAGTCCAGTGTTATAGTGTAAAACCAGTTCTTCGGGAGTGGATAAATTATGAATATCCAAAAGGGAATCAATACTAGAGGAAAGAAAGTCCAAGTTAATATTCTTTATATTACGGAAACACTTGAGACGGGAAAGCTTAGTATGGGAAAGAGCAAGGTTCACACTGAATGAAATAAGAAAATGATCAGTTATGGGGAGTTCATCTGCAGTACAATCAAGCGGGGTAACTCCAGAAAAGCAAATCAAGTCCAAGATATGTCCTTTAGAATGAGTGGGAACATCAGTATGCTGCTGGAATCCAAAACTCTTAAGGCAGGTTGTAAAGTCTGTAGTAATAGGGACATTGATATTATCTATATGTATATTGAAATCCCCCAGAAGCATTATGTTTGATGAAAGAGTAGATAAGTGAACTGGACCAGATGGAGTTTATTATTTTCGGAGTGTCAGCCTGGTGACTCCGGCAGGACCCACAGTGGATGTATCTATGACAGGGGAGGAATGCGATGTCCAGGTGGAGGTACAGCCCAGTCAGTGGAGGCCCTGACAGGTGGAAGCTCAGTCAGAGGAGCTCGGCAGCGGAGTATGAAGCAGGCCCGTCGCAAGTTGGATAGTGAGCGACAGGAGGAACCTAACAAACACGAACCAAATAAATATCCTACCGGTCCAGATTGTAAGCGAGGACGCAGATAACTCAAATGTCCGGAGAACAGAGCCAGGTAAGTCTCAACGCAAGGCTGGGCTGAAAGTAGTACATACACAGCCAAATCACCAGTCGAGCTAGAAATCAATTTCTAGCTTTAAATGACTGAAAAATAATTCTCAATGAATAAATCTGCCCAAAATGAAAACAGTTCCTAAGTCCATTAGATTGTAAGTTAATCGTAAAAAAAATTACCGGTGAGCAGCAGCAACCAGTCCCACCAGCGTTCGCTCAACCGGAACTGGACATGAATTCAACCCAAAAGAAAGAGAATGGGCCAACAGCATAGGCAAAGGTAGTTAGGGAAAAAAGAGGAAAAACATCTTTTTATACCGATATGAATGCTTACTCTAAAATTTTATTAATGATATCTTTTCAAATTTTTAAAAGGTTTTGAACAGATCCCCTAAATGAGAATTTGTTTTTTCCAATTTCAAATAGTATAGAACATCAATTACCCACTGATGCATAAAAGGTGGGTTTGGATTCTTCCAGTTGAGCAAAATAAGTCTATGTGCTATTAGTGTGAAACAGTATAGCATCCTTCTCCGCTTGAATCCATACAAATAAAGCTGTTAATGTGTTAGGAATGATTACGACACCAAGGCTGCTTAATAAGCATTCAAAGATTTTTGTCCAAAATAATGTTAATTATTAGTGCATATAGAGCTAGAGCAGGGGTGGGCAATGTCGGTCCTGGAGAGCCGCAGTGGCTACAGGTTTTCATTCTAAACCAATCCTTGCCAATCTCAGACCTTATTTAATCTTATGGCTTGTTACTCTGCAATGTAAGATTCTTATATCATAGATTTTTTTCCTTCCCAAGGGTATCATCCAAATGATTTTTTAGCCTAAAACATATAATTTTCAGTCTGTCACATTTTTCTGTTAAGTTTTTTATTAAAACAGACAGTGCAGAATGAACACACACACAGAGATATAAATGGAAACAAGCTAGAAGGAGAACTTCTGGATGCTTAGTCATTTAAATCTTATTGCTAATAAGGAGCCATTAAAACACTGAATACAGCTGTTTAAGATTGAAATAAGCAATTAAGGGTGGGGAAACTTAACAAGAGAGACCACTTAAATGAAGCATCAAAATGTCACTTAAGCAATAAGGGCTTCATCAGCAATAATTGACTTCTCATTAATAAACTGTGTTGGAACAAAAACCTGCAGCTACCGTGGCTCTCCAGGACCGACATTGCCCACCCCTCAGTCTTTTAAATGCATGGCTGCCTTTCACTCCTTTTGTGAGATGTTAAATTAAAGATCCTTTTCTTGCCTTACCCTAGAATCTTTAAAAGGAAGATTCTTTCAAATGCTTTTATATATTGTTGTTGAGATGCTGTCTGAGACTTCAAGACTGATCAGTATTTCTTCTGGAATAGAAATGAGTTGGAGGTGTGGAAAATTGGGTAGGTTTCTTTACACAATATTTCTAAATTGAAAGTAGCAAAAAAATGTTGTTGCTATGGAGTTAAATTTAAAAAATAATTGTAGGATGCAACCTATATACAGTTCTCTAAGTTAGGTTACGTTAGGTAGACTTTATTATCCCAGAGGGAAATTAGTAGTTGGGTAGTAATTGGGCATTAAAAACTTGTTATGACACTGGGAAAATTGTATTGCAAATAAAGGTAACTATGTAGAAAGGTGATGAAACTTGTGTTTGAAATTCTTAATAAATAGAGTTAAAAAAAGTGTGGAAACTTTTTGAACGTCCCTCGTATACAAGCCACCCAGTAATAAAACTGAAAGTAAGGTAGCGCCACACCACATTCTGCTTTAGATCTTTATAGAGTTGCCTTTTGAATGTGTGGATGTCTCCAATTTCAGATAAATAGGGTTATAATTTAGTCTAGCTTCTTAAAGATTGATTTGTTAATGTATATAAGGATGCTTTGAAATAGAAAAAGAATCTTGGGAAGGATTTTCATCTTGACAGTATAATTTTCCCTGCTCATGTGAGATGGAGAATAGACCATCTGTTCACATTGTTTGAGTTTTTACATACTGATATCAAAACTGTGTTGAAAAAGATTTTTTTATTTACCCATAGATATTTAAAATTTTATAATAAAATGAATGGAAAGATGTCCAGTTTAGTATTGAATGCTAGAAAGTTCATTGAAAAAAGCACACTTTTATTCAAAGTGATATTGAGTCCAGATATCTGTTGAAATTCTGCTAGTGCATTAAGGACTAATGGTAAAGATGTTTGTGGGTCTGATATGTACAGTACCATATCATCTATGCATAGTGATATTTTCTGTTCAAGTCCTTCTCTGATAATCCCCTTTATCTTTAACTAGCAAAATACCTGCGCTACGCAGCGGAGAATTAGTGTGTTAAAGAAGTTATGAAAAAGAAAAGGAAACATTTTAGATAGATAGATAGATAGATAGATAGATAGATAGATAGATAGATAGATAGATAGATAGATAGATAGATAGATAGATAGATAGATAGATAGATAGATAGATAGATAGATAGATACTTTATTAATCCCAAGGGGAAATTCACACATCAAATTTTAAAAATAACATAACATGATTGTCAATTGTCGTAGGCTTATTTTAGTATTGAGAGTGAATTTGATGATTGTAAAGAGTTTAATTTATGATTGTAAATGTGTATGAGAAATGCACATTTTTAGGATGTAAGGATCACTTTGTGAACGACATTTGCTGTTCTGCCCTCGGGCTGTAAAATGACCAAGCTTGACTCTTAAGCATGCAACGTACAGTTATCCATGTGAGAAGCAATCTTGTGTCGTCAATGCCAACCTTTTTTAGAGTCTGGCCCTATGACTTATTTATTGTCATAGCAAAGCAGAATATAAAGTGGCCTGGGATTATGACTTTTTTCATAGGCTTCAAGGACTCTAGTGTTAACACACAGTATGATCATCATCTGTACGTGAGTGTCATGCAGACCAACAATACAGATATCTAGAGTAATCTAAAATTAAACAAAAAATAAAGATGGCATTTCCTGCAGAGGCTAAGGATGAGGAAATATTGGTATTGTATTTGAAAAATTTGGAAAAGTGGAAATTATGTTTTGCCCCATTTTTGATAAAGACTGTTATGTTATCTTATAACCAATAAGAATAAACATGTGTTAAATCCATATTAAGATATTCTGTAAGTAAAATTCATATCTAATTTCAATTCAAATATTAAGGTTATCTTTTTTGCCATTGTATATCGATACCCATGAATATGTCTGGCAAGAATTAATCACAAAGAAGTGAAACTGAAGTGACTGCAGAGATAAACAAAACTAATAGTAAGCACATGTACTTATGTATGAGGATGTAGAAGCTTTAGTATTCTCAGATACTTATGTGAAAGTACTGGCACCCTGTCCAGGGATTGTTCCTGTCTTGCGCCTGATTCTTGCTGGGATAGGCTCCAGATTCCCTCTGACCCTGCTTAGGATAAGTAGCTTTAAAAATGGATGGATAAATGGATTTTGGCAAAGTTATACCAAGTTAAAAAAAAAATCATTGATAAGTGTACTGTGTCTTAAAGGATTTTCGGTATTTGTTTGATACAAAATACTGTATGATGTTAATTTGTTTCCAGCCTTGCAAGTGGGTCCTCCAACATACAGGGAGAACATGGGGGTTGGTGGCAGTATTGGCACTCCAGCCACCATAAAAAAAAACCTTACACATTTCCAGTGTGGTGCTGAGGTGTCACCCGCTGCACTCGGGTCCCAATCCATGTGGTTTGGCATGTGGTGGGATTGGTAACGGCGTTTGGTGGGTTCGGGAACGAGTTATCAGCACATGCTCCCAACCTCTAATGTTATTCAGTTGCTTACCTCTTTTGTAAGTCACTTTGTATAAAAGTGTCTGCTAAACAAATAAATGTAAATAAATGTAAATGTACTAGGTAAATGTCTTGCGCACTTGAGAAAAAATGCTATAAAGTGGGAAAGCTTTCTAAAATAATGTCATGAATAGTTTTAATTAATCGATAAACTTCCCATAAAATGTAGTAAGCACCATAAATTCTAAATAATATCAATATTTGGTGTGACTATCCTTTGCCTTTAAAAATGTAGCAATTCACTTAGGTATAACTGTAAGCAGTTTCTGTAGGTACAATGTGGTAGGTTGTTCCACTGCAGACTTTCGCTCTGTGGTTTTCAGATCTGAGCTTGATTAGTTCATACCATCTGTTATTCTTTTCCCTTTTCCTCTTTTCACTGTTTTTATAATTTTGGTTATTTTGGCCATGTGCTTTGGAACATTGTCATGCTGCAGAATAATGATGGGACCAATCAGACACCTCCCTGTTGGCATAATGGATTATAGTCTTCCTGTTCTTCTCACATTTTGGACATCAGTTTTCATCAAATCACCAACCTAGCTTGTGGAATGCAGGCTCATACCTGCAGGGAACCTTCACAGTACTTTACTGTTGCCTATATTCATCCATGTACCATTCTCTGGCTCTATAGCAATACACTGCCTTTTGTTAGAGCCAACATTTTCAAAACCAGAGCACCTGCTCTTATTTTTCTGCACCACACTCTGTGTTTTATATGTATTGGAAAGTAAGATATTTATTCAAAGTAAATAGTTGCATAGACTTTTTATAAATTGAAATCCATTTGAGCAAAAATACTGCTTCTTAAAATTTTGAATAAATGTGAAGTCCTCATTCTATTCTTCTGCCCAATTAAATCATGCACTGATATGATGTAATTCATTACCACAGGAGATTTTGGAAGAAGGAACATTTATTTAAACACCCTAACTTCAAAGATCCCCAATCATGACTTTATTGTCAAGTAGTTGACACCCATTTCTTGTTCATTTATTTGGCTTTACTCTACAGGTATTATGGTTTTCTCTTATGGAGCTTGAAGCTGAACTAGCTGCTCTTATGGCATGTGCATGCTACGTCCAACCAATACTCCCTATTTCTTAACTACAGGAAGGAGCACTTCATGAATTTCTGATGATTTGTTTATCCCATCTTAGTGCACATGAAAAATCTTTTATGGATCCCCTTATAATATAGAACCATTGCAAAATTCAATTATATATTTGGAGGAAGTTTATTGTAAATGAGAACATTATGTATTTAAACAGGAATCTGTTCTGAGCTACATTGAAATATAACAAAATAAAATAGAATTGGGTAATATTTTTTTTTTCTGAACTCAGGCTTTCTAGTACAAATTAAAGAAATAAAGTTGCAGTAGGGCGGCACGGTGGCGCAGTGGGTAGCGCTGCTGCCTCGCAGTTGGGAGATCTGGGGACCTGGGTTCGATTCCCGGGTCCTCCCTGCGTGGAGTTTGCATGTTCTCCCCGTGTCTGCGTGGGTTTCCTCCGGGCGCTCCGGTTTCCTCCCACAGTCCAAAGACATGCAGGTTAGGTGGATTGGCGATTCTAAATTGGCCCTAGTGTGTGCTTGGTGTGTGGGTGTGTTTGTGTGTGTCCTGCGGTGGGTTGGCACCCTGCCCAGGATTGTTTCCTGCCTTGTGCCCTGTGTTGGCTGGGATTGGCTCCAGCAGACCCCCGTGACCCTGTGTTTGGATTCAGCGGGTTGGAAAATGGATGGATGGATGAAGTTGCAGTATTACATCAAAAAATATATTGTAATAATCTTGCATCTTGACAATAGTTTTTGTTTTATTATCATATACAGAAAATTTCGATCAGTCTATTATGGCAAATCATCCAAGTGAAGAAAACATTGAAGACTTACAAAACACATTAATTTACTGTGATGCTAGAAAGAAAAACAAAGGTGAAACTTCCAAAAGATGTTTGGAACACACCAGTTGGGGTACCTCTCACCTGTCAGTTTGTTCTGAAGGGCAATACAGCAGGAAAACTGAAAATTCAGAGACTCCTCAGTGCGACACTGAAGGTATGTTAATATTTTTTACAAAAGTGGGTAATACATAGACAGTGTGAAGGATTGCCGGCTTTCTACTCCGGCCCTCACCCCCAGGCCGCCAGGAGGAGCTCTCCCAGCAGCGTGGACGGGCCCCAAGTTCCAGCAGGGCCTCATGGACTATGTAGTTTTTATACACAGCCCTGCTGGATACCTTGGGGGCCACCGGGAGTCGCTGTAAGGGGGCTCGTGGACTCTTATGTGCCCTATAACCCGGGAGTACGTCACGGTCACGTGACAGGAAGGAACGACGTGCTCCCGGGGTGAAGAAAAGAACTGTTTACCCTGACCCGGAAGGGAAAAGGAACTGTGGACTGGTTGGCCAGGAACACCTCTGGGTCACGGTGTATAAAAGGATTGTGGGAAAGCCCAGACACTGAGCTGAGCTGGGTGGAAGGGTGGCAACGCGTCTGGGAGTGAGGAGGAGTATTGTTATTATTGATTATTGTAGCGTTATTATTGATTTATTATTGAGTATTGTGGAGTGGAGGGTGCTTTGTGCACTTTATTATTATAATAAATATAATATTTGGACTTTTACCTAGTGTCTGACGTGTAATCTGAGGGTTCAAGGGGTCACGGAGACCTTAATCTGTCACAACAGTTAATTTCAGTTTAGTAAATGCCTCTTGACTGAAGAACATAAAATGGTAAAAAGTTAAATAGAAGCACAAAAACTATAACAGAGACTTGAAGATGCATACATAATATACATCTGTATCAATTAGTGACTTTCAGGTTGTTCTGTATATTTCATATCTGTCAGAAGGATCAAACTTTATATCACCCCAAATACCAAAAATTTTAAAAAAAAGTTAAGGAGTAAACCTGCTACAAAAAAGGTGCAATTATCTAATTTAAAAATAACAATAGTGTATTAGCATTCTGAAATAATTGTTTAGTTCAGTATGCTAAATCCAATGCTTCTTTAATTCCAGTCAAAAAGCAGTGGAAACACCTATGAAACCTCTTAACATGCTCTTAATTTTCCATAGTAATGATGATACATTCACTTGCATCTCATGTTGAATAATACTGTATACATATTTTTTCAAGAAAATTTTAAAAAACAATATCATTTTCACAGTTAAATGCTATTGATCTGAAAAAAATATTATGGGAATTAATATTGTTTAGTCTTCCCTATTTTAGTAGAAGTAAATATGAAATAATACATTTTACTATAAGTAATTTATTTCATTTAAATGGTTTGCTCAAGTGGCAGCACATATTGATCTTGAAGATGTTTTCTAACATTTAAATTTACAGCATTTCATGCCTACCATGCCATCATATTCACAGCTACCAGCTATTTCTAACAATATGAAAGGTTAAGTGTGAGGCATGCATTGTCACTCATTATGTTTGTTTCAACATCTCCTATTAGCTTTATGATAAAAACATGTGCTTAAGTGATACCCGGAAAGTGTAATAAAATGTGCTAGGTTAAATTCGTAATGTTTTACGATCGCTGGTTATACTAGACTAATGCTTTTTTCTAAACTCTCTCCTTTGTCAACCTCAGAATGTTATTTAGTGTTTTGCTTTCTTATAAAAGATTGATCATGCCAAGGGATCAGATTTCTGTTCAGACTTTTTGTTAATTATAAGTATTATACATTAGATTTATATGGTCAAAAACAGAGGGACAAACCTATACTTATTTCTTACTCGCCTGCAAGAAGCATGTTGTGAATCAACTGGGTTGGTCTTTTACCAGGTATAACATTCTTAGTAAATTTCGGTGATCGAGTTATTTTTGTATATTCTTGCAAATAGATATATAACCTAGACAATGTTATAAAACTCATGTAGAACAAATAATAGAAGAAATAAGAAGCAAGTTACATTCTAAGAAAAAGCTATTCTAAGATATTGATAGAACTCTATGTACTCTGTTGCTTCCAATTTAAGCTGCATTCAAATTTAAGATGCACTACCCTTTCAAAAATAGACTTTGAGGCAAAAATGTACTAATGGGTGGCATACAAGAATTACAAGTAAATATATTGATACACACACACAACCATTTTTTCTCCTTTACATGGAATCAGTTGTACTTGACAAGCCCATGCACACTGAATCAATTTTCGTCTCACATGCACATGCATGCCAAATCGTTTTCTTCACAAACCCTCAAAAGCTGCATTTCCTTTCCCATCTAAAGAATGCACAAGCTTACTTCTTGTAGAAGGTGGTGTGAGGTGTGGCAACGAAATATCCCAATCTTAGGTTTAGAAACAAATGAAAATAGTGTGTCTTAAATTGGAAGTCAAATAGTATTGTATATAGTGTAATATACAATTATTGTTAAACTATTTTAAATATAAAATGCAAAGTAGTTTATGAATCTTTTACGCATTATAAAGAACTGAAGTTTCATTATATTTTGTTACTGTAAACGTCAACACTCCAAGATATAATAATAATAATAATTAATAACTTAAGTTACTATGTAAATAAAACTTGAAAGGATGTGTAAATGTTTAAGTAAAGGTAAATGAAATAAAATGTTAAATAAAAAAGCCTGTTCCAAGGGGATGTCCTTAATCCTTTCTTTTAAAGAATCTGAAAATCTCTAATTTAAAGGGATTTTTTGTTTTTGGTTATGAGAAAGCATGCTTTCGAATTTTGTAATAGTAAAACTGATATAGATAGATAGATAGATAGATAGATAGATAGATAGATAGATAGATAGATAGATAGATAGATAGATAGATAGATACTTTATTAATCCCAAGGGGAAATTCACAAATCGTACACGGAGCTGCTGAAAAGGCTGCCACTCACGGCGGCACCTGAGTCATTCATTTTTATAACCAAAATAATTAATGGCTGGTGTATTTTGTCAAAATATTGCTTCAAAAATGTTACAGAGTAAAATTCTTATGGCTAATGGCAACAGCACCAGCACCAGGCACATTAGCAAAATGCATAGTTCATGTCATGCTAAACAAAATGAAACTTTTAATTGTGCTCCACAAAAATGTATTTAAAAATTAGATAGTTACAATAAAATACATAATGCGTGTTAGCTTGTATCGTCCTGAAAAAAAATCTTGTAATCCTTTAATGCAGGGGTGGGCAAATTCATTCCTGGAGGGCCGCAGTGGCTGCGGGTTTTTGTTCCAACCCAGTTGCTTAATTAGAAAACAATCCTTGCCAATAATTACATTTCATGGCTTGTTAGTGCTTTAACTCTGCTATTTCAAGTCATTCTCATATTCTAGATTTTTTTTTCCATTCTAAGGATATCATCCAAATACTTTGAAGTGTAAAACAGATGGGTAATTCTCAGTCCTTCATTTTTTTCTCTTCTCTTTCCTTCCAAGTATTTAATTAAACCAAATAATGCACGATAAATACACGCAGGTGTAAAGGGTAACAAGCAAAATGGATAACTGTTGGTTTCTTTCGTCATTTGCATCTTATTGCTAATAAGGAGCAATTAAAAACCAAGAACGCAGCTGTTTAAGACTTAAATAAGCAATAAGGGTTCATAATCTTAACGAGGGAGATAACTAAAATAAAGCAGAAGTGTTTCTAGAGCAATAAGTGCTTCTTATTAAGCAATTGGGTTGGAACAAAAACCTGCAGCCACTGCGGCCCTCCAGGAATGAATTTGCCCACCCCTGCTTTAATGTAAAAGTCAGACAGAGTAGTCTTGAATCTATCCTGCAATTTCCCTTAATTTCTACTGCTGTCCTCAAGTACATGAATAAAAAAATAAAAAAGTAAAAAACTCTGTAAAAAAAAAAAAGTTTTTGTAGTTTTTGGAGGTAGTTTGATTTTACAACTATATAATTGTATGTAATCTAATTGTAAAAAAGTAAAAGTAAAGAACTCTACTGGATCTACTTTATCAATGTCTGTAGCCACTGAAGTATAAGGCGAGATAAAACGCATGCCGAAAGAAATCTGTTAGTCTAAAAGTTTATTTTAAAAATATTTAATGAAAGTTAAAAGAAAATAATCCACACAAGAATAAAGGAAAAAATAATTACACACGTAAAATAAAAGGCAAAAAGAAGGAAAAATGAATCTTCTCTAAACTTAGCTTTTCTTAAGAAACTTTAGTTATTTCTGTACTTAAAAGTTCTTTACTTCTTCTTTCTATACTTAAAGATTCTTAACTTCTTCTTCTGTACGCTTTAAACGTACGGCTTTGCACTTAAATAAGTGCTGTTTTACGTGTTACTTCACATGTTACTTCACATGCTCAAAAGGCCCGTAGGCACAAGAGGCACGGGCAAGGTTTAAAACCTTATGCCCTCTACGCCTTACACATGGCAAGGCTGGTCACTAAATGAGAATAAGGTTTAGTCAGAGAAGATAGAAATAGCTAGAATATACCAATTTTACTTAATTTATGGGGATTATAGGAACCTCCCATAGATCATGCTTTGTCATCTAGTAAAATATTTATGAATCTAAAATAACTATGAAAATGGCTCTTACAATGACTTTTAGAATTTTGAAAACCTAGATTAGGTCCCCATGCAATCTCCTGTGCTCAAGATTAAACAAGAGTCATTCCTTGAGTATGTTTGAGTTTGACATGATCTTAAGTTCTGCACCTGGGGCCTCATGTATAAACGGTGCATACGCACAGAAATGTTGCGTACGAACCTCTCCACGCTCAAATCGCGATGTATAAAACCTAAACTTGGCATAAAGCCACGCACATTTCCACGGTAACTCATACCTTGGCGTACGCAATTTCTCTGCTCGGTTTTGCAGACTGGCGGCACCCAGCGTCAAAGCAGTGCTACTGTTCCTGTGTGGTTACTCTTTCTTAGATCCACATCCACGGCGCCGGCTTTATCAAATACACTGAAATTAACCGCATATCGTTCGTAAATTTAATGCATCTGATTGTAATTAACCTGTAACAATATAATGGTCCACAGAATGGTCAAACTACTGTTCCTGTGTGCTCATCCTTTCTTTCTTAGCTCCACATTCCTGACGCGGCTTTATAAATACACTGAAATTAACTGCATATTGTTTATTAGTGTGATGCATCTGATTGTAATTAACCTGTAGCAATATAATGGGCCAGGGAATAGCCATAGTATTCCAAATACCATAACTGCTTTAGCGTTTTTACGCTCACTGCATCTTGTTCTTCTTTTTGCTGCTCCCGTTAAGGGTTGCCACTGCGGATCATCTTTTTCCATATTACTCTCACTGCACCACTCGGAGTATTTATATCACTGTATCTGAGTGTGAATCACAGCAGCAGATGATCGGAAAGAGAATTATCGGTATACAGTTTCAAGTACACACTACCTCAACCGTGGCAAAAAGCGTCAAAGCCTTTCCTGTACGGACCTCGCGTTTCAGAAACAGTTTCATCCCAAGAACTATAAACGCACTCAATCAGTCCATCAAGTGCTCCTTGTAGAACTGTTTGTACTTATAAGTACAATCACCTCACTGTAAACTTACACTACAGTTATAATATTGCACAACCTGCGCTACTTTATAAAGCGCGTATGATGACAATATCATTTTTAAGATGAAATGCAGCAAAATATGTTGCTTATAGTATACAGATAAAACTTTAACTTCATTTAAATAATCTGTATTGTTAATAATTAAACATGTGAGGACACGGTGCCTCAGCGTATAGCTAGTTCAAGGATAGCTCCTGCCCATCGCTGTATTCTTGCTGGTGCCGACGCGACACTGGAAGGATAGACGAATGTTTATGTGAACATCCCTAAAAATGCCTTAGAATCAAACTAAAACTGTGAAAATACTGGCTTGTAAGGACAATCTAAAATTTTCATTTTCAGAATTTGAGAATTTATTTACAAAAATAATGTTCAATAATAGCAAAAAGGTTGTGCCTAAAAGGCAATTTCAGACAAATAAGTTTCAAACACATCTAAACAGAACAATTTATGTGCAATGTACAAATGATCAAAAAACAGAAAAAAATCAGAAAATCCAAACTAAAAAATACAGTAATCACAGAACTCCAAACAACATCAACAGTCAACTGCTGGGTCTCACTTTTGACTGGAATAAACAGCCAGAATGAAGAGCTAGTAGACATAACATTGTGTGGCCATGCCACCTGTTGCTTTACCCACAAAACACAGAGAATGGAAACACATGTATGTGGACAGAACACAAGAAATGATAAAAGTGAAACTAACCAAAATAATATGAAAACATGAAAAATAACAACTCGAAATTAACAAAAACAATAAAATGTAAAATACACCTAAATTCAAACTGATACAGTACATAATGGAAGCCTGTGTGAAAGAACCTGTTGATGCCATTAACCTCTGATAAGCAGTTTGCACACCATATACATTAGAAAACTCTGGAGTTTAGTGTTATGAAGAAGGTGTAACTTATCATTTAAGACATAAGCTTGAAGTTTCCATCCCATAAATGAGGTCCTTGATACATTGAACTGCGCACTGTCATTAAAAAGACTGCAATTTTTCAAATACAATCTGGTGCTACCTTCTCACTTTAGGATTCATCCTTCTTTTTATGTCTTCAGATTTAAACTTGTCTACTCCAGCTAATATTAGAAACAGTTTAAACACCTTCATCCCATTCAGAATATAATTCAGATATAATTATAAATTTTGTGTAGTTTGAATACTTGTATTAGACCTTTTTTTTGGAATTCCCTGATGTTCTGAATATCAGAGATGTTTTCTTTAAATGTATTTTTTCAGTTTATGACCTGTCAACTAATGTTAAATTGTTTGTTATATTTTTGTTTTACTGCCCTGCCATTTTGGCTCCATCACGGGCACAGCCATTTTTTGTTATTGTTGCCATGCCATGGTCTGTAGTTGCTAAGGGCATGTTTCTGGAAGTTATACTGTCTGATGTCATTGGTGTGACACTTTTTAAGCTGGCACTGCACATCTTGATGTCTGAGACTGCAGACTTTAGTTTCTAAAGAATGTTTGCCTGATTTTAATGTAGTTTAGGTTACATGACTTAAAAAATTCCTTCTAACAAATTCTGGTATTGGTTTTAAATGAATGATTTTTCTGTCCAGATGTTTTAGACTTTCATCAATGTTTTCTGATTACAGATAATCTCCTTGTTGTTTCATTTTGAGTTTTAACTGCTTGGTGTCTTCCTAGTAGTACATAGGCAGAGGGTAAGAAAGAATCTGAAATGCAATCCATATTGGATTCTCTATCAGTGTGGCTTGAGAGTTTTTTATCATGTTTATTTGCTCTGCTTTCGCTCTGAGGAAAGTCACTGGATTCTTATGTAATGTACATGCCCAAGTCTTTTTTGTCTTTGCAATCCTGTTTGAAACCCCTGATGGATTTAACTGGGCTGGCTTCTTGAAAGCCTTACAGCGGTGACTCTCACTTCCTTTCTTGAAATGAGTGACACTTGTGGTTGTGCATGACAATCGGTGTATCTTCTCACCTTCTCAGGAGGTGATGAGAAGCTTTTGAATGGTTGAATCTATACAATCCTCATAATGCAGGCAGCTGAAAATTTCCCATTTTACTACATACTGTGTAATAAATATGGAAATAAAGACACACCACAATATGGGAATAAAATATGAAGAAGTATTGAAAGTATATTTACAGAGCAAGTAAGTAGAAAATAATGAAATGTACGGTTTAAATACAGGCACCCTGACATCATTATTCTTAAAATATCATGGATGATATGTTAGGTATGAGTACTGCCACAGTAAACCACTCAGTTACTAGTGTGCAGTGTCCTGACAGTAGTGCCAGTGCTTTAAATAACCCATTCATATAGAGGTTATAGATAGATAGATAGATAGATAGATAGATAGATAGATAGATAGATAGATAGATAGATAGATAGATAGATAGATAGATAGATAGATAGATAGATAGATAGATAGATAGATAGATAGATAGATAGATAGATAGATACTTTATTAATCCCAAGGGGAAATTCACATACTCCAGCAGCAGCATACTGATACAAAAAACAATATTAAATTAAAGATTGATAATAATGCAGGTAAAAACAGACAATAACTATGTATAATGTTAATGTTTACCCCCCCGGGTGGAATTGAAGAGTCGCATAGTTTGGGGGAGGAACGATCTTCTCAGTCTGTCAGTGGAGCAGGACAGTGACAGCAGTCTGTCGCTGAAGCTGCTCCTCTGTCTGGAGATGACACTGTTTAGTGGATGCAGTTGAATATCCATGATTGATAGGAGCCTGCTTAGCGCCCGTCGCTCTGCCACAGATGTCAAACTATCCAGCTCCATGCCAACAATAGAGCCTGCTTTCCTCACCAGTTTGTCTAGGCGTGTGGCATCTTTCTTCTTAATGCTGCCTCCCCAGCACACCACCGCGTAGAAGAGGGCGCTCGCCACAACCGTTGTAGAACAAAGTGCATTCTATGAACAGTGGAAAAAATATACAGTACATAACTTTAGGAAAAATGTGAAACAGCAAAAAATATTAGCTTTAAAACAATAAAACATAAAGTAGACATTAAAAACAATATAAATGCCCTTTCGAAGTAAACACACATGGTACAACCTTAAACAACTTTTTCCACATTGTGACTGAAACCTTAAACAGATTCCAGAAATCAACAAAATTTTACAAAATCACATAATCAGTACAATGCAATATGCATGGATGCCGAACTTTAAAAGTGAGGGAAGCAAAAAATTATAGGCTACAGATAACAATCCAGAAACAAAAACTATAACAATAATATTCCTCAAATTGGCATAACATAGGAGACACAAATGTGGCAAAGAAAAATTAAATGAGAAACACAGAAACAGTACTGCAACTGTAGACTTTGAATGCATTGCTAAACACTTAAAGACTACAGATTTATTTCAAAGTATAAGCATCTTTCAAATTGGCTTACATTAAAACTTACTTTAAAACTCTACAATTACTGTCCTCTCTGTTCACAACCATTGATGAATCGATGATTACACTCTTTGCATTCGATCCTCGCATATTAAAAAAGTTTTCCATAGCCAGAGTCTCACTGGGAACACTGACACAGTGCATTATAATAATAATAATAACAATTTTATTTATATAGCACCTTATCATACATTTACATGCAACTCAAGGTGCTTTCCACAGATTAATCAACAAAAACAAAGATATACCACATTCACTTGGATAATTATCGTTAATCAAGACTATGGTAATTTCTAATAAATGTTAAGTATACATCCATCCATCCATTATCCAACCCGCTGAATCCGAACACAGGTGTCTGCTGGAGCCAATCCCAGCCAACACAGGGCACAAGGCAGGAACCAATCCCAGGCAGGGTGCCAACCCACCGCAGGACACACACAAACACACCCACGGGCCAATTTAGAATCGCCAATCCACCTAACCGGCATGTCTTTGGACTGTGGGGGGAAACCAGAGTGCCCGGAGGAAACCCACGCAGACATGGGGAGAACATGCAAACTCCACGCAGGGAGGACCCGGGAAGCGAACCCGGGTCTCCTAACTGCGAGGCAGCAGCGCTACCCACTGCGCCACCGTGCTGCCCATGTTAAGTATACAAAATATAAAATCAACCTGGTATTGTTAAGTAAAATTTAACTACTAAAATGCAAAACAAACCTTCACTCTTATGAGAAGAAGGTTTTCTAATTAAAATATTTATACATTAAGACAGACAATAGAACAGCCATATCTAATTAATACATACGTAACTCGTATAGCTATATTTTACCTAGGCATATGTGTATAGAAACAGTTTGATGTGATTAAAGTTAATGAAAAGATACAAATGCAAATAAAACAGATAAAATAGATGAAGTTCTTGATTCCTGAATATGATTGTTTGACCAGCTAACATGGAGGAGAGGAAAACAAAAAACTCCTACGTTGGACCATAGGAGATAAAAATAACCTCTGAAGTGCCATGATCAGAAGACAGAAACAAGCAAGTCAAATAGTTAAATCTGATGGTAATCCATTTCTTCATCATGAAAGTCAGAATGACATACTGTAGGCCACCTGGTCACCCACCCTCCACTGAGCACAGCTGATAAAGTTAGCACAGTCGATAAAAAAGCTTCCAAGTCCTTCACATTTCCTCTAGTACCCCAGTTGACTGCAGAGTAGAGCACTCTGAGCAGGTGTCGATGGCACATAATGCTACCACACAGGATGGGAGACAAAATACATAAAAAAAATAATTAATATTGGGTATTTATTAACACATCAATGAGCTAAATTTATAATCAGATCACTATATTATGATATAATTACTGGAAAGACAGATTTAAAAAGGGTTTTTAGAAATTTTTTGAAATGTGCCACATATTTGGTCTGGCATATTTCTATTGCTGCGGAGGGGTTGGCACCCTGCCCGGGATTGGTTCCTGCCTTGTGCCCTGTGTTGGCTGGGATTGGCTCCAGCAGACCCCCGTGACCCTGTGTTTGGATTCAGCGGGTTGGAAAATGGATGGATGGATGGATATTTCTATTGTTATATTATTCCAAATTGTAAGAACATATGAACAGACAGCTACATTTTTAACCCTATGGTTTGATTCGAAGGACTAGATGATTAATTTTGTTTTTAAGATGCTCACTTTGTTTATTGTTACCAATAACTAACAATTTTGTATTTTCCTTGTTAAATTTAAGAAATTCATATTATTTCGTTCTGTTATACTACTAAGGCACTGGATTAAAGGGTTTAGAGTCTCTGGATAATCACGTGCAATAGATAAATTAATTATCTGGCCTAATGGAAGAATGTAGAGTGAAAATAATAATGCTCCCAAAATTGATCCCTGTGGTACACCATACAGAACATTATGTATTTTTTGATGCATAATCACCAAAACTGACAACGAATTTCATTCCAGTTATATATGATTTAAATCAACCTAAGGCAGTACCCGAAAGCTCTACCCACTCGCTAAGGCGATTTATAAGAATATCATGTCCTACAGTATTGAATGCTGCACTCAAGTCTAGCAGAACAAATACATATATTTTATTTGCATTTGCATTAATTTGCAGATCATTTACTAATTTCACTATAACTGTTTCACTACTATGATTTGATCTAAAACCTGACAGATACTAATCAAGAATAAGATTTTTCCTCAAATAATCACTTAATGGACAAAAAACTACTTTTCTAGAATTTTACTGAGAAAAGGCAGAATCTAATGAACAAATTTACTCTGTCAAGAACATTGTTGCTAAGTAGATCAGAAACTTCTTTAAAGAAGCTTGTAGGAATGGGGTCTAATACACAAGTGGACTGTTTTAGTTGAGTAATTATACTATGAATATCAGATAAACTAATTTAAGTGAAATAGCTTAGTTCACAATGCTGAGCTCATTTAGACTGAACAAAATTTTTATTTGAAGTCGGTTTAATAGGAAGTCTAATATTATTTAACTTTTCTTTAATAATATATACTGCTAAATCTTCACTTTTAGCCTCTGTTGATTTCGGTGCTAATGGAGCTGGGTTTAAAAGGTGATCAACGGTTGAGATTTCCTGTACTTTTCTTAATAGTTTTAGAAAAGTATGACACTCTCTCTAGATGAACTGCTGAGTTATACATAGCTATATGAGACTTTTGGATTTCATAATGGACCGTTAGTTTAGTCTTTCTCCATTGACTTTCCGCCCTACAGCACTCCCTTTTAAGTTTGCAGACTGTCTCAGTTTTCCACAATACTGTGACCGTAGATGACTTCTTAACATGTTTTTCAGGTGCTGCTAGGTCTACCGTGACCCATATCTTCGCTCAACCATATTATTTGCATTAACAAGTCAGTGAGTTTAGGCTGACTATTAATTATATTAGAAAATCAGGAATAACTATATATTGTGTTGCTTCACTATATGCTTCTCTTTGGTTCTAGTCAGAGATAGTTCTACTGTAAAAAGAATGCAGTAATTAGATAGATAGATAGATAGATAGATAGATAGATAGATAGATAGATAGATAGATAGATAGATAGATAGATAGATAGATAGATAGATAGATAGATAGATAGATAGATAGATAGATAGATAGATAGATAGATAGATAGATAGATAGATAGATAGATTATTAATCCCAAGGGGAAATTCACAATTATCAGAGATACCAATGTGCAGGATCTGAGTTACATTAATATTAAGCCCCTTTGATATGACTAAATCTACCATATGGCCTCCATTATGTGTTGGCTGGGTGACACGCTGATTAAGATCAAACAAGATCAGGAGGTTCATAAATTCTCTTATCTTGGCGTCACCAAGATCATCTATATGAAGATTAAAATCACCCAGTTTTATAAACCTATCATAAACCATTATTATTATAGATAATACATTTGAAACTTCATCAGTAAAAGTTGGATTATATTTCGGTGGACGATAAACAGTAAGTAGCAGAGGGTGTGAAACTCCTTGAATAACTTGAGCAAGACATTCAAAGATGTAAAATTAACAAGATTTATAACATTACTGTTGTGATGTGAGATTTTACATATAACTTGATGAATATTTTGTATGTCTTTATTTGTAATTTAGTGTTTAGCAATGTAATTTAGTGTTTACCCAACCCCCCCCCCCCCCTTAAGAATGGGTCTGTTTGAATTTTACGACAGGATTTGGGGGATGTGTCTTAAACCAGTTTGCCGAGTGTTTCTTTGCTAAAGTCATTTCTACTCCCCCGCATGTAGGCTAAGGTGTACTTTAACATATGGTTTGGGGGCAGGTGTTAAGATGTTCTATTCCCCCATTGGTCTGAGGTATGGCTGTTTGGAACTGGCTTGTCTCAGAGTCCTTTAAGTACCATGATGTCCTATTGGCTCTAGGGTTTGGACAGAACATCTATAAATGTATGTGTTTAACCCCACAATCTCTCTCTTACCAACCAACATATGATGAAGAAGTATCTCTCTCTTGCTAGCCTGTGATGATGAAGACAACATAATGAAGAGCACAGCTCAGCAGCCATTTTGAACAGACATGTGACTGAAAGCTGAGCACCAATGATGCCTTAACTTAACATTTAAGTAACTACAAGTCTGTGTGTCGCCTGAACTACACATCACCATTTAATCAGGTTGTATGGTTGCCAATATTCAAATGTACTTTGCATTTTGAAATTATTTATGAATATTATCAGTAATACATTGTTTTATGTGTAACTTCTGCTTGTCTTTTTACTACATCTAATTGCCTGAGGTTATAGATATAGAAGGGAAGGTGGGAATAAGTTATATACTATAATAACTTATAAACAGTGGTAAGTCTGTGAGATTAGGCATTCTAAGGCTACATATTAATAATACAATAGGGGAAAGTAGAGCAATATATATTATTCTACTGAGACAAAACAATTATAGTTTCACTGGTTAGAAAAAATAATTGCAAGGCTGCCAACTATTATAACCTGAAGGAGCAGCTTCTAAAAAGACACCAACACCATTTACATTTAATCATGTTTCACAAAGAATTAAACAATCTATTTTCCTATTTGTGATAAAGTAATTTACATAAAATGTTTTACTAGTTAAAGCCCTAATATTAAATAATGCCATAATAAGGGTTATGTTAGCACACAGCTTTACAGAAGCCTTGGGTTGACTAGGGATATGTATTAAATTGCTTTTGTGTACACCAGGCTGCCTGTACTTTCCAGCCGATCTATGTTTCTTTACAAAAGGTTTAAAACAATTTATTTATTTACATTAAGCCCCTATATCAGTAGTTCCCAAGTTTTTTGATTCTCGGCACCCTTACTGAATCCAGGTTTTCCCAACGCAACCCCCCACATCAAATTCTAACAAGTATACTTTGCGAAATACCCAATTTTTTTTTAATTAATAGGTTAAGTTAAAATAAATAAAACATGTAATTAAGATCACATAAAATGTAATTGAACAAATTCAACTAATTATAATTAGTGGGATGGATAAGTCTGTTGATCACCGCACATTTTCTCAAATCTTGGAATCAAACTGGACACAGCCACCCTCATTTCCTTGTCCACATTGATATTCGTTCAATGCTTAGTTTTTATCACAGTGACCACCGAAAAACCAGCTTCACACAAATAAGAAGATCACAAATGGAATTGGCTTTACCACTCAGAAGGGGATATTCATCTTTTACGGATATCCAAAAATCAGTTAATTCCATGCAGCTAAATTTTGTATTTTATGATGTATTGTCATAAAACAAGTCATTAAGATTTTATTCTTCTGCAGCAGTAAATTCAGATGGAGCACTGGCACTAAATGGATCTTGTATCCATGCAAATTTATTGATATGATTTTGAATATATTTCTCAAACCAGGTGATAAGCTGTGATAAGTGCTCTTCAAAAATGGATTTCATACCTTCAGAGAAATCAACTCCATTGGAGGTCAAACACTGTTGCAACAAGGGGAAACATTCTTTGCCTCCATCGTCATTCATTTTTTTTTTCCATAGTTTTAGTTTTTTTTATAAAAGGTGACATTTTCTCAATCAACTTAAAAATTTGCATGTTGCTTCCCTGCAGGGAGAGATTCAGAGCATTCAACTTTTCAAAAATATCACTTAAGTATGCTAATTTTACCAAAAAATCTTCATTCACAAAATTTTCAGTATACTTGTGGTCTTCCTCTTTTAAGAAAAATATAAATTTCCTGTCGCAGTTCAGACATATGAGACAAAACATTACCACGAGAGAGCCATTGTGAAGTGCTGTAGTACAACAAAGACGTGTGCTCGTATCCCATATCCTCACATAGTTTTTTGAAAAACCTTGCCTTCAACGGCAGAGTTTTTATAAAGTTTACTATATTCACTACATATTCTGAGACCTGCTTCAATGTAGGACTCAGATGTTTTGATGCAAGTTCTTCCCTGAGAATAACGCAATGGGTTTGCTTCGAATAAGTGCCTGCAATCCTCCATAACAGCCCGACATAGAATGAGCACTATCAGTTCCAACACCAATGCTCTTAATAAAAGTGTCTAAGATCTCGAACAAGTCTTGAGCCTTAGCATCAGCAGTGATACTTTTACAAAAGAGGTCTTCTACAATGTTACTACCATCTGTAAACCGTACATAGCAAATCAAGTGAGCATCATTGGCCTCATACAGCTGCAACGCAAATTTCTTCCCTTTTATTTTTTGAATTAATTGATCATTGAGGTCCTTCACTATTTGCTGTATTCTGCAACTGATGGTGTTATTGGACAAAAGCACTTTTGAAAGCAGCTTCCCAGCAGACTCACCGATCAAAATGTTCACCATATCTACAGCAGCCAGTAGAATGAGTTGTTCTGTGATGGTATGAGGCTTCTTACATTTTGCGATTTTATGTGCCACCTTGTAAGATGCTAGCAAAGCATTGCTTGGTATTGATGCCTGTTTATAAAAACTACCTTTTTGTTGATTTAACTTTCTGGTAGTCACGAGATTTAATAACCATACTGGGATGATTGGTTTCTAAATGGCGTTTCAACTTACTTGGTAGCATGCACTCTGGTGCCAAAACTTTCATACACAGTACACACTGCAGCCACTCTTCACTACTGACTTCTGTCGACATAAAACCAAAGTCCAAATAACTGTCATCATATTTTCGATATTTGTGCTTCTTCACACTCTGGTTGACAGTGTACCCTCTTTATTTTCACTCTCACAACGCTTATTACTGTTTAGTAAGAAACAATCCATTTTTAAAAATACATACGAGAAGAAATACTTCAAAAACTTCACTTGACTTAATCACAACAATATTTAGTTGATACAATCTCCGAAAAATAATTCAACACTAAGAAACCAACAGCTATTTATATACGAACACAAAGTACCGAGAAAGTTCGACAAACTACTAAAACAGTCAATAAACTTAATTATTGTAGAGTGCCATCTAGTGACCATTTGTAGAGGCTCCCACAAACAGTTATTACTAAGTGAGTTACTGGTTTGCACTAGGTCAACCAGATGTCGCATCCTATCCTATTGAATTGAAAATGGAAATAAAATGAAAATGTTGTAATTTTGTAATCTAGAACACAATGTGCTAAATGAAAAGAAATGCTAAGATAAAATGAGGGAGAGCAAGTAAGCATAGCCCATTCTCTTTAACTAATAGCTAAGCTGTTAATTGGATAGTGATATCGTATTATTTGAAATCATTAGTGAGTATATAGTAAACAGGAATCATGAGTAAACCTTTAAAAATAATCATTCAACTTTGAATTTATTGAATTTTGATATTAAGTTAGGCTATTCAGTTAAGTTCAAGAGCATAAGTGTAATCTATATGGTTATCATTTAAGGGACTGCATAGTACAATTATAATTGTTCTGCCACTATCAATGTAAACTACCTGGCAGGCTGGCAGGTTAGATACAACAGCCATTGATGCTTGTTTGTACTGTTGTTCACAAATAACTTATGTGACATAGGATGAAGCTTTTTATAGGAAACTAGCCAACCCGCGGCGTAGCATACGCCGCATAATTATTTATTGATGGGTGAACACTTCCTGAACGACACAGTTGTCCAAATGGGGTGGGTTTGAGGATACGACTGTGAGTGAATGAAAAGATGGAACTCTGGAGAGAGCAACATACAACTGAAAACTGGTTTTGGCAGATACAGGCATATCGTTGTGAATGTTTGTCCCTGTGCCTTATTAATTGTCATTGCAAAGGCCAATCTAACAGGAAATTGTTTGCATGTAAAAGTAAAAGGCAAATTTGAATCTGATGGGGTCAGGGATATCCGGGGAATAAGGACAGTTTGTGAGGTAGGAGCTGCGATAGTTTTACACTCCAGTACATTGCGGTGAATGCTGGTAACAGTCAGTCTAGTGCCATCACAGAGACTTCTTGCTGGCATGAGGTTTCTGAGAAGCATGACAACTGAACCTATTGTAATTTTGAGTTTATGCGGAGGCATGCCAGTGGAAGTAAGACTGTTAAGAAATTCTTCAGGGAATGAAGCTTGATCTGCGGGATCGTCTGTGACGATGGAGTCAACGCTGGTGAAAGGTACTTCGTCGGTAAGGATAAGTTTCAGTACTTGTTCATTAAGGTGTAGTGAGTCTTTGTTGGTGACCCCTAATATAGCTCGCGTACTGAGTTGTTCTGGAGTCACAGTTGAGAAGTCGATGTCACCATATAGTTGTTGAACGGGATCACAAATAAAAGGAAAACAATGTGAAGGTAATGGACGTGGGAGGAGGGTTAGAGTTGGCAGGCAGGGCTCTGTCGTGCGTATCCCATGACACAGGAGGAGGGTTAGAGTTGGTGGATGGGGCTCTGTCTTGCGTATCCCATGGTCTTAGAGTTGGTGGGCGGGGCTCAGTGAGTTGCTGAGCATGGCTCTGTCGTGCGTATCCCATGGTCTTTGTCTTGCGTGCCACGGTCGGCCGCTTAGTGAATGGTTGGTGGGTGGGGCTCTGTGAGTTGAAAGGCGTGGCTCTGTCTTGCGTGCGTCTTACTTGCCATGGTCTTAGTGAATTATATATACAGATGTGTAATGCAAAAAAAGTCTTCAAGTTCAGCCCAATTGCAATGTGTTTTCTGTAATGTTGCACCTCAAACACATATTTTTCAGAGAGTCTTTTGTACTTTTCATCTGGACCTGACCAGTTCTCAAATGCCCTGCACTGTAGATAATTAGAAGGTAAGGTGTTGTGGGTATTCATGTTTCTTTGTTAGGCTGCATGTCTCGAATAACTTTGCAGATTCTAGATTGATACCAATACACAGTCATATTGGATATTAACCACTTGCAAAGTTAATTTAAACAACCAAACCAAGACATGATATTTAAGCTAAAAGATAGATTTGGAACGCTTTTAACTACTATTTAATTTAGCCTCAATGGGCTGCAGAGTCAAATGCAACCAGGCTTATCATCTCATTTTTACTGTCAAAACTTTTCTCTAGTATTGATCCAGGATTGCCCCTCCATTGACGCCACCAATGGTGATATGCAAGAATCAGGAAAAAGAATGCCAAAACCATAGACTGACATTTTGCTTTGAAACGTTTAACATATGAATATTCGTTAGAAATTGTCTTTTAAGGTTGCTGTCAAATTTACCTTAAAATATTTTTGTATTGTGATTGACTGGAGCAGAGCTGTGGGAGAAAAGAAGTGATGGAAAGTGAAAAGGAAAAATTTTGTGGGCTGTAAGGTGGATGCACAGCCGAAGAAATAAACTGCAGAGAGAAATTTCTGTTCACAACTTTTTTTCCCTAATCAACTTGTACCAGCTTTTTATAATACTGTACAACATGGTCCATAGACAGTCAAAGGTTTTAGTGCACTGTAATGTAATTACTGTTAAATTAGAATTTTAAGTGTATAAATAGGATAGCTCCTTCCATATAAAAACTTTTAATGATTAATTTCATAGTAAAAGATCTAATTTAACACTGCCGATTTTATAATGTGCAATTTGTAGGTTTCCAAATACAGTATAAGTAGTCTTATTGTATACACACATATCTGGGCTTGTCTCCCCCATTGATGAGCTTTAAATCTCTGTTTGTAGAAAATGATCATCTTTGACAGCAAGCTTATTGTAAACAAAGTTTTAGTCAATGGCCATGAGCTACACAACATGCATCAAGAGCTTTGCATCCATCAAGTGGTAACCTATTATATTCTTCAGAAATAGGGCACTGCTATAGCCCATACTTTCTTCGTTTTTTTGTAATGCCAACTAATCAGTTACATTCCTTGAACATCTATAAAACTCACTGGTAAAGTCCCAGAACTCTTCTACTTCAGTCACTATTACAGGCATTACATATTCCCTGTATAGCTGCAAACAGTAATTTATTTATATATGATTAACAATGCATTGTATGTGTCAACAAATTAATCAATGGAATTTTTGTGTGTATTGCATTTATTACACTCTTTCTTACTCTGACATTTTGAATGCCTTCACTATTTCATGATTTAATTTGCATTGCTTGACACTGGGTCCTTGTTTTAAATTGCTACATCCATCAAAGGTTTAGCCGACCCCGCCTCTTAAAGGTGAGGTTTTGTGTTGGCCTGGGTTACTTTCACCACTGAGAGATTCTTCCTTCTCACTGATCTTCTCGCCAGCTTTTGACAAATGGACAAAATAATTTGGTAAGAAACAAGCGAGAAGTGTATAAGTGAAACTCTAACTGCTAGTTAATGAGAAGCTGGTCCTCTTATTGTTTAGGCTATTTTCTTTATTATATTCAAGCTTTAATATATTTTTCTTTTTTCTGTAGAATTTAGTTTCTCTTTTATTTTGATTTAAAAAGTTATTTTATTTTATTTTGGATTTATCACAACATTTGCTCTTTATGGACACTGTCATGTTGCCCACTCGTCTCTATGACGCAGTTGTCCATTGCTAAGGATGCACCCACCGAATCAGATAATGTGATTGCCTCAATGCTATTTAAGCCAGGGCTCATCACTAAGTTATCTAAGACTTTATTTTTATTTTGAATGTTGGGCTGTTACATATAGATTGATTTTTAGGTTTGACCCCTGATTGTCTTTAAGGTAAAGAATTCATCTAATGTCTCTTTATGTACTTTACCCTTGAAATCTGCTAATTTACATCTGTTTCAGAACACTGAAGGTCTCATTTCAAAACTAAAGCATTTAGACTATCATTCACTATCTTTCAAACCCTATGAAGCTATCAGCATACACAGCAACACGCATTATGGGACCAGTACTGAACACAGTAATGATTAACAACATGTATATTTACATCTTATAATAATAAATAAACATTTTCTTTCTCTTACTGTTCAAAAAAGGAATGGGGGACCTACATTTTAGAAATTATTTACAATGTGCATTTCAATAACACTAGCATGTTTCATTCATTCTTTGAATAATTCTGATATATTAGCACAATGTATGCAAATTTACAATTAAAAAATGCTGTAAAAAATGTAGATGTTAAAATGATCTCTGACCTAAAATTGCGCCACTTACAGGACCACCTAAGAAAGACATCAATTGATTGCAGTTAGTACAGGATACAACAGCAAAACCTTTAACCAGTAAAAAAATATCTGAGCATATTCACCAGTTTTAGCATTGTTACATTGGTTGCCTGTGTCCTTTAGAACTGATTTTAACATACTATTAATCATGTATAAAACTTTGAATTACCTTGGTACATCTTTCATTTTGGAGTGTCTGTCATCTTACATTCCCCATCATAATCTTAGATCTTCAAACACTAGTTTGCTCATTATTCCATGACCTAAGCATACAAAACGTTTTTTCAGAAACGATCTAGAATATGAATTGAAATATGCCAGGCTATTACCATGGAATATTTTTAAAAACTCCTGTAAGTTTTTTTTATTTGGCTTTTACATAGATGCAATTTAGCTCCACTTCTTATACATTAAATGTGTACTAAAATAACATATACTTGGATACATGGATTTGCAATCATTTTTAATCTGTGCTTTTCTGTTGTTGTTTTTTTGTTTTTTTTTAACAGTTTTCTGTGATGGCATTTTGCATTACCACCATCTGATTAAAGTAATATGCAGCCACCTCTGATGTTGAAATGTATGTGGGTGTTCCAACTGTCGAAGAGACCCATTGCATCAGATCTTCTAGGACAGAGCTTAAAAAACAATAGGAACTATTTAACTACATTTATGTCACAAAGAATGCCCAGTGAAGGCAGGGTGGTCTTTTGGCCTTTTTTTCTCCAGCATCTTGTCAGCTGGAGCTTCTTTATTTTTTTTGTCCTCCCTGCATTATCTGACCATAGCGACCTTCTGACAACAAAACCCAACGCACTTCTGTACTGCTTGCAGTCCTCCCCTCATGACTTCATATTCGGTTCCTTACTGATGTCCTCACTTCCGGCTCCCATGATGACGTCACCTCCATCCCACTCCATTTATGTCACCCTCATTTCCCCAGCATCTGTAATCCTTTCGGATAAAACCTCCCTCTGTCAACTATTCATTGTCTTTTGTGCAGTTTGTATGCCAACTACTAGTGGCTCAGAGTTGTTTTCACTGCCCAGTTGCTTACAGTATACGGGGACGGTTCCCCAACCCTTAATCTGTTTCTCTCTGTATTTTGTCCTTCGCAACATATTTATTTCCAATTTGTTCTTTTTCTTTTTTCTTGCATTTTTTTCTGACATCTTGTACAGCACTTTGAGCCACATGTCTTGTATGAAAATGTGCTGTAGAAATTAACGTTGCTGTTGTAAAAAATATTCTATGCATATCTTGACAAGCAATGGAATGAATGGTTGATACAGTAGGTTTTTAACAGCCAAGTTCATAGGCATTTTTAATTTTTTCTTTTGCAGTCTGTTCCATAATCCCCATACTCCTGTTGATGGGGCCACTTGAGAAAACTACCAAAACAACAGACCATCTAGATAACAGAAATCTCCTCTATTGACCATTCTAACTGTGCCTACTAATCTCTTTTTTCTGGAATAGTCTCACTCTCTCACAAGACTTTTTTAAACATATAAATTCTAATCATCCTGCTTTCAACCATGAACTGAGAGCTGAACATCCTGTTTTATTTTTAAACCCTTTGACAATTTTGAACACAGAATTAAAAAAAAGCACTGTGAATGTTGTTGGGGCAAGTTTTGAAGTTTCTTTAAAAGTCTTATGAATGTTATATACTATAATGGTAAGAGTTAGGCTTACTTACTATTTTATTACATATCAAAAAAACAAATAATCATGAACATATTGTGAAGGACAGCTGGGTCCCATGCCCGGCAGGGACGCCCCTACTGCATCTGTTCCGGGGGAGCTACCATGGACAGCTCAATACCTCACCCGGGACGCTTGGTGGCAGCCTCCCTGGCAGACGATGATTCCCCAACCTGGCGCATAGCTCCATGGGAGATGGAGTCCTCCACAGCCTGGTTGGGTGCTCGGATGGCCGCCAGGGGGAGCTGCATGGAGTCTTCAGCCCGGCTGGTCAAACCACCCGGAAATGCAATTAGGGCCAGGTGATCAAGCACCTGGAATGCTTCCGGGTGAGGTATAAAAAAGGCCAGCCACCACCACTCAGGAGAGCCAGGGTTGGGAGGAGGAGGAGGACTAAGCCTGAGGAGGAGTGGTGGAGCCAGAAGCAATATTATCGTTATTGTGAGTATTTTTGGGACTGTGTTGGGCCTGTGGGACACGAGGAAGGCGTGCCCCACGGCTGAAGAAAAATAAAAAAGTGTATTATTTAAGTACGTGCCTCTGCCTCAGTCTGTGCCGGGTCGGGCGCTATATAGCGCCTTTCACAATATTTATAACTTTATTAAAAGGAAATAAGAAAATTGACAAATGAGAGGTTACTACCCGTGTACTCTTTGGTATTTGAAATTTAATTTCAGAAAATATCATTTAAAAAAGAAAAAGAGACACTTATTTGATTTAACTTTAGTACTAGGGTGTTGTACCGTGTTAGCCATTATGAATGTAGAGAAAAGCCAAGCAAAATGACACCTTTTATTGGCTAACTAAAAAGATTGCCTGAAGAAGGGGCCTGAGTTGCCTCGAAAGCTTGCATATTGTAATCTTTTTAGTTAGCCAATAAAAGGTGTCATTTTGCTTGGCTTTTCTCTTGATTTAACTTAAAAGGGAAAAATGCAAAACAATTACTTTTTTCCTTTTGTTCTTTCACACATCAGAAAAGAAAAATGCAAGAAACGAGAACGAGAAAATGCCCTTTATTTATTTTGTCAGAACCGGAAGTTTTTGTAGGTCAACAACCTGGTCAGGTAATGCGCCACTTGCAGCAAACACTGGTCACTGGTGTGTAGACTGGTTTGCAAAGCTTGTATTTTTACCTGAAAGATGCGACTCAGTTTTTCTGCAGTCATGTCCTCGTCCCGGAGTGTCACTCTTTTACTGTTCCGAAAAACAACGTAATGGTCCATCCTCTGCTGATGCCAGTGTGATTTCAAGGCCGTCGATCAAATTGTTGTGATGGGGACTGTCGCACGTGTCGTCAAAAATCGTGCAGAAGAAGAAGTACTTCCGGTTTCAGACAACGGAAATGCATCTGTTTTGTTGTTTTTGAGCTATTACACTTTCATTATTTGAATCACAAATAAATCCAGAAAAGTATGTGTAATTTTAAATTTATGACTGTTATTTGTTACCATCATTTTATTTTTTAATCAAAAATCAAAATCTGAAAATTCCTTTCATTTTCGTTTTTTCATTTTTGCTTCTAAAATGAAATTTCAAATACCAAAGAGTACACAGACCCTACTCTGTCCATCATGCTTGTTTGCTTCGCTAATACCTAAGCTGATCCATTATATTATCTAGATACTTCTAAAAGGTTGTCAAAGTTTCTGCTTCAACTACAGGGCTCAGTAGTTTGTTCAAGATTTCCATAAATCTGCATAAACAAGTGCTTCCTGGCTTCAGTTCTAAATTCCCTTCCCTTTAATTTCCACTAGTATCACGAAGTACATTATTCATCATTAATTTGAAAGAATTCTGCTGGATCTAGGTCCATCTTAACAGCATTATAGACCCCCAGGCAAAGTAGTGTGTTGGGGCCCCTATTTTGATAGCAAAACAAAATCAGAAACAGACATCAGAAGCATTGTGGGCCCCTATGCTCCTGGAGCCCCCAGCCAGTCCCTATTGTGCCCATACTTTAGGACAGCCCTGGCTGGTTCTACTATATTGAGGATGGATGTTTATAATGTATTTTGTTTCGCAGGTGGGAAATCCTCAGTGAAAAATGGTTTATATTCAGCTTTAAAAAACATAAATCATTCCACAATTCAACTCTGAACTCAAAACATGAAGCATTTCTTGAAAAAAAAAGCCAGCATGTATTTCAACCTTTTATTCTAATTAAAACAAACAGTTATTAAGGTACAGGAGGGTAGTACATGACCATTATAAGCAGATCAGAATCTTTTCTCCTAGGAATAATCAGTTATCCTTTAATTGATTACCAGACTTCAAGAATTTTTTTCACATTTTTCTAGCAGCAGTATGTGACATTAGTTCTTTTCATCTTATTTATATGTTGTTCACAAATAATTATTCTAATGAGTACAGTGGTTGCAATGTATGCTGTTGTTGTCTCTGTGTTTAATCTGGAATATTCTGTCTAAAAATCTGTTAACTAAAAAAACTACCTGACCTGTTTTCCTATTGCATTCATTTGTGTAGATGTTTACAACTAAAAAGGCTATGTCCAAACAGCTTAAAAATTAGCTTTTTTGCTTCATATGCTATCTAAAATTAAGTACAATATTTTTCCTATCATCAGCTAAATATTTTTATATTTATCTATAAATGCAAACTATATCTATGAAATGTTTCTTATGCCATTTTAAACATAGTTTAACACTGATTACTGATTTTTTGTCTGCTTACTATATCATTTGTCTTTGTCTCTCTTTTATCTTATCAGATGAATGCGCCAACATTATCTTAACCTGTCTATATTGCAAGTTTTATGAATTTTTACTCCTGCTTCCTGACTCCTGTGAAAGACTGATCAGCTACATGTGCTGTTGTTTACCTTATAGATACAAATATACCTTTGATGAATATGGCTTCAGCAATGATTATAAATGCAATTGTGAATTTGACTGCAGTTTATTTGATTCCTGCCATGAGACAACAGAATGTTTGGAACTTGCAATGGAAATTTCAGAAGTTTGTTATCGCTAATGATTTGAATAAACAATACATACTTTATATCTGAGTCATTGAAAAAAATGATAATATTTGTAATAAAGTTAATCTATGGATTGAATAAAAAAAAATGTATTATTGTTATTATTATTTTGCAGATGTCAAGATTTACAATATATTTATGGGTTTACTGAGAAATTGAAAGGTAACTTTCAGCTGAGAATAATGAATATTTGTACAATATCAAAAGTAGACTAATGCATCTTGCATAATGATGGCAAAACAATACAGTAAATCTCAAGAAGATAATTTCCAAAAAGGCTTATATAAATAGTGAAAAACTTAGGCCTGATGTATAACAGCATCCACAGAATTCACACTAAAACATGGCATACAGACAAAACTAGAAATATACACACAAAAAAATCCAGATGCATAAAAATGTGCGTATGCCAAGTTCCACGCATTTTCCCTTTATAAATCCCAATGAACATTTAATTTAATGCACATGCATGCACCTACAACTCAACCCCGACTCCTTCCTGAATTTTGCATGTTTGAGTATGCAAATCAGTATAAATAGCCCCTTCCATTCAGTGTTTTGTTAAAAAGATAATGGCAAAAGCATGTGGAATAAAGAATATCTGTAAATGCCAAGTGGAGGCAAGGAAAAACATACTATTTGCTGGTTTAAGCAGTTGTATAAACAACAAAAGGAAGATAGATAGATAGATAGATAGATAGATAGATAGATAGATAGATAGATAGATAGATAGATAGATAGATAGATAGATAGATAGATAGATAGATAGATAGATAGATAGATAGATAGATAGATAGATAGATAGATAGATAGATACTTTATTAATCCCCAAGGGGAAATTAACATCAAGTTGATCGAAAGTTCAAGTTCAGAAAGTCACCCAGTGCCCGAAATAATAAATAAGTGGTCAGATATCAAAGTCAACATGAAAATGCGAGTCGCAGCCCACTGTTTATTCTGTTTCAGACAATATTACAAAAGCTGACCCCTGTGCCAAGGATGTGACTCCAGGCAGTGATGGTGCTGCTGTGCTCTGGCTGCTTACACACCTTTGTCTCAGAAACCGCTAGGTGACCATGCTGTTCTGGAGTCATAAATTGCAATAGTGGATGCCATAAGAGATGTGGCCAATGAGCTAAGAAATATAAGAGCTGTACAATGTGATATTGACCACAAATTAAATGAATAGGTTAAAAAAGTAAATTCTGCATCTGATTACCTATTTTTACATTCTGCGGATTACATTCAACTGAGGTCCGATTTGGTTGATCATCTGATGGGTCAGGGTCAGGTTCATCATACCGCATATCTTCTAGTAGGGGCAAGCCACACTTGTGTGCTACATTATGCAGCACACTTGCACAATGTGACAAACTTTCTGTGGACTATATATAGAGTAGCACATAGAATAGAATGGAAATGCTTTTTATTTTCATAAGGAAATTAATTCTCTAAAGGTGCCTTTATAGTGCAGTGTCAGCACCAAGTGCAACAATGGATAAACTCTTTACATGGCTCTTTGAGGTGACTCGCTATCTTTAGAAGGATTGCTTGCCTTTTGGCACACTAGTTGGAAAAGGCACCCACGACTGTTGCCGTTTCCTGCTATAGATGATATATTGCCAGCTAATTCTTTTGGTAATTGATCCGCAAGAGAGAGCAAGAGAGATTGGGAACACGCTAATACAGTGCTTTGCCACACCCATCACACAACAAAACACACAGCCATGCAAAGGGTGACACCTCAGCACCACAATGGAACAGTGTGAGGTTTTTTAAGGTGGCTGGAGTGCCAAGCCTACCACCAACCCCCAAGTTTTCCCTGCAAGTTGGAGAACCTGTTTTGCAGGGCTGGATGCAGATTAACTTCATACCCAAGACAAAGCACTTGCAGGTTAAGGGCCTTAATCAAGGGCCAAATGGAGTAAAGTCACTTCTGGTGTTTAGGGTATTTGAACAGGCACAGATCCCTAGCCTCAGAGCCACCACCCTGCCCAATAATTCATCCCTGGCTGATGTAATTTGTCCAGATCTGTTGCAAAAGCAATGTGTGTGCAGTTGAGGATGTTGCTGCAAATTGCATTTTGATGTTTGCCAGCTCAACCACAATATAAGAAAACCTTATATATCAAGATGACAAGCAGATGATACCATCCTATACAGCTGGCATGGCGCATGTCAGTGTTGTTTGTGAAATACCTAATCAGTCAGCAAGTTCATTTTGTAAAAACCAGAGAGTGGACAGAACTTGCAAAGGAGCAAGTAGAGCAGAGTCCTCAGAGTCTGCCTTTGTAAAGCTAGTGCCAGTTCAGCACACAGCTCCAAGAAGATAACTATTGGAAATCAAAATTGATTTAGAAGTCAGTCATTATCATCTATAAATAGGCTCTTCCTTCTGATTCTTCCATTTGTGATGTCTTCTAACAACGCTAAAGCAGCTATAGTGTTTGGAATAGTTTGGCCATTCCACGCATCATTATATTGTTACAGAATAATTACAATCAAGAAAATTAAATTTGTATATAATATGCAGGTAATTTCGGTGTATTTGATATATCCTGCAAAATTGATGTGAATCTGAAGAAAGACCACATAGAAACGGTAGCACTGCTTTGATGCTGAGTGCCGCCAGTTTCAAAAACCCAACAGAAACTTGCGTACGCATGATGTGAAGCTGCCGTGAAAATGTGTAAGGCTTTATGCCAAGTTTAGTTTTTATACATCTCAAAGTATGCGTAGAAAAGGCATATGCAACATTTTTGTGTGTATGCACCGTTTATACATGAGGCCCCTTGTAAGTGAAAAAAGGCTTAAAGGAATACTCCATCCTTCTTCTTCTTCACGGGCTGCTCCCGTTAGGGGTTGCCACAGCGGATCATCTTCTTCCATATCTGTTCTGTCCTCTGCATCTTGCTCTGTTACACCCATCACCTGCATGGCCTCTCTCACCACATTCATAAACCTTCGCTTAGGCCTTCCTCTTTTCCTCTTCCCTGGCAGCTCTATCCTTAGCATCCTTCTTCCAATATACCCAGCATCTCTCCTCTGCACATGTCCAAACCAACGCAATCTCGCCTTTCTGACTTTGTCTCCCAACCGTCAAACTTGAGCTGACCCTCTAATGTACTCATTTCTAATCCTATCCATCCTCGTTACACGCACTGCAAATCTTATCATCTTTAACTCTGCTAACTCCCGCTCTGTCTCCTGCTTTCTGGTCAGTGCCACCGTCTCTAACCCATATAACATAGCTGGTCTCACTACCGTCCTGTAGACCTTCCCTTTCACTCTTGCTGATATCTGTCTGTCACAAATTACTCCTGACACTCTTCTCCACCCATTCCACCCTGCCTGCACTCTCTTTTTCACCTCTCTTCCACAATCCCCATTACTCTGTACTGTTGATCCCAAGTATTTAAACTCATCCACCTTCACCAACTCTATTCCCTGCATCCTCACCATTCCACTGACCTCCTTCTCATTTACACAAATGTATTCTGTCTTGTTCCTACTGATCTTTATTCCTCTCCTCTCTAGAGCATATCTCCACCTCTCCAGGGTCTCCTCAACCTGCTCCCTACAGATCACAATGTCATCAGCAAACATCATAGTCCACAGGGACTCCTGTCTAATCTCGTCTGTCAATCTATCTATCACCATTGCAAATAACAAAGGGCTCTGAGCCGATCCCTGATGTAATCCCACCTCCAACTTGAATACATCCGTCACTCCTACCGCAGACCTCACCACTGTCACACTTCCCTCGTACATATCCTGTACAACTCTTACGTACTTCTCTGCCACTCCTGACTTCCTCAAACAAAACCACAACTCCTCTGAAAGCATCCTGTCATATGATTTCTCCAGGTCCACAAAGACACAATGCAACTCCTTCTGGCCTTCTCTAAACTTCTCCATCAACATCCTCAGAGCAAAAACTCCACTGCCATCTCTCCTAAACACCTCCATGCTTCCACAGGTATGTCATCTGGACCAACAGCCTTCCCATTTTTCATCCTCTTCATAGCTGTCCTTACTTCCTCCTTGCTAATCCATTGCACTTCCTGATTCACTATCTCCACATCATCCAACCTGTTCTCTCTCTCGTTCTCTTCATTCATCGGCCTCTCAAAGTACTCTTTCCATCTGCTCAACACACTCTCCTTGCTTGTGAGTACATTTCCATCTTTATCCTTTATCACGCTAACCTGCTGCACATTTTTCCCAGCTCGGTCCCTCTGTCTAGCCAATTGGTAGATGTCCTTTTCTCCCTCCTTAGTGACCAACCTCTCATACAACTCATCATACGCCTTTTCTTTAGCCTTCGCCATCTTTCTCTTCGCCTTGCGCCTTATCTCCATGTTCTCTTATCTACTTTCTGCATCTCTCTGACTATCCTACTTCTTTTTTGCCAACCTCTTCCTCTGTATACTCTCCTGTATTTCCTCATTCCACCACCAGGTTTCCTTTTCCTCCTTCCTCTTTCCAGATGTCACGCCAAGCACCCTTCTTGCTGTCACCCTTACTACATCTGCTGTAGTTTCCCAGATGTCTGGTAACTCTTCACTACCACCCAGTGCCTGTCTCACCTCCTCCCTAAACTCAACCTTGCAGTCTTCCTTTTTCAACTTCCACCATTTGATCCTTGGTTCTGCCCTCACTCCCTTCCTCTTCTTGATCTCCAAAGTCATCCTACAGACCACCATCCTATGCTGCTTAACTACACTTTCCCCTGCCACCACTTTGCAGTCTTCAATCTCCTTCAGATCAACTGTTCTGCATAGGAAGCATTCCTCCACTCTTGTACGTAATCCTCTGTTCCTCCCTCTTCTGAAAATACGTATTCACCACAGCCATGTCCATCCTTTTGGCAAAATACACTATCCTCTGACCTTCTTCATTCCTCTCCTTGACACCATACCTACCCATCACCTCCTCGTCTCCTCTGTTCCCTTCACCAACATGTCCATTGAAATCCGCTCCAATCACCACTTTCTGTCCCTTGGGTACACTGTTCATCACTTCATCCAACTCACTCCAAAAATCTTCTTTCTCACCCATTGCACACCCAACTTGCGGTGCATATGCACTAACAATATTCATCATCACACCTACAATTTCCAGCTTCATAATCATTACTCTGCCTGACACTCTTTTCACCTCCAAAACACTTTTGACATACTGTTCCTTCAGAATAACTCCTACCCCATTTCTCCTCCCATCCACACCATGATAGAACTATTTGAATAGATAGGAAATCTATCATATCTGCTAACTCTCTCCCTTTACCAGTCATACTGCCAACATTCAAAGTTCCTACCCTCAGTTCCACTCTCTTTACTTTCCTCCTCTCCTCCTGCTTCCAGACACGTCTCCCCCTTCTTCTTCTCCTTCTTCTTCTTCGGCCAACAGTAGACAAATTTCCGTCAGCACCCTGTTGGCAAACAGTATTGGTGGTGGTTGTTGTTAACCCGGGGCTTGACCGATCCGGTATGGAAATTTGTATTGTGTCCGCATATTGATTTGGCAAAATTTTACACCAAATGCCCTTACACCCACACACACCAAGCACACACTAGGGACAATTTAGGATCGCCAATGCACCTAACCTGCATGTCTTTGGACTGTGGAAGGAAACCAGAGCACCCGGAGGAAACCCATGCAGACACAGGGAGAGCATGCAAACTCCACGCAGGGAGGACCCGAGGAAGAATTAACATTGTGAAAATGAATATCCTCCCTAAGCTTCTGTTCTTATTTCAAAACATCTCCATATACATTAACAAATATTTTTTAAGAACTGAGATTGAATCATAACCTAATTTATTTGAAATTCAAAACATCCACACATTCAAAAGGCAAGCCTATAATGACCTAAATCAGAAGTCAGCATGGCTCTCCCTAATTTTCAATTTCATTACTCGGCGACAAACATACAAGTTATAAAAACCTGGACATTGACACAAATAGATGAACACACACTAGCTTGGTCTGCAATAGAAATGGAATCCTGCAGCACTTCTTTATATTCCTTACTTTGTACTCCAGTAAATACAAGGTATTGCCAATATACCAACAACCCATTTGTCTTTCATTCACTCAGAATATGGAACCAATGTAGGAAGCACTTTAAGTTAGAGAAATCTTATCTGTGGCACCTCTACATGGTAACCACCTCTTTCCAGCCTCTCGAACTTACACATTTTTTAATGTTTGGAAAACGTACAGGATTAAATCATTTAGAGGTTTGTATATAAATAATGTCTTTGCATCCTATGAACAATTGTACTCCAAATTTTATCTCCCATCAACACAATTTTTCCACTATCTCCAAATTAGAAACTTTGCTAAATGAAATCTGCCCAGTTTTCCTCACCTCCCACCTATTTCTATTCCAGAAGAGATATTGATCAGTCATGGGGACTCAGACAGCATTTCTATAACATATAAAAACATCTTAAAGTACCTTCCTTTTAAAGATCCTAGAGTACAGTGGGAAAAGGATCTCTTACTCAACATTTCAGAAACAGAGTGTAAGGCAGTCAAACACAGAATTCACTCTAGCTCCATATGTGCAAAACATTCAATTATGCAACTTAAAATCTTTTATCGAGCACATGTATCTCATTTGAAATTGTCAAAGATTCACTGGGCCACTTGTTTTAGGCGTGTACCAAATTAACATCAGGTGTGACTATTCCTCCTAATCCACTAACAGCTGTGTTTGGTGTACTCCCAAATAGGTTTAAAGTGGAGAAGGACAAACAAACTATAATTGCTTTTACTACTAGCACATAGGCTTGTCTTGCTCAAATGGAAGAATCCTAACCCACCTCTTTTAAGTCAGTGGGAAACCGATGTTTTATATTATTTGAAATTGGAAAAAATCAAATTCTCACTTAGAGGATCTGTTCAAAACTTTTTTTAAAACCTGGCAGGACCTAATCAATAACATTTTAGAATAAGCATTTATATTGGGGGAAAAGACATTTTCTTTTTTACTACTCTTAACAGTTTTGCTCTGGTTGTTGGCCTTCCTCTCTTTCTCATGGGTGGGGTTTGATTTTATTTTATTTTAGTTTTGTTAAGTTTGACTTGATTGTGTGGAATGTTATATGCTTTTAATAAATTCAATAAAAAAAAAAAAAAATAATGAAGTATTGTTTTAAATAATAAGTACATGCCGAGTACCATCATACAGAGCCCCCGAGGAGATATTGTGTAATTTTTTTTTTTCTGAGGATTTTTCTGGTGCACACCAGATAGTTTCAAGTGAGCACCAGATACTTTCAAGTGAGCACTAGATAGTTTCAAGTGCGCACCAGATAGTTTCAAGTGAGCACCAGATAGTTTCAAGTGAGCACCAGATACTTTCAACCGCACAGTAACTGAAAAGGGGATCCATACCTATACATAATTTCTGATGCATATTAGTTCTGTTTTATAGTTGCACTTAGGAAAAATGGAAATGGGAGACTTTATAGAAGTATACTTTCAGCTTGATCTCAAACACAAAGACATAGCATTTGTTCTTGCAGTTTGTCATGGCTACATTATCACTGAAAGGCATTTAAAACATATATTGAAGTCTAAAGGCCTATTTCGTTGTAAGGTCTATAGCAACATTGGGGAAATTATTGTGTTTATACAGCAACAATTGCAAAACTCAGGTCAGCTTCATGGCTACTGATGGATGCACACAAAATATCAAAAAAATAGTTTGCATGTGAAGAAGGAAGATTTTTGTCTGATATTGAAGGCACTAGATGGGATTTTCCTAATGTGGCGCCCCTTCGATGTATGTTCTGGGGGAGCGACCATGGTCTCAATTCCTCCCCCAGGATGCTTGGTGGCAGCCTCCCTGGCTGACGGTGGTGCCTTAGCTTCCCGCAGGGCTCCATGGGAGATGGATTCTCCACAGCCCTGTTGGGATTTGGGGTGGTCACCAGGGGGTGCTGCATGGGTCCCTGAGCCCAGCTGGACTAATCTTCAGCCCCACCCGGGAATGCAACCGGAAACAGGTGATCAAGCACCTGGAGCACTTCCGGGTGGACCATAAAAGGAGCCAGCAACCACCACGCAACGGCCAGAGTCAAGAGGAGGAGGATGAAGCTTGACGGGAGGAGTTTTTGGGACTGTGTTGTGGCTGGGGGGTTACGGGGAAGACGTACTCTCCAGCTGAAGAAAATAAAAGTCTTTGCTTTATTTTATAAGTGCCTCGGTGTCAGTCTGTGTCGGGTCTGGCACAATATAGCGCTTTCGTTACACTAAGTGCAACTATAAAACAGAATTAATATGCATCAAAAATTATGTATAGGTAGCCCCTTTTCAGTTACTGTGTGGTTAAAAGTATCTGGTGCGCACTTGTTACTATCTGGTGCTCACTTGAAACTATCTGGTGCGCACTTGAAACTATCTGGTGCTCACTTGAAACTATCTGGTGCTCACTTGAAACCATCTGGTGCACACCAGAAAAATCCCCAGAAAAAAAATTACACCTTGTCCCCTCGGACTCCATACCATCAGCATAAAAATGAATGAAACTATTTTTTTAAAATTGCATTTGTTCAAGGCAAAAATATCACTATGGAAAAGAACAATGGTTCCAGCACCATACCCACATGGACATTATAAACTCCATTAAACGGAGTTAAGGAGTACTGTCTTCAGAATCCTATTTGTGTAATAATATGATAACTATGAACCAAACCAACTAAGAACAGTATCTGTTAGGGCAAGTAAATCACACTGTAGTAACTTTGATGAAAATTGTCAAAAGCTGTATTTATATTTAAAAGAATAATAATGTTGCCATTGCCTGCATTACAGTATCATTCAGTTCTGTGATTGGGGTAACAGCAGGATTTAAATTTCTCAAAAAGACACATTTTTAAAGATAAGATCCAGAGTTTAAAATGCTTTGAAAATTCATTCAGTATATCCTTAATATCATTTTTAAATTTGTTTCTTTAAAGGAGATCTGGCTATTTTCAAGGAATCAGAAATTATCTCTAATACACCACTTTGTGGTGATTAAAGGTATAAGTCACAGCAAAATTAAATATGGCATAGTAAGCAGTCAACAATTTATGACCACATAGTTGAATTCGGGATGGTGTTGAAACAGAAACACCTGAAGGGTCTAAGGAAATAGCGTCAGTTCAATTTTCATTTTGTGTTAAAGCTGACAGTTTTATAACCTGGCCCTGTAGTTTGCATATATTTTTCTGACCTGGTCTCCCACTACAGCTGCATTTTTGTATGTATAATGAACACATATGCTAGTGATTTGCTGTATGTTTGTTTTGTGGCATACGTTCTGGTATTAAGAACTAAAATATTTCAACTCCTTTAATTTCCTTTCTTAGAAATATATCTAAAGATGTGAAACAGAATACTTGGAACAAGAAACTGTCAATAAACACTTCAACCCTCACCAGAAAAAGTGGCTGGGAAGATAACATGAGATGATATTTCTCAATAAAATCAAATTATTTAAAGTAAATGTCTGTACTTTTTATTTTTTACTGAAGTACTGGCATGTCTTGTATATTGTTTTACATAAACTTTAATTAGTGTGGTGATGCCTAAATGAGCAACATTTACACACTTATTTAAAATGATTGCATAACCTTTTCTTTTTTTTAACAAACCTTAGATTTGTAATGATAAATATTGCATATAGAGTCCATTCCTTCAATAATTTCTCATTCTTCCTCATATTGGGTTGCTTAATGTTTTCTGCATTTAAAAAGCAAACCTGCTGTGCTTGCAACCTAGAAACAGAAGAAGAAAAGAAAACTGTAGAGTTGGAAACTATAGTTATCCTCTTATGTACCAGCGCACAGCTTGAAACAGTCCTTTCAAGACATATACTTTTGAAGGAATAGATAATGTGTAAAGAATTTTTCATACTGAGTTATTGCATTACAAATTAAAAGAGAATTATGCAACTAATACTCTACAAACACATCAAATATTTAGAATTTAGGTTTAGGATTTACTTTGTTCTGAACTCTGCAAGAGATTCTTGGACAACATTAATCTAATATGTGTATCACCAAACAAAAATTAATATTTATTTCCAATTTAAGTTAAATATGCTTTGTTAAAATGAGAAAATAATAATTGATCTATATTTTTATACTTTCAATTGCAAATATGTTTTATGGAAATTATAAGCAGCAGATATGTTGATTACATTGTGGGGAAACAGTGCATCTAAATCTGTTTTAGCTTTTCAGAATGAAATATAATTAATATAAGGATAAACTGTAAATTCTGTGCATGTTGCGACTATTTTTCTGTCTCAATAATGGTAGTCACAATCCCTACAAGAATTATCTCAAATACAATTGCCATGAAAATTTTTATAAGAAAACATGGAAACATATAGGAGGAGTGTTGTGGTGAACCACATGTTAGACTTGCAGAATAATCACTTTGTCAGTATGATGGTCTTGTTCAGTTTCATTTGAACTGAATATAGCAGGTTCCTAAACAGGTGGAGACTTGAGGGCAAATGAGTTATGTATTTGTGGCCTCTCTACATTCCCTGTATTTAATCTGAATTCTTAAAATTACAACAGCAGCTTGAATTTTTGAAAGTAATAACATCATTTCTTCAGAGGAAGACAATATTTAAGCTTGGGTGCAGCAGATCAGTCCTACTTTGATGTTTGATGGAGGCAAAGAAGCTTTTCTGTGGGCCTAAATTGTATAGGGTAGATAATGTATCATTATTTGGAAAACAAATACTTCATGTGTGTTCCATGTCTACACTGATCCGTGTAAAAGAAGGATGACAGGAAATGAGATGTAAGAAATGTTGAACAAATAACTAAAACAGAAACTTTTTTCATGTTATAGTAATAATTGACAAAATGCTGAAGTGAAGTGTATAATGTGTGAAGACTGAAGTCCAAATATCAAAAAACACTTTCACAAAAGGTATTGTAACAGCCAGTCTTAGAAATTTAAAGCTTTGAGTTAAACACATATTAGTGTTTGCTTAATTTGAAAAGAAAATAAACTTCTTTCATAGTCATAGACAGTGCTATAGTCTTTTCCCCCTGTAAGATAGTATGAGATAGAACTTTCTTGCTAAAATTAAGATGCAGTGTGATAATTGAGTTAGTTGTTATTTCGAATAGGTCCCAGTGTACAGGGACTTTCAACATAGAAGTGGGATAGGCATACAGTTTTCTGACTGTTTTTAAATGGTTCAGAAATGTTTAGAAGTGATTTTGTGATGATTAGCAATTAAACAAGATTTATAAGCTTTGAACAAAACTTCTCTTAAACAAGAACTTTTCTAATTTTTGCTATTTCAATTTTCTCTTTTTTGTGTGAACTGTTTTACTTTGAATTTTAACTAAAAATTTTATAAACGAAGATATTTTGTCTGTGGAATCATTTAGACGCATCAGGCTTTTGCTGAATCCCATTTACAAAGTGCAGCTGCAGAAATTTGGTAATTTTGGGTAAACACACCTACAGGTATAACAAAACAAGTTCGGTTTTGTTCAAGAATATAATCAAAAGGTTAGTGCTTCTTCCCATTTTGAATAGGGAACTGCTATTAAAATATACATTTGATTTGAGTCTGTAACTCCTGGTGTACAATTTTGCTAACTGTAAAAGATATCACTAAAGGGATATAGGAGAAAGCAGGGTGAAATGACACCTTTTATTGGCTAACTAAATAGATTACAAATGCAAGCTTTCGAGGCAGCTAAGGCCCCTTCATCAGGCAAGGTGTAACAAGCTTGCATTTGTAATCTATTTAGTTAGCCAATAAAAGGTGTCATTTCACCCTACTTTCTCCTGTATCAATATACTGTATGGCTAACACAGTACAACACTCTACTGCTAAAGGGATATAAGTAGACACACAAATGCTGGTGAATCATGTCTTCTTGGTATCTTGTTTTCACTTGAATTTTTTGAAAATCAGTATTATTCTTGAATAAAAGCACACCTGTTTCATTGTACCTTTTGCAAAAGTGTTTATTTTTTATTCCAGTAACCACTTGAATGACATCAAATCTGTCTCTGCCTCTCTCGCACATGAACACACACATCCATGCATGAAAATGGCATTATTTGGAAACGCTAGCTCATTTGAACATGATTTGTCATTTGAACATTGTTTTTTCTTTTCGATCTTGCCCAGTCTCTACATTATGGTGCATGAACTTCTTCTTTTTGGGCACATACACTGTCAGCATGGCACTGCCAGATCTAAACAATAGCATGGAGAATTTCTCACATACTAAAGTGACTTTAGCTGTAGGTGGAAGTCCCACTTTATTTATGGTGCCATGCAGAGTTGTGTTGCTATTGTGCAGCAGTCTATTAGCCAGCGAAAGCACTGTGAAGAAGCTGTCTGTTGTTATGATTCTACCTTTGTCCAAAAACACTCCATAAGCTTTATGACCACAGTCTCGAAAAGTCTTCCTCCAGTGAGACAACTGGGATTTTTTACTTAATAAGGAGTGGCATTGCACATGTACTTTGTCTCCAAATCTGCCACAATCCAAAACTTTATGGATAGATAGATAGATAGATAGATAGATAGATACTTTATTAATCCCAATGGGAAATTCACAAAATTCTGTTTATGCCAAATTTGTCAGGCTTGGATGAGATGTATTGCAAGAAAGGAAAACAGACCTTGGGTGGAAACAGTTGCTCATCAATAGTAATATGTTGCCCTGGGTTGTAACTCAAAACACAGTTCTCAACAAAACATTAGCAGATGTCCAAGATCGTAGCAAATCTGTTGTTTTTCACACATTCTGCACAGGTGTCTTTGTTGTCTAAGTGCAAATGGCACATGATACTCTGATAGTAGTCATGGAGCATTGTATCTTTGATTGCCGGTGCAACCAACTGTAGTCATCACTGATCTTATGAAAAGATTGGAGATAAATGTCATCAACTCAGAGCAAGTTAGTTGTACCATGTGAACATGACTAATTGAAAAAAACTAAATAAAAAAAAGCTAACTTTTACAGGTTGCAAAAATTTACACAGAGTGTTACAGACTCAAATCAAATGTATGTTTTTATTATATAATAGTAATAATCATAGCAGCTCACTATTCAAAATAGGGAAAACCAGGGCTTGAAACCCGCAAGCTCTTGATTATAAACCAGCAGTTCTTACCTCTGTACCAGCCAAGCAGACACATGAGCTTTCAGTCAATTGATATTTAGGCTTTGCTTTTTACTCATTGATAGCAACATGTAAATTGAATGATTTCCTTTTCTTTGGATATACAGTGATCCCTCGCTATATCGCGCTTCGCCTTTGGCGGCTTCACTCTATCGTGGGTTTTATATGTAAGCATATTTAAATATATATCGCGGATTTTTTGCTGGTTCGCGGATTTCTGAGGACAATGGGTCTTTTAATTTCTGGTACATGCTTCCTCAGTTGGTTTGCCCAGTTGATTTCATACAAGGGACGCTATTGGCAGATGGCTAAGAAGCTACCCAACTTACTTTTCTCTCTCTCTCTTGCGCTGACTTTCTCTGATCCTGACGTAGGGGGTGTGAGCAGGGGGGCTGTTCGCACACCTAGACGATACGGACTCTCATCTAAAAATGCTGAAAGATTATCTTCACGTTGCTACCTTCTGTGTGCAGCTGATTCGTGAAGTGACATGCTGCACGGTGCTTCGCATACTTAAAAGCTCAAAGGGCACGTATTGATTTTTGACTGTTTATTTTTCTCTGTCTCTCTCTCTCTCTCTCTCCCTGCTCCTGACGGAGGGGGTGTGAGCTGCCGCCTTCAACAGCTTTGTACCGGCGGTGCTTCACATACTTAAAAGCCAAGCAGCCCTATTGATTTGTTTGCTTTCCTCTCTGTTTCTGACAGTCTGTGCTCCTGACGCGCACTCCTTTAAAGAGGAAGATATGTTTGCATTCTTTTAATTGTGAGACAGAACTGTCATTTCTGTCTTGTCATGGAGCACGGTTTAAACTTTTGAAAAAGAGACAAATGTTTGTTTGCAGTGTTTGAATAACGTTCCTGTCTCTCTACAACCTCCTGTGTTTCTGCGCAAATCTGTGACCCAAGCATGACAATATAAAAATAACCATATAAACATATGGTTTCTACTTCGCAGATTTTCTTATTTCGCGGGTGGCTCTGGAACGCAACCTCCGCGATGGAGGAGGGATTACTGTATCTATACTAATAAAAGGCAAAGCCCTCACTGACTGACTGACTGACTGACTGACTGACTGACTGACTCACTCACTCACTCATCACTAATTCTCCAACTTCCCGTGTAGGTAGAAGGCTGAAATTTGGCAGGCTCATTCCTTACAGCTTACTTACAAAAGTTAGGCAGGTTTCATTTCGAAATTCTACGCGTAATGGTCATAACTGGAACCTGTTTTTTGTCCATATACTCTAATGGAGGAGGCGGAGTCACGTATCGCGTCATCACGCCTCCTACGTAATCACGTGAACTGAAAACAAGGAAGAGATTCACAGCACGAGTCAAACGCGGGAACGAAGGTAAATGACGTTAATTGTTGAGTGTCTTTTAATACTGTGTAAGCATACATATTAACACATGTGCAATTAAACGTGTGCATTTACGGGGTGATTTCTCAGGCTTAAAAGCTCGCCTTTTATTAAAAAGGTAAATGCAAACTGTTTTCATTCTGAAGGGCACAAACCACATTAGATTTCAGCCGTTAAACGCGCAAAAATGTCGGTACACCAGATAAATAAGCACAACATATTATCAGTTGTATTGTATGCTTACAATACATATAGAAATGTGTTAATCGTTAACTAATATTATGGGATGGTGTTTTTCGACTCGTGCCTTGATTTAAACAATTGCATGTCTTGGTGGGTTTGCGTAGCTTATTGTCAATATCTTTACACCTCTTTTTAAGACTTAATTTAAAAGGGTTTTCTTTTCTTCTTAATTAAAATTTAAAAGCAATACTTCACCGCTGTGAAGCCCCTCTAGCGCTGACGTCCGAGGTTCGATTACCGTAAGCGAGTGCAGTGAGTGTGTACGCCTGATGAACCAAGAATAAGGGGGAAACACGTGTCGCGTACTCTTTGCATTATTTGACAGTAAACTATTTTCAACCATTCTATGATCTGCTTCTCACAAATGAAGGCACCGTGGCTGATGTTAGCTGACTTACTGGCCAACCATAAGCATTACCTGGTAGGTAACCACCCACTCACTTCACTCCCTTACGGGAATCGAACCTCAGACGTCAGCGCTAGAGGCGAAGCCCCTAAAATTGCGCCACGGCATGTGGTTCATTTATTTGACAGCATGTAGATCGGGGTAATTACATTCACGGCATTCGTAGTCTGATTCACAATCTGATTGTATGGGTGGTTACCTACCAGGTAACACTTATGGTTAGCCAGCAAGTCAGCTCGAAGTGATCACTCGAGTGAAGGCAGCTTCACAAAAAAACAGATCCTTAACAAATTGTTATTGGTATATTTTCCCTCAATTTAAAAAGGTTTTCTTTTCTTCTTAATAAAAATTTAAAAGCAGTACTTCGCCGGTGTGAAGCGCGTGGATTTGAGCGACTGACGCATACAGACATATTCATGAGTGCAAGTACTTCGGAAAGAAAGCACCGTGTAAACCTAAAGTTTAAGTTAAGTTCATAGACCTACAAAAGGTTGCCATTGATCTGAGGCAAGATTGCTTTTCTCCTGTACAACTATACGTTGCATTCTTAACAGTAAGCTTGCACGGCTTGGTCATATTACAACCGGAGTGCTGAACGCTCCTTCCTTGGCGAAGCAAGGAAAAAGGAAGACCTTATATGGCGTTCGTTAATAAAACAGCAGAAAAGCTGTGTTAAGGCTGCTTCACAAAAAACCAGATCCTTAACAAATTGTTATTGGTATATTTTCCCTCAATTTAAAAAGGTTTTCTTCTTAATAAAAATTTAAAAGCAGTACTTCGCGGGTATTTTGCTAGTATATATATATATATATATATATATATATATATATATATATATATATATATATAGATGTATATAGAGATATAGATATATATAGATATACATATATAGATATAGATATATATAGATATAGATATATATATATATATATATATATATATATATATATATATATATATATATATATATATATATATATATATGTGTGTGTATGTATGTCTATATATATATATATGTAAGCTTATAAGTACTGCCTTACTTCTCTTTAAGAAAGGAAGATGTAATGATACTTGATTTAAACGATTCCATGTCTTGGTGGGTTTGCGTAGCTTATTGTCAATATCTTTACACCTGTTTTTAAGACTTATTGACTGAAACGGGCTTTCACGAAAAAACTTAGGGCTTTGCTACAGGATACACCCTCCACAAGTTAAGGAAGTAAAAATAAAAGTATATATTTCTGTTTTATTTAAACCTTTTAAGTTCGTATGCATAGCCCCATTTGGCTGTTTTATTTTTTTTTTTCTTTCTTCAGTAATATTTAATCTCCTTAAAGAAAAAGAACATATGCATTTTACTTTTTTTGTATCTCTTTAGTAATATTTTAGTGTAAAAGGATAACCAGTATTTAAACCTTTTATCTTACTTTATAAAGTTATTTTACACAATGTTGAAAAATTAAGAAGAAAGCTACATATTTTGGCAGCTGCTGCTTTAATTTTCAATGAATTGAAATAAGCTCTCCAAAAGAAAAACTTAATGAAGAAGAAACAGTTTGTACTATCTAAAAAGGAGAAACCCTCATTTTTAAAGGTTTGCTGCAGATGACTTAACTGAAAATAAATGAATAGTTCCTATGTGTATAATACATATTTATCTATTTTACTTATGCCTTTATTCCAGCAACTTGCAACATCTGAGGTACAATTTGTTACATTACTTTTGTTTTTTGCAGCACAGGCAGGTGAAGTGACTTCCTCAGGGTCACACAATGGTGTCAGTACCAGGATTTGAACTGACAAGCTCCGGGTTTGCTGAAATATTACTGAAGAAAGAAAAAAAACGAAAACGGGCAAATAGGGCACAAGGCAGGAAACAAACCCCGGGCAAGGTGCCAGCCCACCGCAGGGCGCACACACCCACACACCAGGGACAATTTAGAATCGCCAATGCACCTAACCTGCATGTCTTTGGACTGTGGGAGGAAACCGGAGTACCCGGAGGAAACCCAGACAGACACGGGGAGAACATTCAAACTCCACGCAGGGAAGCGAACCCGGGTCTCCTACCTGGCACCTTTCACTGCGCCACCATGCTGCCCGCATACAAACTTAAAAGGTTTAAAAAGAACAGAAATATATACCTTTATTTTTACTTCCTTAACTTGTGGAGGGTGTATCCTGTAGCAAAGCCCTAACTTTTTTCATGAAAGCCCCTTTCAGTCAATAAGCCTTAAAAACAGGTGTAAAGCTAAACTTGCAGCACCGCTATTCAATTACACTTGCCTAACGCCTCTCCTAAGGGGACATACTGTGGGATCTAAGCATCAGCCAAAGCACCAATCACAGGCCCGATTAGAAAGCGGGAAGCTGTGATTTGTCGTCTCCCTCCCATGTAACAATCACAGCCCGTGTTACAACGCACTATGTATGTATGTATATATGTATATATGAAGAGGATGGATGGATAGATGGATGGATGGATGTATATGTGTGTGTTTATGTATGTGTGTATATGTATGTGTATACAGTAATCCCTCCTCCATCGCCGGGGTTGCGTTCCAGAGCCATCCGCGAAATAAGAAAATCCGCGAAGTAGAAACCATATGTTTATATGGTTATTTTTATACTGTCATGCTTGGGTCACAGATTTGCGCAGAAACACAGGAGGTTGTAGAGAGACAGGAACGTTATTCAAACACTGCAAACAAACATTTGTCTCTTTTTCAAAAGTTTAAACTGTGCTCCATGACAAGACAGAGATGACAGTTCAGTCTCACAATTAAAAGAATGCAAACATATCTTCCTCTTCAAAGGAGCAAACAAATCAATAGGGCTGTTTGGCTTGTAAGTATGCGAAGCACCGCGGCACAAAGCTGTTGAAGGCGGCAGCTCACACCCCCTCCGTCAGGAGCAGAGAGAGAGAGAGAGAGAGTTAGAGAGAGATAGAGAGAGACAGATAAAAAAATCAATACGTGTCCTTTGAGCTTTTAAGTATGCGAAGCACCGTGCAGCATACTTTAAAGCTGCACACAGAAGGTAGCAACGTGAAGATAATCTTTCAGCATTTTTAGACGAGCGTCCGTATCGTCTAGGTGTGCGAACAGCCCCCCTGCTCACACCCCCTACGTCAGGATCACAGATAGTCAGCACAAGAGAGAGAGAGAGAAAGAAAGTTGGGTAGCTTCTCAGCCATCTGCCAATAGCGTCCCTTGTATGAAATCAACTGGGCAAACCAACTGAGGAAGCATGTACCAGAAATTAAAAGACCCATTGTCCTCAGAAACCCGCGAAGCAGCGAAAAATCTGCGATATATATTTAAATATGCTTACATATAAAATCCACGATGGAGTGAAGCCGCGAAAGGCGAAGCGCGATATAGCGAGGGATTACTGTATATATGTTGATATGCGTATATATATAAGTATATATATGTGGATGTGTATATGTATATATATATATATATGTATATATATATATGTATATGTAGATATGTGTATATATGTATGTATATGTATATATATGTTTACATAACCTCTTTAACACACTACTTTTCCGCTGCGAAGCGCGGGTATTTTGCTATATATATATATATGTGAATGCATGTATGTATGTATATATGTATTTCTATATTTCTATATATATATATATATATATATATATATATATATATATATATGTGCATATGTATATATATGTGTATATATGTAGATATGTATATATTTATATGTATATATATATGTACATATGTATATATATGTAGATGTGTAAATTTGTATATGTATATATATATGTATATGTGGATGTGTATATGTATGTATATATATGTATATGTAGATATGTGTATATGTAGATATGTATATATATGTATATGTATGTATATATATGTTTACATAACCTCTTTAACACACTACTTCTCCACTGCGAAGCGCGGGTATTTTGCTAGTTCTTGAATAAAAGCACACTTGTTTTGTTATACCTTTTGTGAAACTGTTCATTTGATATTTGGACTTAAGTTTTCACACAATACATACTTCACTTCAGCATTTTGTTAATTATTACTATAACATGAAAAAAGTTTCTGTTTTAGTTATGTGTTCAACATTTCTTGCCTTGCATTTCCTGTCATCCTGCATTTACCCAGATCATTGTAGACACGGAACACATATGAAATGTATGTATTCCAAATAGCGAGATATTATTTACCCTGTACCAGTGCCTGCTCCCCAACCTGACATGATACAATTCCAGGCACCTAACACACAGATAAACTGACTTGAGCTGGGACAACTTCAGCTGCATTATAGGGAGTGATGGGATAGCAGGCTGCTTATGCTGATTGACACATTTGCAAAACAAATATGCTGATGAAGAGGTGCAAAGGAATTTAAGGAGGCCCGGCTTTATGACATTTTTCATAGGCTTCAGGGATTCTAGTGTTAAGCAACTGCAACTGGCATGTTAATAAATCTTTGATACATACAGTTCAGGAATACAGTATATCAAGTTCTACAGGTGGTTAAATGCTTTCTCATGTTTTTTTTTTTTTCAAACAACCTTTTTTTTCATTTTTTTACCTGGCAATGTCAACTTGTGTCTTGAGATCCAAGATGGCTCTTACAATATGTTGTGGTGTCCTTTTGCTGATGTAGAATATAGGACAATCTTAATCTGTTCTTGAACTCAAAATACATAAAAGATTTCATTACCAAAAAAAAAATACAATCGAGTATAGGTTATTGGAGATTGATAATACACATAAATATACAAAATAAACAAAACCTATATGACTCTCTAAGCGTACATGAACCAGGGTTAACCCCTGTCCTTCTAGTGAAGGGAACACTGGTGCATGGATGTTGCTACTGCTCCTCCATGTTAACACTTGTTCTTAAAATTGAACCTTGCATATTTTGTACTTCTTTCACTTTCCCTTACTGTAAGTATAGTTCAAAGATGCAACTGATTACTTTTTGTACACCATAACTTTGGCTTGACTGAGTTTGCATCCTCTGGGACAACTGATTTGAATCTTTTTGTGGCTCACTCGAAAAAACTTCCTTTTGATTGCCTGCTCATGCCTGATGCCTGATTTATGAACATTTATCTTTGCATCATGGAGATCTAGGAACTGGGAATGTTCTATCTTCTTAATTGAAATGCTTATACTGAATTGCTGTCAATGCCCTCTATACATGCATCAGTTGGGGAAATGATCAGATGTTCACTCCAACCTGGTTTGCAGTGCTAAGGTAGTCATATGGTTATATGTTGGAACCTCCAAATTCTGTTAATTATGCTCATGCACATCTTATAACATCTCTTAGTTTTTTTTATGCTCAATCCTCGATTGGCATCAGTCTATGCTTCTACTGGATTTTTTGCTGTGTTGCTATCGCTGCTCATTTGTGCCACCCCACAACTTCTCCACTGTGCTGCACTGCTTAAGTGTGCTCTACTACTGTCAGATAAGTATTAGCTTTCTATACACTGAAATATTCTTGTGATAAATTCCTGCATATTAAACAATTTGTCTAGAGCAAAGGATCAGACTGGAATGTCCTAACAGACACTGGTATTTTATATTTACATTGCACCGCCACTGACAGGCTGCGAATGGAAAGTTCACCAGCAGCATTTGTTCAGGTATACACCGTCCTACTCATGGCTTTGGAAATAAGAGTGTCAGTGTCACAAATATGCAATATGCTAAAATAAACTCTGGTTATGGATTTGTGCACAATGAACCCTCAAGATCTCTTAATGGTATTGCATTGGTTCTATCAGAATTCATTACAGACTCCAAACTTGATATGCCATGCTTAAAAGAAACTTGGTAAAACCAAACAAATTTACATTTCTTATGGAGGCAACACCATCTAGATACATTTACCTCACAGAGGCTTGCGGCTCAAGACAAGATTTTAGTAATTGTGAGATCTGAGGAAAACATCAGAAGAATCCAAATTGAAGGTCCGTTGTCTTTCAATTGTCTGGCTCTTAAGCTAATAATGAAAACAGGTCCTATCATACCTCTTTTTCTCTGTGATCCCCCAAAATTCAATGAGTCTTTCTTATCTGAACTGAATTATTAACCAACTTAAGTTCCCTTTCCCAAAGAGTCATTTTTCTTTACACCCATATTGACATTCCTATGTGTTAACTAGAAATGAATTCCTATCCTTGATGGACTGTTTTGACTTGGTGTAACATGTCAATCTTCCTACCCACTCTGGTGGTTATATATTAGACCTGATCTGCACCATGTGGCTTATGCGTTGGCAACACTTATAGCAGTGATTTGGAACTCTCTGACCATAAAACAGTATTTTTCACCGTCTCATTACCTTTCCCTCCTCTTACCTGTAAATGTCAAATTTCTTTCCGAAATCTTACAAATATCTGTCCCTCTATCCTTGCTGGATCCATTTCTGATCTTTTTCTGTCTTCCTCTTTTCCATCTGCACTAGATGGTCTTGTTGACTACTGTAACTCGGCCCTTCATTCAGCACTAGATAAAACAGCTCCTTTAAAACATAAAGAGGTTTCCTCTAACTCCGTGGTACAACTCAGAATTTCATTCCATGAAAGCAGTTCAACCTACTTCAACATGCATTTAGCCCAATTACTATCTCTACTGAACTCTGTAAAAAAATTCCACTGCTCATCTATACTAATAAAAGGCAATGCCCTCACTAATTCTCCAACTTCCTGTGTAGGTAGAAGGCTGAAATTCGACAGGCTCATTCCTTACAGCTTACTTACAAAAGTTAAGCAGGTTTCATTTTGAAATTCTACGTGTAATGGTTGTAACGGTCAACAACAAATTCCGCCATGTTAAACTTTCTTATTTATGGCCCCATCTTCACGAGATTTGGTAGGCGGCTTCCCTGCGCTAACCAAAACCGATGTATGTACTTTTTTAGTGGTATGACGCCACTGCCGGCTGCCATATTGAACTTTCCAACAGTCTTTGTTACTAATGGGCCCATCTTCAAGAAATTTGGTACACGGGTTCCCAATGCTATCTGAATCCTACTTACGTACATATATATGTCCATAGCCTGCAACTCGGTCGCCATGTGAGGCAGTGTTGGGTCCCCCATCCCCACGCCTCCCACATAGTTGGCTGCCTGCCTATATAAGGCCGTCCGTTGCCCCGGTCTCTTCATTCCCTTCCTTGCTTCGCCACGGTATTCACGTCTCCCTGCTGATAACTGCAGCCTTTTTATTTAATCCATGGCTTCTCTGCTGTGTTATTGTTCGTTTATTACGATTATAGTTATTGTGTAGGTATTTTAGACTTAGTTTACATTGTTCAGGTACCCATTTCCTTTATCGTTCCAACCGTACCCCCATTAACATGTCTATCGAGGTGATCACCATCGATCAAAGAACTGTCACTTACTAAGTGGTTTCCATGCCCGGAGATGGCGACTGCCTTTTCCATTCTCTGTGTTACATATTGCATGGCCATATCAGGCTCACTCTTGATATCTGGAGGAACATTGTGTCTTATGTATTGAATGACTGGGACAGGTTCAAGGTGTGGACTGATGACGGTACAGGAGATAATTATACTACACAGGAGCACTATAAGAGTGAAATGCTTAAGCCCTTCACCTATGGTTCTGCATGTGAGTTGATGGCTGCCACTGAATTGTTCAGTTGTTGCTTTCAAGTGTACCGAAATGGCCAAATATTTTACACCTTTGGACAACCGCCAATGCCTCTTAAACATCTTAGATTCACAGGTGATGATTTGAGTAGTGGACACTTTGATGTTTATGAATGTTTAAACTCTCAAAAGCTGGATGCAAAGTTATTGATGAAACTGGTTGTATGCTTACAACGCTTGACAAATGCTGAATGTCACTTCAACACAACAAGTCTTGCAAATACTAACGTAATTGAAACAAACCATGAAACTCAAACCAATTATGACAGCAGCAATCCAAGCTGTGAGAAAACAGTAAAAAGGAGGCGTGTCAGACATCGTGGTACATTTTCTGATGCAGCTAGACGGAAACAACTTTGTGACGCTGCCGCCAAATACTCGCAGAAAAATCCACAAGTTAATAGACACGCTTTCGCTAAATACTCGCAAGCAAATCCACAAGTTCATAGAGACGCTGTCGCTAAATACTCGCAGGCAAATCCACAAGTTAATAGAGCTTCTGTTTCTAGGTACGATCCCAATAATGAAAAGCGGCTCATACGTAAACAACAGGTTTGGCTCAAAAAAGCCGATTGTGGATTTGCATATGACCCAAACAGTACATTATGAATCTGACAAAACAGTACACATTGGATTCATGGATGTTGACTGTGAGTATTGTCAAGCTCATAGGTGGAAATGCGAGTCTCCTGGTTTGTGCTGTAACGGTGGTAAAGTCTCTCTCACTCCTTTACATAAGCTTCCTGACCTTCTTGAGGGCCTGTTAAATGGCGAACATCCTCAAAGTGACCATTTCTTGAAGAACATTCGAAAGTACAACAGCACATTTCAAATGACGTCATTTGGTGCTAACCAAATCGTTGAGGGAAATTTTATGCCTTCATTTAAAGTCCAGGGACAAGTGTATCACTTGATTGGCAGTCTTTTACCTATGCCAGCTGAGGAACACAAATTTTTGCAAATTTATTTCGTCGGGGACAATGAAAAGGAAGCACAAATGCGGTGCGCTAGTGTTTCTGGAGTTAACACGCCCCTGGTGCAGCAATTACAAAAAATGCTGCATGATTGTAACACTTACATCTAAGACTTCCAATCCGCAATCGACAGTATTTCAGATGAAGACAAAGACTTCAAAGTTGTCATTCACGCCGACAAAAAACCATTAAATGCAAACAAAGGCAGGTTTAATAAACCTGCAGTACGTCAAGTTGGTGTTGTCATCGTTGGCAAACGTTCGAGAATAGGGATATTGTCTTGAAAAGTAGAGACAATAAACTGCAACACATTAAGGAAACCCACAGATCCTATGATGCACTTCAATATCCCCTCATGTTATGTTATGGTGAAGACAGCTATTCTGTGTCTATACCTCGAGTTCATGCTGCCAGTAAGTTACCTATGAAGAAAACCGTCTCTGCAGCAAACTTCTATTCATACCAGCATATGATCAGAGAATATCATCATAATACTATCCTTTTCTTCCGAACTTTATTAAATCAGTTTTTAGTTGATATGTACGGAAAAATTGAATCCGAAAGACTAAATTATATCAGACTAAATCAGAAGAACCTACGAGCTGAAAATTACATCCACTTGAAAGATGCTATTGACAAAAACGACACTAATTTAAGGGAACTTGGTCAAGCTGTGATATTACCATCATCGTTCACTGGAGGACCTCGCTATATGCACGAGTGTACACAAGACGCAATGACATACGTACGTCATTATGGCCGCCCTGACTTATTCATCACATTTACTTGCAATCCTAAATGGGCTGACATCACTGAAGTTCTCCTTCCGCGTCAAAAACCTCACGATCACCACGACCTTATCAGTCGTGTATTTCATCTGAAAATTCACAAAAAGATGGACTTGCTCATGAAGAGTAACCTTTTCGACTGTACAAATTGCTACATGTACACCATAGAGTGGCAAAGGCGAGGTATTCCCCATGCACACATTCTGTTGTGGCTAAAGGATAAGATTAAGCCAGCTGTCATCGATCAAGTGATCCGTGCGGAAATTCCTGATCCACAGACTGACCCTGCCCTCCACAAAATAGTAAAATCCACCATGATTCACGGCCCATGTGGACCTCATAATATCAATTCACCCTGCATGATGAACGGAATATGCAGTAAGAAGTACCCGCGTCCCTTCATCTCAGAAACTCAGACCGGAGAACATGGTTACCCTCAGTACTGCCAGTGCGCACCGGCTAATGGAGGTCATACAATTAACATCAATGGAGTAGATATCGACAACAGATGGGTGGTCCCTTATAGTCCTGTGCTGTCCCGCTTCTTCAATGCTCACATCAATGTCAAATTTTGCAATTCAGTAAAATCGATCAAATACATCTGCAAGTATGTTAACAAGGGAAGTGACCAGGCAGTATTTACAATACAAAATCAAAATGATGAAGTATCTCGATAGAAGCTGGGCATTACATTAGTAGCTCTGAAGCAGCCTGGTGCATTTTCTGTTTTCCCATTCACGAACGTTACCCTCCGGTCGTTCATCTTGCTGTGGATCTTGAGAACAGACAAAGAATTTATTTCACAGAGGCAATGTTGCCAATAAAGTACACAATCCACCACAGACAACCCTTTTAGCGTTTTTTGATTTTGCAAAACAACTTCATTATAATGAAATTCCATCATATTATGTGTGGGCAAACAACATGTTTCGTTGGAGGAAGCAGGGGAACACTGTACCAGGACATTCGGGAGTGAAAAAAGATAATGTGCTGGGACGGGTCTACACTGTGCACCCAAATAACTCTGAATGCTACCATCTTCGACTGCTGCTCAACGAAATCACAGGTCCCACGTCTTTCGAATCTCTCAGAACAGTTGATGGTGTCCTACATCCAACTTATAAGTCAACCTGCAGGGCACTTGGTTTTTTACAGGACGATATCAACTGGGACGAGACTCTACAAGAAGCTGCTCTGTCACAGTCACCTCAAAAGATCTGTGAACTCTTTGCTGTCATGCTGGTGTTCTGCCAAATGGAAAGCTCCTTAAACCTATGGGAAAAACATAAGGACAGCATAGCAGAAGATGTTAGAAGACAGACTGAAAGAGATCATATAGGAACAGAAGTCCACCAGTGGTTACATTTGATCTATAACAAGTGTCTACAGTTGCTTGAAAACTACGTGATTGCTATTGGAGGTCAATCTCTTGATCATTACGGTTTGCCTTCACCTTTCAGAGAACTGGCAGAAGTTACGTCAAATCTAGAGTACTTGAAAGAGACATCTTACAACACCTCGCAATTGGCCAATATAGTCACAAATAACGAGCTGTTGCTAAATAGTGACCAAAAGACAGTTTATGAGCAAGTCATGAGGAGCGTTGTCTTGGCCACTGGCAGGGTGTTTTTCCTTGATGCTCCAGGAGGAACTGGTAAGACATTCCTCATAAACCTTCTCCTTGTGAAAATTCAAGCAGAAGGTAGCATTGCCATAGCTGTGGCTTCTTCTGGCATTGCTGCAACTCTTCTTGAGGGTGGCAGAACTGCTCATTCCTCTGAACCTCAGCCATACTGAATCCCCCATGTGTAACATATCAAACCAGAGCAACATGGCTGAAGTGCTGGGACATTGTCAGGTTATTGTCTGGGGTGAATGCACTATGGCACACAGAGGAGGTGTTGAGGCTTTAGACAGGACCCTCCAAGACATCCGAAACACCAACAAACTAATGGGAGGCTTGACAGTGTTGCTGGCTGGAGACCTCCGGCAAACCCTACCAGTCGTGCCCAGAGGAACATGTGCTGACGAAGTTAAAGCATGTCTGAAGTCTTCATCCCTATGGCCACAAATCAATGTTGTTACCTTAAGAATAAACATGAGGGTTCATTTGAAAGGTGACAAAAAAGCCAGGGAGTTCTCTGCTTTTCTGATGAGTATAGGTGATGGCACCTTCATTCAAGAAAATTGTAAAATAAATATTCCTACAAATTTCTGTCTCCTCGTGAATACCTTACAAAGCCCTCTTCAAAATGTTTACCCCAATCTACGAAATCTCCACGAAAACGACATGTCATGGTTGAGGGAGAGAGCTATCTTGACACCAACAAATGACATGACTACAACTATAAACCACATTTTACTTCAAGAACTACCATCACAACCGAAAACATATCAGTCTGTGGATTCAGTTGTAGAAGTGGATAGAGTTTCTCCACACTCTGAATCCTCCAGGCACTCCTGAGCATAATCTAATTTTGAAGGTTGGGGCACCAATAATGTTACTGAGAAACTTACAGCCACCGAAACTTTGTAATGGCACAAGACTTCAGGTCACGTATCTGCAAAAGAATCTAATTGAGGCAACTATTTTTACAGGCGGTGGCTCAGGGGAGAGAGTTTTTATTCCTCGCATCCCCGTTATACCTTCTGATCTCCCATTTCAGTTCAAATGCTTCCAATTTCCAGCAAGGCTCTGTTTCGCAATGACAATTAATAAGTCTCAGGGACAGACCCCACAAAAGGTTGGTATTGATTTGAGGCAAGATTGCTTTTCACATGGCCAACTATACGTTGCATGCTCAAGAGTAAGATCAACGCACAGCTTTGTCATATTACAACCGGAGGGATGAACTGACAACGTGGTATACAAAGAGATCCTTAACAAATAATTATTGGTATATTTTCCATCAGTTTAAAAAGGTTTACTTTTCTTCTTAATAAAAATTTTAAAGCAGTACTTCGCTGCTGCGAAGTGTGGGTATTTTGCTAGTTCCATAATAATACGTCCCTTTCCATAAAACTACGTTCCTTGACACTGGCTTTGTGCCAGCCACTTTTAAAATTGCTTCTGTAATCCGAATGTTAAAAAGTCTGGTCTTGATGCTGACGATCCTAATTTTTGGCCCATTTCTCATTTAATTTTCCTGTTAAACGTTCCTGAGCACTTTGTAGCTTCCCAACTCACCAATTACTTAACTTATAATAAATTGATGGAACCTTTTCAGTCTGGTTTCAGAGCACAGCACAGCTGTGAAACTATTCTGCTTTGGGTAACTAATGATTTGCTTATGGCAGCAGACTCTGGACAAACCTGTATATTAAATCTGATAGACCTCAGTGGCACACAAGGAGTTCCTCCAGGCTCTGTCCTTGGCCCTCTGCTCTTCAGTATCTATTTGCTTCCCCTTGGCCATGTTATTCATAGCTTTGGACTGGGTTATCATTTTTATGCAGATGATACTCACTTCAATTTTAGTGTTAAAAGTGAAACTTCATCAGAAGTTTCTCAGTTAACAACTTGCTTCAATGAAATTAATACCTGGATAGAGCATAATTCTTTAAAATTAAATTGCAATAAAACTGGAATCCTGCAACTTGCCACTAAATTGATGACTCAGGCGCGGCCGCGAGTGGCAGCCGTTCCAGCAGCTCCGTGTACGACTTTATATTTCTACCTTTTTCTCTATATCTCTGATCACTCCTACCACTTTCTTTTATGTGGACTCGTTCCCTGGACACTTTTTACTACTTTTTACTACTTGGACAAGGATTTTTACACAGCAAGACTCATCTATTCAGGTAGTCAATTTCAGGCGCTGAGAACAAAGGCCTGTGCTGGTGTGGTTCCCTATTTTCCTGAAGGCAGTATCGTGGCAGCAGAGCCGGTGCTAAGCTAAAGGCTAAGCGGCTAGCTAGAAAGTGGCGATATAAGCCTTCGGTGCCCTCTGTGATCCTGTGAAATGTGAACTCACTACCAAATAAGATCGACAAACTGGCTACGCTGGTAAAAAATGTCAGGACCTACAGAGAATGCATTTTGTTGTGTTTTTGTGAGACGTGGCTAACAACTAACATCCCAGATGCTAATGTGGAGCTACCCAGGTTTAGCACAGATAGAGCAGACAGAGACGCAAATACCTGCGGGAAGCGGAAAGGAGGAGGACTCGCTCTCTATGTGAATACAAGGTGGTGCAACTCTGGACATGTAAACGTCAAAATCTCCAGTTGCTGCAGGAACATCAAACTGTTGGCTGTAAGTCTGCGTCCCTATTACTTGCCCAGACAGTTTGGACATGTCATTGTTGTTATTGTTTATATCTCTCCTTGGGCGGACGTGGAGCGAGTGACATCATCCATTCTGCTGTTGCTAAACTGCAAACACAGCACCCCGAGGCAATTGTGCTAATTGCCGGTGACTTTAACCATGTGATGCTGGACAAAACATTACCTGCCTTCTCCCAGTATGTGGATTGGAACACCCGGGGAAATAGGGCTATTGACCTACTGTATGCAAACGTTAAAGACGCATACAGCGCCACCCCTCTGCCTGCGCTTGGGAAAGCAGATCATAACCTGATTCTGCTTCAACCTCACTACAAACCCAGAGTTAGGGAGCTACCTACAACCACACGCTCATTCAGGAAGTGGTCCCCTGAGACAGAGCAGGCTCTGAGAGACTGCTTTGGAACTACGGACTGGGATATCCTGCAGGGATCATAAAGTGAGAACATTGAGGAGAACATTGTTAACTGTACTACTGACTACATCAACTTCTGTATGGACATTGTAGTTCCAGTAAGAACAGTATGCTGCTATGCTAACAACAAGCCATGGATTACAAGTGACATCAAGGACCTTTTGAACCAGAAGTAAAGGGCTTTTAAAGGCGGTGATCAGCATGAGCTCAACCGCATGCAGAAGGAACTCCGAGTCCAGCTCAGGGCAGCGAAGGAGCAGTACTGGAGAAAGCTGGAGCAGAAGTTACAGAATAACAGCATGAAGGAAGTGTGGGATGGGATGAAGATCATCACTGGCTGCAGCTCGAAACAGGGTGCCACCATCGAGAGAGACGTGGAGAAAGCAAACCTGATGAACAACTTCTTTAACAGGTTTGACCACCCTAACCCACTCTCACCTCGGAGTACTGCACCCTCCACCCATCCTTCTGCTGATGCCTGCATAGGAGAGAGTTTCCCCCCACCCACAATTACAGCAGCCCAGGTAAGCAGAGAGCTGAGGAGACTTCATGCTAGTGTAAAAACACAAAATGATGTGGGCAATATAATTAAATTGAAATGGTTGATGAAGGGGAAGGGGGGGGGAAAGGGGATGGGGAGGAGAAAATGGAAGAAGCTATACGAGACATGTGCTCCTCATGTAGCATATATGCCCTTTCCATAGAGGCGGTAAAGTACTTAGATATTATATAGCGAAACAAAGGGATAATACAACAACCAACCAGGAGGAGGAGGCAAAATGCCACAACCAAAGAAATGAAAACAGATCTTATCCATTGTCCCCAGGATCCGAAGGAGGATGCAAACCACTGATCCCAGGGATTTGTAATGCCAGAATTAGTGGTAAGTTCATTAGAGAGAGCAGTGAGGCCTGCCAATGCACGAGTTATTGATCCATCTGGCGCGGTATTATTAGGAATATATGTACAACAAGCATCGCCAAACATACAACAGACACCTCCCTTTTCCGCAAGTAACATGTCCAAGGCTAGACGATTTTGCCAAGTCATCAGAGAAGTACGGTCAAGCTGTTCATGTATGCCTTCAATAGCGCCTTTGGTGAAGTTAAGGAAACGTTGTTGGTTATAATAAAGGTAATTAATCCAGTCAACATTCTTATTAATAGTAATTTGGGGTATAATAGATTCAAAACCGGCAGCAACTTGATCCCTAGCTTTAAATCTGTCTGGGACACCCCTAGGGACTCCAATAGCATCTATGTATACTCCAGGGCCATGTAAGGAGATATTAGTAGGCATATGGAAAAGGGAGCGGGTATGTCGGAAATAAAAAGGAGGTGTGGAATAATATGGGGAGTGAGAGGGAGGTAAGGATAGAAGTCTAAAAGGCATTACTAATTGGACTGGAGCACAGGTACCAGACCAGTTAGGGGGAAGGGTGGCAAATAATTTGGACCTACAGCACATCCACCAAATATCTGATCTAGGAGTGGTTTGGGAGAGGAGAAAGGAAGACAGAACGGTGTTCAGAGAAAAGTTGACCTGAAAAGTTTGAGAACAGAAAGAAAATGGTAATTCTCCTACCCATGTCGTTCCATTAGATTTGAAACATGTATAATTTCCTTCGTGAGTTTGAAACATAGGGGTAGTCATGTGACGGGTGGGGGGAAAAAGAATAGATAGATTAGAACACTTTGAACCAGAGAGGGGTTTCTTGGAAGTAGTGAATAAGTACAGAAGGCAGGGCAACCCCGCGGGGTCAGAAATGTTAGATAATGGGAAAGGGACCGTAGCTAAATGGGAACGGGCTGCAGCGCACGCGTAACAATGAGAACGATTAACTTGCTTAGCTGAATAGAGAACCCACTGCAACCATCTATTCTGATCCCCATAACCAGTTTCTACTGAAAAGGTGCTTGTTAAAGTGTTTAGATTTAACACGCGAACTATAGGGGCCGAATCGTCAGGTAAAGGAATGGTGGTGGGGGTGGAGGTTTCAAAGGAAACGTTGGAGGGCGAAAGAAGGGGGTCCTGTACTCTAATATTAAATTTTCCTAAGGGGTCAGTTCCTGAGACATAAGCCCCAAGAATATAAGTGCCAGTATCATGAACAGTAGGGTTTTTAAGCGTAATAATTAGAGGGTTACATTGATTCTCATCACATTTAGTAACGGCATGCCCCTTAATTATAGAGAATCGGGTCTTCAAGCTGTATTGCAGGCTTTTATAAGGAGAATATCCCCAGTCATCTGACCCTGTATTTGCAAAGACTAAACCCCACCGACTGCACCAGTCTTCGTAATCCGTAGGAGCTTATAAAGATAAAGATCACCACCCATCCTTGGGTAGCCCGAGAGGGTGCGGGTAACAGCCAAGAAGAAAAAGTATTTTTAAGATAGCCATTTCTTGCAATGCGATGCGTGGATCCAGGCAGGCAGTCCTTCAACTTTCACGGCATGTGGTGTGGATAGAAGAATTTGGAATGGTCCTCTCCACCTAGGCTGATGCCAGTGTTTCCTCCGAGTATCTCGAACCAGGATCCAGGTGCCCAAGGGAATTGGTAAATCCTTGGAAAGGGGGCTGGTCCTCCAGGCTTGATTAACCTGCTGGTGGATTTCCTTCAACGAGGTTCGCAAACCTGCAAGACTAGAGAGAAGATCATTGTCCACAGTATGCAAATTCACATTTCCTACAACCATGCCAATAGGCATGGGACGTCCAGTCAGAATCTCAAACGACGATAGTCCCAGTTGTCGGTGTGTCCGTCCCCTTAGTCCCATTAAAGCTAAGGGTAGTGCATCCGGCCATGATAAATTAGTTTGTTCACAAATTTTTGCGAGTTTAGCTTTTAAAGTGCCATTGCATCGTTCTACGATGCCTCCGCTTTGGGGATGGTATTTACAATAATGGTGCACATTAATTTGGAGCCAGGTGGTTAATTCATTTATAACGGAGTTCACAAAATGAGTGCCATTATCTGTTTGTAACTTTTGAGGGATACCCCATCTTGGAATAATCTCTTTAATTAGTGCTTTAGCTACTGTTTTGGCATCGTTGCGTTTTGAAGGGAAAGCCTCTACCCATCGGGAGAACACATCGACAATCACAAGACAATATCGGTACCCTTTAGACGGGGTTAGTTCAATGAAATCCATTTGGAGGTGTTCAAACGGACCCATTGGATTAGGGGTAACGGCGGAACTTACCTGGGTACCTTTTCCCACATTAAACTTTTGACATATTGCACAGCGTCTGCAAAATTGCTCTGCATATGTAGAGAAACCTACAGCTTCCCAATGTTTTTCAACATCTCGAACCATGGCATCTCTACTTGCGTGATCGAGGCCATGGGCGATTTTTGCCATTCCTGGGAAAGAGGCTTTTGGGAGAAAAGGTTTGTTAGTGTGTTTATGAGTCCAGACTCCATCAGAGAGGGACCCTTCTTTGGACCATTTTCTCCTTTCGATATCCGTGGCTGCACTCTGTAAAGAAATAATTTGATTATCAGGGTCCTGGTCATTTCTCTGTTGGAATAAAGAAATTGGTGTGTTATTATATGCAGCCTCTTTAGCAAAGTGGTCAGCTAATTCATTTCCTTTGCTAACAGGATCCTGTTTTCCTGTGTGAGCTTGACATTTAACAATCGCTAGCTTCGATGGTTTGGTTATGGCAGATGGGAGGAAAAGGAAGAATAATCCAAATAAAGACCCCCTTTATCCTATTATTTTTTCCCCTCCTCAGTACCAACCTCAGGCACCTCCATTATCCCCTCCTCTATCCCCCATTCCGACTGCCCCCCCTGCACTACAACTAGCAGAAGTTTCCCCTGATGATCCCCCAGGCACAGATCACTATGACCCCTCTACCCATCGTGATGACCCACCCTGTACTAGACAAACCCCCGTCTCCAAATGCACTCGAAGTCAAACCTCCACTCACAAACCAGCTCCAACTTTTTTCTCTTCTGATCCTTCACCTTTACTTACTTGCCCTTTAATAGAAGTTCCCAATCCCCATTATAACCCTGCCCATCCAGCCGGACCCCAAAATCCCACAACAGTTATGATAAATCGGAACTGGGACATCCAAGAACTAAAAGATGTCGTGAATGCACTTCCAGATCCAAAGGAAGTAGGAGGACTAAAATTTGTTGAACAACTTGATCAGTTAGATAGCATGTATAAGCCTAACGCTGCTGAATGGACCCAGGTACTTCGTCGAAAGCTTGGGACCACATGGGCCACTGTTAGCAGGGGTGTCCGCAATGACGTTCCATGGGTATGGAACCCTGCTTTAACTCGAGGACAGGGGATAGGTGGAGAAGGCGAATTTAACCCACAATGGGAGGCGTTGAGACAAAATATTGCAGAAAAATATAAAAAAGGAACGGACTGGTCCCTTATTTCTGCTGCAAAACAAAAGAGAGACGAGACGGTTGATGAATGGGCACATAGGATTCAAGACCTTATGGCTAATCACTCGGGCTTGGAAAATGTTGATGACCGCACCCAAGCTGCAGTTCCACCTTTTGTTTCCGGTTTGCGCCTTGATATACAAAACAAGGTCCGCACTTCCTGTATTGAGTGGGAAAGTGCCACGTTTGATGAAGTCAAACGACATGCTGAACATGCCGAAAAACAAACTAAGCAGAAGGAATCGGACTCTCATGCCAAATTATTGGCAGCACAGATGAACTATTATACCAGGAATACTCCTGATCGAGGCCGAGGATATGGCCTTAGAGGAAGGGGACGAGGACGAGGAAGAGGACGAGGTGGTTTTAGAGCTCCTCCTGTTGACCACAATAAGAATCCTTTTATTCCCTCTCCCTTTAATTCCAATGCTAATTCCTACTCTTGCTACGCCTGTGGTGAAACTGGACATTTTCGTCGGGAGTGCCCTCACAGACAGCAACAGCCCCCACCTCCCCCTATTCCACCTGTTTTTTCTGACACCCCTGACCAACAATACTGGCCATAGGAAAACGCAGGGACCTCCAGCCACTCTTTTCAACTACCTTTGCTCACCCATAATTCAGAGACTGATCCTTTACTGACATTGTTCGTTGATGGCACTGAGACTATTTTCTTAATCGATACTGGTGCCACTCGATCTACCCTCTCGCTGGCAAAGGTCCCTGCCTCGAACGAGACTGTTACTGTGCTTACTGCTTCTGGACAACCTCACCTTCTTCAAGTATCAAAACCTCTTCAAGTCCAGTCACGTCCTGGCGGACATACCTTACTGCATCATTTTCTTTTGAATCAGCTCTGTCCAGTTAACCTTTTAGGAAGAGATCTCATGACAAAACTTTCTCTTTCTATTTCTATGACTGACAAAGGTTTTTTCTGTTCAACCCCCAAGTTGTTGTGTCAAATTGCCCCTTACCCCAAACCCTCTTTTGCAGCTTGGACTTTAGATATTTCCCCACACACCATTCTCCTCAAAGCCCTACACTCTTTTTCCCCTTGTCTCTTTCCCAATTTACAGGCCCCTGACATTTTACACTGTACTGCCCAATACTTCCCTATAGAAGTAGACACCCCCTGGCTAGAATCTTTCCTTACTTCTGGTACTTGCCCCGAAACCCTTCACATCTCCTGTGTTTTTATTTCATCCACAAAGGCAGCTGCTTCTGTTCATCTTACATGCTCACAGCATATATATTATCTTGGCGGCTCAGTGCCTCATATTTCCTTAGCTAAATCACGCACTGTTAAATGGGGGGAAATAGGACCATGGGTAGAAAAATGCCTTGAAATAACAGACTGGTTACAAGTTACTCCGGGTATTTTTGATACTCCTGACCGTTTAATAACTAAAGTGGTGTTTCAAACTGATTTTTTAGTACATCGCGCTTTGTGCCGTCCTTCCTCTTTTGCTTGTTCATTGCAAACCACTTTCCCTTCTTGGCTCTCTATGCTCCCTGATTCACTATGGTCCCAGGGAAAGAATGATTATGGAAGGATAGCCCATTGTGAGCCTCTGGTGATCCACCCGAAATCCTCCTTCCGCCCGCACCGTGCCCAATATCCTCTGTCTCCCGAAGCAGAGGCTGGCATCTCCGCCGTACATTCCGATCTCGTCAAACGCGGTGCCATTATTCCAATTGAATACTCTCCAGTCAATTCCCCCATTCTACCTGTAAAAAAGGCTGACGGTTCATGGCGTTTCGTACAAGACTTGCGACAAGTAAATTCTGCCATCTTCCCTAGGGACCCTATCGTCCCTAATCCTTCCACTATCCTCTCTACTATCCCTCCTTCCGCTCGGTACTTCTCCGTTATTGACCTAGCTAATGCTTTCTTTTCTATCCCTGTTCACCCTGATTCTCAATTTTGGTTTGCTTTTACATTCCAAAACCGCCGTTGGACATGGACCGTCATGCCTCAGGGATACACTGAAGCCCCTTGTGTTTATGGACAAGCTCTTGCCCAAAATTTAGAAGGCTTTTGGCCGGACGGGATACAGTATGTAGATGATATGTAGCGCTACGGAAGAAGATTGTACAAAAGATACCCAGAAATTGTTGCTGTTTTTGGGGGACAATGGCCATAAAGTTTCTAAAGTTAAGCTGCAGCTAATCAAAACAACTGTAAAATATCTAGGTCATGACATTACGTATGTAACAAGAGCTCTCTCTAGCGATCGCATTACAGCCATCCAAAATCTTCCTAGACCGGTCACAAAACAACAGGTTATGTCTGTTTTAGGTATTCTGGGCTACTGCAGACAGTGGGTTCTAAATTTTACTGAAAGAGCACAGCCGTTGCAACAATTGGCTAATACTCCTGGCATCCCCCTTTCTGGCCAGGTCAAATGGAATGAACAGGCTGAGAAGGCTCTCTGTGACCTCAAAACTGCTCTTCTATCTGCGCCCGCGCTTGGTTTGCCTGATCATTCTCGTCCATTCACTTTGTTCGTGGACGAAAAGCAGGGATTTATGAATGCAGTACTGACGCAACAACATGGAGATAAACAAAGACCGGTGGCTTATTTTTCTAAAAAACTGGATCCAGTGGCCGCAGCACTTCCTCCGTGTCTTCGTGCTGTGGCTGCAACAACAGAAGCTGTATTAGCAAGCACGGATGTAGTTCTCATGAGCCCCCTAACAGTTAAAGTGCCTCACGCTGTACATTCTATCCTAGTACAAGCCAAAACTTCACATCTCACTACTGCTAGGGCAATACACTATCAGAATGTACTCTGTACTTTGTCAAATGTTACAATTGAAAGATGCTCCACTTTAAATCCAGCCACTCTTCTCCCAATTAACAACGAAGGAGAACCACATAATTGCCATGATGAAATAGCAAAGGTTGTAAAACCTAGAGTAGATCTACAGGAAACACCTTTAGAAACTGGAGAAATGATTTTTGTGGATGGATGTTCCTTGCGATTGAAAAATGGAGCACCCTCAACCAGTTACGCAGTGGTCCAAGGGGACCGCCTGCTGGAAGCAAATGGAATTTCATCAAGCTTGAGTGCACAAGCAGCTGAACTCGTAGCACTCACTCGAGCATGTCAGCTGTCCGAAGGGAAGATCGTAACAATTTATACGGATTCCAGGTATGCTTTTGGAGTCTGCCATGATCATGGAGCACTATGGAAACTAAGGGGATTTAAGACCAGTACTGGCAAACCCATCCAACATCAGAAATTGATCGAATCCCTTTTAGAAGCTATAACCAAACCATCGAAGCTAGCGATTGTTAAATGTCAAGCTCACACAGGAAAACAGGATCCTGTTAGCAAAGGAAATGAATTAGCTGACCACTTTGCTAAAGAGGCTGCATATAATAACACACCAATTTCTTTATTCCAACAGAGAAATGACCAGGACCCTGATAATCAAATTATTTCTTTACAGAGTGCAGCCACGGATATCGAAAGGAGAAAATGGTCCAAAGAAGGGTCCCTCTCTGATGGAGTCTGGACTCATAAACACACTAACAAACCTTTTCTCCCAAAAGCCTCTTTCCCAGGAATGGCAAAAATCGCCCATGGCCTCGATCACGCAGGTAGAGATGCCATGGTTCGAGATGTTGAAAAACATTGGGAAGCTGTAGGTTTCTCTACATATGCAGAGCAATTTTGCAGACGCTGTGCAATATGTCAAAAGTTTAATGTGGGAAAAGGTACCCAGGTAAGTCCCGCCGTTACCCCTAATCCAATGGGTCCGTTTGAACACCTCCAAATGGATTTCATTGAACTAACCCCGTCTAAAGGGTACCGATATTGTCTTGTGATTGTCGATGTGTTCTCCCGATGGGTAGAGGCTTTCCCTTCAAAACACAACGATGCCAAAACAGTAGCTAAAGCACTAATTAAAGAGATTATTCCAAGATGGGGTATCCCTCAAAAGTTACAAACAGATAATGGCACTCATTTTGTGAACTCCGTTATAAATGAATTAACCACCTGGCTCCAAATTAATGTGCACCATTATTGTAAATACCATCCCCAAAGCGGAGGCATCGTAGAACGATGCAATGGCACTTTAAAAGCTAAACTCGCAAAAATTTGTGAACAAACTAATTTATCATGGCCGGATGCACTACCCTTAGCTTTAATGGGACTAAGGGGACGGACACACCGACAACTGGGACTATCGCCGTTTGAGATTCTGACCGGACGTCCCATGCCCATTGGCATGGTTGTAGGAAATGTGAATTTGCATACTGTGGACAATGATCTTCTCTCTAGTCTTGCAGGTTTGCGAACCTCGTTGAAGGAAATCCACCAGCAGGTTAATCAAGCCTGGAGGACCAGCCCCCTTTCCAAGGATTTACCAATTCCCTTGGGCACCTGGATCCTGGTTCGAGATACTCGGAGGAAACACTGGCATCAGTCTAGGTGGAAAGGACCATTCCAAATTCTTCTATCCACACCACATGCCGTGAAAGTTGAAGGACTGCCTGCCTGGATCCACGCATCGCATTGCAAGAAATGGCTATCTTAAAAATACTTTTTCTGTTGGCTGTTACCCGCACCCTCTCGGGCTACCCAAGGATGGGTGGTGATCTTTATCTTTATAAGCTCCTACGGATTACGAAGACTGGTGCAGTCGGTGGGGTTTAGTCTTTGCAAATACAGGGTCAGATGACTGGGGATATTCTCCTTATAAAAGCCTGCAATACAGCTTGAAGACCCGATTCTCTATAATTAAGGGGCATGCCGTTACTAAATGTGATGAGAATCAATGTAACCCTCTAATTATTACGCTTAAAAACCCTACTGTTCATGACACTGGCACTTATATTCTTGGGGCTTATGTCTCAGGAACTGACCCCTTAGGAAAATTTAATATTAGAGTACAGGACCCCCTTCTTTCGCCCTCCAATGTTTCCTTTGATACCTCCACCCCCACCACCATTCCTTTACCTGACGATTCGGCCCCTATAGTTCGCGTGTTAAATCTAAACACTTTAACAAGCACCTTTTCAGTAGAAACTGGTTATGGGGATCAGAATAGATGGTTGCAGTGGGTTCTCTATTCAGCTAAGCAAGTTAATCGTTCTCATTGTTACGCGTGCGCTGCAGCCCGTTCCCATTTAGCTACGGTCCCTTTCCCATTATCTAACATTTCTGACCCCGCGGGGTTGCCCTGCCTTCTGTACTTATTCACTACTTCCAAGAAACCCCTCTCTGGTTCAAAGTGTTCTAATCTATCTATTCTTTATCCCCCCACCCGTCACATGACTACCCCTATGTTTCAAACTCACGAAGGAAATTATACATGTTTCAAATCTAATGGAACGACATGGGTAGGAGAATTACCATTTTCTTTCTGTTCTCAAACTTTTCAGGTCAACTTTTCTCTGAACACCGTTCTGTCTTCCTTTCTCCTCTCCCAAACCACTCCTAGATCAGATATTTGGTGGATGTGCTGTAGGTCCAAATTATTTGCCACCCTTCCCCCTAACTGGTCTGGTACCTGTGCTCCAGTCCAATTAGTAATGCCTTTTAGACTTCTATCCTTACCTCCCTCTCACTCCCCATATTATTCCACACCTCCTTTTTATTTCCGACATACCCGCTCCCTTTTCCATATGCCTACTAATATCTCCTTACATGGCCCTGGAGTATACATAGATGCTATTGGAGTCCCTAGGGGTGTCCCAGACAGATTTAAAGCTAGGGATCAAGTTGCTGCCGGTTTTGAATCTATTATACCCCAAATTACTATTAATAAGAATGTTGACTGGATTAATTACCTTTATTATAACCAACAACGTTTCCTTAACTTCACCAAAGGCGCTATTGAAGGCATACATGAACAGCTTGACCGTACTTCTCTGATGACTTGGCAAAATCGTCTAGCCTTGGACATGTTACTTGCGGAAAAGGGAGGTGTCTGTTGTATGTTTGGCGATGCTTGTTGTACATATATTCCTAATAATACCGCGCCAGATGGATCAATAACTCGTGCATTGGCAGGCCTCACTGCTCTCTCTAATGAACTTACCACTAATTCTGGCATTACAAATCCCTGGGATCAGTGGTTTGCATCCTCCTTCGGATCCTGGGGACAATGGATAAGATCTGTTTTCATTTCTTTGGTTGTGGCATTTTGCCTCCTCCTCCTGGTTGGTTGTTGTATTATCCCTTTGTTTCGCTATATAATATCTAAGTACTTTACCGCCTCTATGGAAAGGGCATATATGCTACATGAGGAGCACATGTCTCGTATAGCTTCTTCCATTTTCTCCTCCCCATCCCCTTTCCCCCCCCCCTTCCCCTTCATCAACCATTTCAATTTAATTATATTGCCCACATCATTTTGTTCAAAAAGGGAGGAGTGTAAAAACATAAAATGATGTAATTGAACAAAATGTATGTGTGTAAGTACAGAAAATAGAACAGAATGATCAAACTTGTTTGTGTTTTGCGTACGTGACAAAAAGCATGTATACTTTCTGGAAGTTTTCTTTCAATGATGTGTGTGACAAGAAAATATACCTTTAGGGTAAGGACTTTACAAATTGGAATAATACAAAATGAGTCAGGACGCTATTTTTATTGCTTACGTGGTCAACGATCAGGAGACTAGAAAGGTATAAAAGAGCAAGGATATCTGCGCTCGAGGTAGATGAAGTGCGGTGTCCTAGGACTGTGTTTCTCTGTCATTTTACCCTTGTCTGGTATGTATCAATAAAGGGTTTTTACTAATTTTAATTTTCTTCTCTGTCTTCAGTCACAAAAAGTGTCCACACTAGCAAAGCAGTGGGTCCAGATGGAGTATCGCCACGACTGCTGAAGGCCTATGCGTTGGAGCTGGAGAGTCCTTTACAGCGCATCTTCAACCTGAGCCTGGAACAGGGGAGAGTCCTGAGGCTTTGGAAAACATCTTGCATCACCCCAGTCCCAAAGGTATCACGTCCTAGTCAGCTGAATGACTTCCAGCCTGTCACCCTGACGTCACATGTGATGAAGACCATGGAGCGGCTGCTGCTTCACCACCTGAGGCCACAGGTCCGCCACACCCTCGACCCTCTGCAGTTCGCATACCAGGAGAAGGTGGGAGCGGAGGATGCCATCATCTATATGCTACATCCCAGGTCTCAGCATCACAGTACAAACCAAATACTAGCTTAGCAGACATTGTCTCACATTGCATTCAGCACTTTAGTAATTTTAATCCTGTAACTGAGCAGGAAGTCTTAACTTTAATTTCTAAAATGAAGCCCACTACTTGTTCCCTAGATCCAGTGCCAACAAAACTAGTAAAAAGTGCAATGGATGTTCTTGCAGCGCCTATTCTAAACATAATCAATAGTTCATTATTGCATGACACAGTACCTGAAGCACTAAAAGTGTCAGTCATTAAGCCATTACTTAAAAAGTCAGACCTTGACCCACACATACTAAATAATTATAGGCATATGTTCAAATGAACCCTTTCTCTCTAAAATACTAGAAAAAGTACAACTACAACAACATTTATTTATATAGCACATTTCCATACAAAGAAGTAGCTCAAAGTGCTTTACATAATGAAGAAAAGAAAAATAAAAAACAAAGTAAGAAACTGAAATAAGACAAGATTAGTTAACAAAGAATAAGAGTAAGGTCTGATGGCCAGGGAGGACAGAAAAAACAAAACAAAACTCCAGACGGCTGTAGAAAAAAATAAAATCTGCAGGGGTTCCAGGCCACGACACCGCCCAGTCCCCTCTGGGCATTCTACCTAACATAAATGAATAGTCCTCTTTGTATTTAGGGTTCTTACGGAAGGACTTGCTGATGATGGTCATGCAGACTTCTAGCTTTTGATCCAGCAATGTTGGAACATCACGGTGCTTTGAGTAGATGGTGGTGGTGCAAGTAGTCACCAGTCAGCTTCAGTCACACCTTACGCATTACAATTTATTTGAGAAATTTCAGTCTGGTTTCCGCACTGGTCATAGTACAGAAACGGCACTAACGTGGGTTGTAAACGACATTCTGATATCCTCTGATGAAGGAGACTCCACTGTAATTATGTTGTTGGACTTAAGTGCAGCATTTGACACCATTGACCATTCTATTTTACTGCACAGGCTAGAAAATGATGTTGGGCTTACAGGCACCGTGCTCACTTGGTTTAGTTCTTATTTATCAAATCGATTCCAATATGTACAGAAATGGGCCGACAGTACTCCATCATTATACACAAAAGTTCAATATGGTGTCCCACAGGGCTAGGTACTGGGACCTTTACTGTTTTCACTTTACATGTTTCCACTGGGATCTCTCATTAGGAAACATAATGTTCATTTTCACTCGTATGCAGATGGCACCCAGTTATACCTTTCATTTACATCAAATGAAGTTTCTACAATGTTGTCTTTAATTAGTTGTCTTAGTAAATTAAAGGAGTGGATGAATGAGAACTACTTGTCTTTAAATACAGATAAAACAGAGATGTTAATTGTTGGAGGGAATGACGGTGATCATAACAATATTTTGTCATCATTTAACTCAGTTGGAATCTCCATTAATTTCAATGAATCAGCCCGCAATCTAAGCGTTATCTTTGACTCTAGCATGTCATTTAAAGCGCATATTACAAAGTAGTCCAAATCATATTTCTTCCATCTTAAAAATGTTAGGAAATTAAGGCACTTTCTAAATAAACAGGATTCTGAGAAATTAATTCATGCATTTATTTCTAGTAGGAGTGACTAGTGCAATGCGATGTTCACTGGATGTTCAAACTGTACTTTATACAGCCTCCAGTTAATCCAAAATGCTGCTGCAAGAATTATTACAAGAACAAGAAAATATGAACACATAACTCCAGTTCTTAAATCCTTACACTGGCTCCTGGTTAAGTTTAGGGCAGATTTCAAAATCCTCCTTTTAACATATAAAGCATTAAATGGCCAAGGTCCGGCTTACTTGTCTGAACTTATCATGACTTACAAACCAGAGCACACATTAAGATCTCAAGATGCCAGTATGCTTATGATTCCAAGGAGTAATAAAATAACAGTGGGAGGTCGAGCTTTTAGTTACAGGGCCCCTAAACTGTGGAATGGTCTGCCTGCTACTATAAGAGATGCCCCTTCGGTCTCAGCTTTTAAATCCCGGCTGAAGACTCACTACTTCAGTTTAGCATATCCTGACTAGAGCTGCTGATTAACTGTACATACTGCATCTCTGTTGTTAGTCATTAGCACTAAAACATAAGTAACATGATAGTTATAATTAGATACTAACCCTCACCTATTCTGTTTCTCTTCACGGTACTCAAATGTGGCACTTGGTGCCACGGCCCACCTGCCAAGTTGTTTTGCCTGCGTAAGGCAAAGTCATCCCTGATGGAGGATCGCAGGAATCGTGGGAAAAAGGGGTCCTTTCATCGGATTGGCTGGCTCAATGCTGTTTCAGCCGTGGAATGGCCAAATGGGGGAGGCAGCTTGATGAATGAGGTCTCCAGGACTCTAAACAAATCCAAATCATATTATGTGATATCATCTACTGTTAAATTCTGCTATGTACTTCTAAAATTTTTATTTTCATACTGTATTGAAGATTTGTTCTGTTCTGTGTATTGTATTGTATTGTATTGTATTATATTGCCGGGTCCTCCCTGCGTGGAGTTTGCATGTTCTCCCCGTGTCTGCGTGGGTTTCCTCCGGGCGCTCCGGTTTCCTCCCACAATCCAAAGACATGCAGGTTAGGTGGATTGGCGATTCTAAATTGGCCCTAGTGTGTGCTTGGTGTGTGGGTGTGTTTGTGTGTGTCCTGCGGTGGGTTGGCACCCTGCCTGGGATTGGTTCCCTGCCTTGTGCCCTGTGTTGGCTGGGATTGGCTCCAGCAGACCCCCGTGACCCTGTTTGGATTCAGCGGGTTGGAAAATGGATGGATGGATGGATATTGACCCCCTTCTTTTTGACACCCACTGCACGCCCAGCCTACCTGCAAAGGGGTCTGTCTTTGAACTGCCTTTTCCAAGGTCATTAAATTTTTTCCCTACAAGGTTTTTTTTTGGGAATTTTTCTTTGTCTTCTTAGAGAGTCAAGGCTGGGGGGCTGTCAAGAGGAAGGACCTGTTAAAGCCCATTGCGGCACTTTTTGTGTGATTTTGGGTTATACAAAAATAAATTGTATTGTATTGTATTGTACACCGATCCCTCTCCGACATGGACAGAGGCAGTGGTACTGTAAGAATTATGTTTCTGGACTTCTCTAGCGCCTTCAACACCATCCAACCTCTGCTCCTTAGGGACAAGCTGACAGAGATGGGAGTAGATTCATACCTGGTGGCATGGATCGTGAACTATCTTACAGACAGACCTCAGTATGTGCATCTTTGGAACTGCAGGTCTGACATTGTGGTCAGCAGCACAGGAGCGCCGCAGGGGACTGTACTTTCTCCGGACCTGTTCAGCCTATATACATTGGACTTCCAATACAACTCGGAGTACTGCCACGTGCAAAAGTTCGCTGACGACACAGCTATCATGGGCTGCATCAGGAGTGGGCAGGAGGAGGAGTATAGGAACCTAATCAAGGACTTTGTTAAATGGTGCGACTCAAACCACCTACAACTGAACACCAGCAAAACTAAGGAGCTGGTGGTGGATTTTAGGAGGACCAGGCCCCTTATGGACCCCGGGATCATCAGAGGTGACTGTGTGCAGAGGGTACAGACCTATAAATACCTGGGAGTGCAGCTGGATGATAAATTGGACTGGAGTGCCAATACTGATGCTCTATGCAAGAGAGGACAGAGCCGACTATACTTCCTTAGTAAGATGCTGCAGATGTTCTATCAGACGGTTGTGGCGAGCGCCCTCTTTTACATGGTGCTGTGCTGGGGAGGCAGCATAATGAAGAGGGATGCCTCACACCTGGACAAACTGGTGAGAAAGGCAGGCTCTATTGTAGGCACGTACCTGGAAAATTTGACATTCGTGGCAGAGCAACGGGCGCTGAGCAGGCTCCTGTCAATCATGGAGAATCCACTGCTTCCACTGAACAGTATCATCTCCAGACAGAGGAGCAGCTTCAGCAATAGACTGTTGTCACTGTCCTGCTCCACTGACAGACTGAGGAGATCGTTCCTCCCCCACACTATACGACTCTTCAGTTCCACCAGGGGGGTAAACATTAACATTATACAAAGTTACTGTCTGTTATACCTGCATTTTTATCACTCTTTAATTTAATATTGTTTTTTATCAATATGCTGCTGCTGGAGTATGTGAATTTCCCCTTGGGATTGATAAAGTATCTATCTATCTATCTATCTATCTATCTATCTATCTATCTATCTATCTATCTATCTATCTATCTATCTATCTATCTATCTATCTATCTATCTATCTATCTATCTATCTATCTATCTATCTATCTATCTATCTAACATGCAACTTAAGAAAATTAGTTCCTTTTCAATCACTCTTGACGGTGATCTCATCAGACCTTCTTCTGATGCAAGGAATCTTGATGACATTTCTGATTCCTCCTTTTCTTATTCCACACACCTAAACCACATTAAGAAACTTTCTTACTTCCACCTCCATAACATGTCCCATATTCACTCATTCCTCTCCTTTTCTAAAGCTGAGAAACTTGTCAATGCTTTCTATTTTCACATCCTGCATCAATTATTGTAATTTCCTACTGACAGGTGCTGCTTCTAATCTCATATCACAGCTCCCAGTTGATCCAAAACTTTGCTGGAAGAGTTCTTACACAAACCAACAACAGCAAGCACATAACATCCATTCTGCTTCGCCTTCACTGGTACTCTGTGTCTTACAGAACTGAATATAAAATTCTGTTAATAACCTCCAAAGTTTTGTACTACATTACATTAGTTATTATTATTATTATTATTATTATTCTCCATCGTTATGCTCCTGTTCTCTCAATAAGTTCCTCTGTTTCTGGCAATCTTGTTGTGCCCCACACTAACTTGTACTCTATGGGTGTCAGGGCCATCAGCTGTAGAGCACCCAGAGTTTGGAATGAACTCCTGAAATTGATTATATCAGTTGACTTGATTCATTCTTTTAAAAAACTACGTAAAACTCATGTGTTCAGGAAGGCTTTTAATTTAATCTAACATTCTGCCCCTTCTTTCAGTTTACCACTCTGTCCAGGTGCTCAGGATAATTTATGTTTATATCACAAATTATGATATTTGTTCAGGCTTTTCTTCTAATGTTGAATTTAGTATTTTACTCTGGTTTATTGTCTTTTATTCTATTTAATGCTTTGTATATCCTTATTTATCTGTTTGAATGTTCTGTGCAGAAAATATATGTACCCCCTGTTTACACATACCCTGCTGTTTTTTTCTGAGATTCTGTGAAGCACATTGAAGATGGGAAGGGCACTATATAAATAAAATGTCTTCTTCTTCTTGTTGAAACACATGAACTAGTTAAGGCTGCAAGTTCCATAAGCCAGATTTATGGAGTTAGATGCTAAACTGTGGAACAGAATTGACAAGATGGTCTTTTCTGAAGTTCGTCTTATAAGATTTGCTAGTCCAGGTAACATCAACAAAATTAGAGGTTTTTACATATGGCTCAGATCTTGGTGTAAGAGCTGTGGGATATGGCCGGACATTCATCCCGGCCAATAACCCCAGGCCTCCAGATGGAGCCATCCCTGCAGCATGGAGGTGCCCCGAATGCCAGCAGAGAATCATGGACATTGCAGTTTTCCTTCACAGCCCTGCTGGATACCATGGGGGCCGCCAGAGGACGCTGCAGGGAGGCATAAAGATTTTTATGTGCACTATAACCTGGAAGTCTGCCCTAGTCACAGCGACAGAAGAAATGACGTACTTCCGGGATGAAGAAGAAGAGTTTTCACCTGACCCGGAAGTGCTGGATAATCACATGGACTGAGGGATCAAAAGCACTTCCGGGTCAAGGACTATAAAGGACTGCGGGAGATCCCAGACGGGTGAGTTGAGTCGGGAGAAAGAGTGACAACGGGTCTGGGATTGGAGGATTGTTTATTGGTTATTGTATTTGTGTATATTTATGAGTACAGTGGAGTGGAGGGTGCTTGGTGCACATTATTGTCCGAATAAAATTAATCGTTGGACTTTTATCTGGTGTCTGGCGTCTGATCTGAAGGTTCAAGGGGACAACAGTGCCCGCTATCTGTCACAGAGCCAATCTTAGAAAGTTAATGCTTTAAGTTAAACTCATATTAGTGTTTGCTTAATTTGAACAGATATAATTTTCTTCCATAGCCATAGAAAATGGTATAGTCTTTTTCCCCTTGTAAGTTAATATGAGATAGAACATTCTTGCTAACCTGGGTTCGCTTCCCGGGTCCTCCCTGCGTGGAGTTTGCATATTCTCCCCGTGTCTGCGTGGGTTTCCTCTGGGTGCTCTGGTTTCATCCCACAGTCCAAAGACATGCTGGTTAGGTGGATTGGCGATTCTAAATTGGCCCTAGTGTGTGCTTGGTGTGTGGGTGTGTTTGTGTGTGTCCTGCGGTGGGTTGGCACCCTGCCCGGGATTGGTTCCTGCCTTGTGTGCCCTGTGTTGGCTGGGATTGGCTCCAGCAGAACCCCGTGACCCTGTGTTCGGATTCAGTGGGTTGGAAAATGGATGGATGGATGGACATTCTTGCTATATCTGTAACATAGTGTGTTAATTGCGTCAGTTGTTGTTTAGAATAGGTCCCAGTGCTAAAAGGGACTGAAGGACCCATTTACAGTATGAAACTGGGATAGGCATACAGCTTTCTGATCATTTAGAAATGGTTCAACTATATGAGAGAACTTAAAGAAACAAACAAGATATATAAGCCTTAATAGGGATGGGAATTGATAAGATTTTCACGATTCCGATTCCATTTTCGATTCTGTTTAACAATTCGATTCTTTATCGATTCTCCTATCGATTCTTATTTTTAAAAAAGGAGAACGCACAGGTCGATTAACTTAGAACTTTGTTTTATATCTTATCTTTGAACAAGATAGAAATTTAGGAGTAGCATGACCTTACAAACCCAACAGTGAGATCTTAAGAGATCCACAGCCTACGGCTTCTCGATGGGGTGCCACGGGGTCCCCAGAAAAAAATGTGTAAATGTAAAATAATAATAAAATAAATATTCTTCTGTAGCAATAACAAAGTATAACATAAATTATTCTGTGGCAATTACACAAGAATGTCCAGAAACATTTACACTCTCCTTTTTAAAAGTATATAGGAGCTGAGCACTCAAAAATAAAACTACATCAGCCAGCAACAAATACAATCAACTCAAGTCCAATGGAACTGTGCACAGTGCAATTCTGCAACCATCAACTATTTTGACAGCTACATCCATGTTGGCCGCATTGTCAACAGTGGCTGCCACAACCTTTTCTTTGATACCATACTCCTCCAAGATCTCATCAATCTCCTCTGCTACAGCTGTCCCTGTCTGTGCCTGGTACACTGGTTTGGTTTTGAGGACTTTTTCTTGAGCCTGGCCATTCCTGACATAATGCAGCGTTACTGTGAGGTAATGATCTTGACTAAAACTTGCCCATCCATCTGCAGTGACGGCTGCCTTCAACACGTTTCAGCTCAGAAATGGAAACGGATGAAACATCCATGGTAAGAGGAGAACACGCAAATTTGACATTCCCTGACTTAGCCTACAATTATTTAAACACATTCACTTACCGAAAATCGGGGGCATCTACTGTGGCAAACGGGTGCAAGCCTTTTACCACAAACTTAGTCACTGCTCGGTGACATTCGTCTATCCTGGCCTGTGTCATTTTACTTTTCCCTGCCTCTGTGAAAGGAGAAGCTACCGGTAGACTGCAGCGAGAACTGCCAGCATCTGAGACAGCCAGACTCTGTCTGTCTCTCTCGTCATGGTCATCTAAATGCAATGCACAGTAATAGCAGGTTTTGCAATAAGGCAAATCGCGCTAACATAATATGCAATGTTAGTTGATTAGTTACCTGCCGTATTAACGGGAGAGGACCTGCAAACGTTACCGCTGCTGCTGGGTTGAGATTCACTAGTCCGGAGCGGATCAAAAACACAACATTCATTTAAGGTTATCGCGTGTTTTGTGTGCAAATGCTTTTGCATATTCGTAGTGTTTCCTCCCTTTGATGAAATATCTACTTTGCAAGTATTGCAAGTTGCCCTGTTGTCATCCTTTCTCGTTAAGTATAACCAAACTTTTGAGCATTTGTGCCGCTTAGGCGCCATGTTTCCTGCTGGGTAAATGACGCTACACAACGCGGTGACATCATTCAAGGCGACTAGAATCGATAGGGGAATCGTTTGCAAAAATGGCAAACAATTCCAAGGAATTGAAACAGTGGGAACCGGTTCTCAACAAGAACCGGTTTTCGATTCCCATCCCTAAGCCTTAAACAGAACTTTTCTTTTCTTGCAATACCAATCTTTTCTCTATTTTTGTGTGAACTGTTTTTACTAAAATTTTTAAAACGAAGATATTTTGTCTGTGGAATCATTTCAACGTGTCAAGCTTTTTCCAGAATCCCATGAAACATACTGAAGCTGCAGAACTTTGGTAATTTTGGGTAAATGTAGCTACACTTGGTGTAGGATAGAGGAGCATAGGTGTTTGGACAGAGGGGTTCTTTCTGGAAAAGATTGGACCTCTTGCACTGTGTTGAGTTACATTTGAACCAACGGGGCACCAATAAATTTGGGAACAGTTTGACTAGGTTTGTTAAGGATTGTTTAAAGTAGAAAATGATGGCAAGAAGTTTAGGCTAGGCCAGGTTTATAACTTCACATGAAGAAACAATTTACAGTATTAACACAAATCTTTAAGACAACTTTGAAATTACTATACCACAATGAGTAACATATTAAAATTGCTTGCCTTATTTCATAAGTATCAAGCCGCACATGGTGTTTATTATGGTGTTTTAGCAATGACAGAAACCTGAGTCCTTCTGTGGGATTTGGATGTGTATAACATAGAGAGCAATACATTATTTAGGAAGACGGGAAAAACTGAAAGGGTGAGGAATACACATTTATGTTAAACAGAAACTGAATGTGATAGAGGAGTGATGTTGGCAGTTTGTTATAAAGCCTCTAATGCAGACAAGAGTTTCATTGTGAATCTTTTTAATGATATTGTAGGATTGTTAAATATGGATGGATAGCCAAATAGCAACACTTGCTTTGTGAACAAGGTAGGTGTTGTCTCTTTAAGAGACTAATTCACCCAGCTGTATAAAATGGCCTAGAAAAACTCTGGAGCCGAATGTTTGAAGACATCAAAGGCTAACAGGTGTTCAATGGTAAAGCAGCAAGGAAGTAAAATTTGTGTGCCACACATTGTCACTTTTTCCTGGTAGGTTTTAATTATTGAAATGGTTTTATTTTTTGATAGTTATTTGTATTTTAGTGAAAATTTATCACTTTGTTAGTTTTTTTTTACTCTTTTCACTATGGCGTTAAATTTATTTGCTGTGTGTTATTGCTAATAGTTTGTGAATTTTGTTTTACCTTGTTTTAATATGGGTTCACTAGTTCTTGTAAGGCTTGTTGGGTTTTTTGCATATTTTTTATTACCACAATTTTAATTTTATTTATGCACAATTTTTATTGGTATTCATAATACTAATAGATGCCTCAAGGAGTTGTATTTTTTTTATTATATTTGTTTATATGTTATTTGTAATGCAACCATAAAGGCATGAGCATTTATTATATTGAATGCTGAATCTGGGCTACAATATGAAAAATGCTATTTTAGAGTAAAAAATTAGTAATAAGGGCTTTAGTTACCTAAACATTAACTGAGACAACAAAAAGAGGAGAACAAGAACAGAAATTCAAAGACATAATCAACAATATTATTTTTTAACACTGTAAATGTTGTTGAACAATATTTAATGTAAAGTTCATGTTGTAGATAATTGGTTTTATAATGTGTTACATAACCTTATAAATATATAGTTTAAATATCTAAATTTAAAAACGTGATGTATATAGTAAATTTACATGTTACAATTTATTTGTTAAGTGACTTTAAGATAATATGTACTGTATATAAAGTAATGTGTCTCGCGAGAATGCACTTAGGGGTTATCAGGAGAACATGAGAAGGACCTGCCCCATGGACCGCAGGTGGGTGAATGTCTCTCGCAAGGCTCTGCCATGTTGCATTAAAGGTTTCAAACTGAAACGTCTGAAGCTAAAACAGACAAAGTGATTTAAGGACCTCTTTTCATGACAAGCGGCCAACGAGTTCTCACGGCGTGGAGGCGTGACGGTGTGAGTAACAAGAGCCCAAGCAATAAAAGAACCGACCTGTGTCTGTGTTGTTGTGAAGAGAGCTACAAACACATTATGCTTAGGTGATGTGTCTTAGGGGTCTGTGGCAGTGTGCAGGTTTTTAGTTAAAGCAGTGTGTCTCATGCTCTGTGGGTGCACATGGCTGTGGAGCTATATAACAAAGGAGTGTTCGGTGTGGAGGTTAGCTGATTGCTTGATCACTACAGCTGTTCCACATTGGCACTCTGCAGGTGCTAATTAGGGTGCTGCACCCAAAGAGTATATAAAGAGCCTGAGTAGGATAGAAGAAGAAGACAAGAAATCGAGAAAGAAAAATCATGGGGGAAAGAAAGAAGAGAATCCACTGACAGCCAGAGTTAGTCAAAGGTGCCGAAGTGGTTGGGTAAATTCCATGGAGGAGTGCAGGAAGAAGTAGTTCAAGGGTAGATTAAATTGCTTCTGTTGAGTTTGGGAGCAGGAGCTATCTTGCACTCCTATGTATCCTGCATATGATGGGATAGGCAAACGCGAGACAGAGCTAGGTTCAGCACGTACCAGCAATGCCAACACAAAGGTGGCCAGCAAGGGAGTCATTTGGCAGCTGCTGTTTCTAGAATTTTGCCTCCACTGATTATACTAAGGAGATGAGTTAGTGGAGTGAGAGGAGTAGAGAGATCAACAAGATAAGAGCAAGAGCAGTACTAGAAATAGCAATTTTTAAAAGACTGATTTTTTTTTACTCTTGATTTTACTGGAGTATTTATTGATAACTTTGTAAAACCAGTCTTAGAATGTTAATGTTAGAATTGCTTCATTTTTTATTTGAACTGTTTCGCTTTGAATTTTACTAAAATGTTTAAAACAAAGATGTTTGGTCTGTGGGATTATTTGAAAATGTGTCACATTATTGCCAGAACTGTCCTATGAAGCAAACTAAAAGCTGCAAAACCTTGGTAATTTGGGACAAACGCAGCTACAAATTTCATCAGAAAACTGTTATTGGAGAACTTTGAGCTAGAAATTATCATCTGAGGACTTGTGGTCCAGAATTCATCAATGAAAGAAAAAGAGTTAAACAAATGAGGTACTGTTTTCTTCTTTTCTATTTATGCATGATCAGAACTGAAAGCTAAGGATGCTGTGTCTTAACTTGAGACTGTAATAGAATAAAAGAATATAAAGGCATCGCAGACTATAGTTTCTATTGTTGGTGTAAAATAAAGAAGCATGACTTCCCTTTGCTGGAGAAAAACAGAGGAATATTACAATTGTGACATGCAGTAGTTGCTGTTGAGAAGCCGTGGCCTGTAAACGCTGTCAGTTACTTCTGCAGCTTTAAAGACATCCAAATGGAGCCTAAATGTAGTCACAGGGAGTGATAGGAGTACAGATTCAAATGAGGATCAATTAAATATACTTAATGTTCATATAAAGAAAAGGCACGGTCAGCTTTATGTCCAAAATCAAAAGCCTTAAGGCGATCCTGCAGATTTTTCTTCAATACTGTACTGTTCAAAACTGTATGAAAAAGACTTTCACCATATACAGCCTTAACTTGATGAGCTGAATCGAAGGATATTACCCCTACTGACTAAAGATAAGGAAATGAAACAACAGATTATTTCCAAATTTAAGAATTTCAATGAATTTGCTGGGAGAACAATGATATGGCTCTATGAAAACAGCCAAGTTTGAAGTCTAGTTAATGAACAGTTAGCAAATTGTCTTTATGAATTACAACTACTAGAACAGGGTTGCATAGAAACCAATACCTCTCAATCTTCACAAAGAGTTGAAAGTAAAGTACAGTACACCTTTTCCTCACACATGTGCTTTGCTACTCACTCAGGTGGTCACGTGGCTGACATGTGGTTTGCAAACACTAGAGGCTGTTAAGAGTTTTTGGTCTGTTCTGTGGTGTAAGATTTAAATTAAAAAAAAATACATTTTGCTCTTAAAAACTTGGGTTTTGGTTGCCGATAAGGAACCGTGTGGGAATTTTTAAAGCTTTTTTCCCTTTAGAAGGATTTTTTTTGCTTTTTTTTTCACCCGCACAAGAGCAAAAGTAGCTGGGTGTTTGGAGGTGCACTTGGAAAAGTTACTTGTACTTGTTCTTGTTATCTGTATTTGAATTAGCATCGAGGAGGTAGGGTAGAAAGAAGCAGTAACTGATATCAGCATTTGTAGCAAATAACTACGTCATCATAACAACGATTCCTTAGTTTAAAGGAAAAGAAAAAAAGGCCACGGCTGACTTCAAAGCATTAAAAGGGGAAGGCTCAGCGGTGCGCAGGTAAGCGGCCATCGTTAAGAAGCAGGCACAAGGGACTGTAGGAGCAAATAAGGTAGTAAAGTTTTATTTGTTTATTTTAGATTAAACAGTCCTTAGCGGGCCAGAGGTAGAACAGTTAAGTGGGCGACAGCATAAGGGTTCATTAATATGGGGGAATATAAACAGTGCCAGTGGAGAGCTTATAAGTAAGAGGAGCACAAAGTTAGGAGAAGAGACCGAGAAAAGTAAAGTTAACCTCATAGAAAGACAAATAGTAGGCAGCTGAGAGGGAGAACAGTACAGGAGCTCAAGGGGACAGAAGGTGTAAAATATCTGGAGCAGATCTTAGTGTTACCATTTAAGTTAAGGAGCAGCCGAAAGAAGAAGAGATTTAATTTTAAGAAAAAAAAAAAGTTCAGGCAGTTTACTAATCCCAAATCAAATTTTAATAATGAGGCCAGTGTAATGCAAGTCCTGTTGGATGTTGGACTTTTTAGATGATGGTTTGGAAGAGCCAGTTGTCTATGAGGGCTACATCTGCAAAAGATCCCAGCTGATCCAGCACCTTGAGCTCTGGGTCGCTGAACTGGAGGAGGAGTTGGCTGACCTGCGTTGTAATAGAGAATTGGTGGCCCAGGTGTCCTTTAGAGAGATAGTGTGCCCCCACAAGGTGGCGCAGAAGGAGATTCCAGACCAGACAGGTAGAAATAGGTGGGTCATGGTCACAAGGCGTAAGGTAAAGGGTGCACACTGTCCGGGGACATCTACCCCAGAATTAGAAGTGTCAAGTATCATGTCCTTGCGGAGCTAGACGGTGTCTCTGATAATTCTGAGGTGATAGGCAGGGATGAGGAGCCCCAACGGGCCACCTCAAAACCACTTCCCAAAAAAAGAGAGGTAGTGATAGTTGGGGACTCAATCATTAGGGGGATTGAAGCGCAGGTGTGCTCCAGAGAGAGAGAGATTCTTGCACAGTGTTTTGTCTTCCGGGAGCACAGGTGGGAGACTTCCCTGGAAGGGTGGATAGGCTCTTGGCCAGAGCTGGGGTGGATCCAGTTGTCATTGTCCATGTTGGAACAAACGACATACTGTACATAAGGTTAGTCTGTCAGGAGTTAGGTGCCAGGCTGAGGAGCAGAACTGACAAGGTAGTCTTCTCCGAAGTTCTGCCTGTGCCACGCGCCAGTCCAGGTAAGACTGAGGAGATTAGAAGGCTTAACGCATGGCTCATATCTTGGTGCAGGGTAGAGGAGTATAGGTTTATGGGGCATTGGGACTCCTTTTGGAACAGATGGGTCCTGTTCCGCCATGATGGGTTACATCTGAACTGGATGAGCACCAATGTATTGGGGAGGCGTATGTGTAGGCTAGTCGAGGATTGTTTAAACTAGGGAATGGGGGGGCAGGGAGTTTTGGACAGGCCAGGCTTAGATCTATACATGGAAGAACAAACAATGGTGTAGAAATAAAAATGCATAGTAATGTAAATTCTAAGCAAACATTTAAATGTAGAAGGAGTAACACATTAAAATACCTTGTCTTAATGCTAAAAGTATCAAAAAATAAGGTAAGTGAGTTGGAGTTGTATGTATCAGAGCATATGATATTATAGCAATAACGGAAACCTGGCTAAATAACAAGGATGGGGATGAGTGTAACATAGAGGGATACACATTTTTAGGAAGGATAGACAGAACAGAAAAGGAGTTGGGGTTGCTGTTTATGCCAAACAGGATTTAAATGTAAATCCTCTTCAGTTGGATGATGAGCCCCATCTTAGTGAGGACATTTGGCTTCGCCTGGAAAATATTAGGGAGAGAGGTCTTATTTTAGGAGGGTGTTACAGACCACCCAATTCAGACAGTAATTTCAACACACATCTTTTTAGTAATATCAAAAAGGCAAGTTTACAGGGAGACATTATAGTCATTGGGGACTTTAATTATCCAAATATTAACTGGGATAGCCTTGCAGATAGAGGAGCACAAGAGCAGGGGCTTCATGTATAACGCTGTGTGTAGAACTCACACTATAACATGGCGTAAGCACAAAAGTGGGAATGTGCGTACGCACAGAAAAATCCAGATGCAGGAATCTGTGCGTATGCAAACTTTCACGTTCTTCCACTACATAAATCCCGATCAGCGTGAAAAGTAACGCACGCGCACGCGCCTTCTGTCCTGCCCCAACTCCTCCCAGAATTATGCCTCTTTGAATATGCAAATCGATATAAATAGCCTTCTGTGAAAAGACATTGGGAAAAGCACGGGGGAAAATATAAGAATTTCATTTCATACCAAGTGGAGGCAAAGGAAAAACATACTATTTGTTGGTTTAAACAGTGGTATAATCAACAAAAGAAAGTTGATCGAGTGAAATAGTGTTGGAGAAACTCGAAAGCTCAAGTTCACAAAGTCGCACAGTGCCCGAAATAAAAAAGAAGTTGTCACATATCAAAGTCGGCATGAAAAGGCGACTCGTAGCAGACCGTCTGAGTGTCATGTGAAAGCTTATTAGGGTACAGAGAAAAAAAAATAGGCACACAGTGGGAAAAAAGCACGAAATGTCAACTTTATTCTCGAAATTTCCACTTTAATCACGTAGTTTATTTTGTCATTAAAGCAGAACATCATAAACTTCATCTTAAAATCGTTTATTTTACTAGTTTCTCAAAACCCATCGTAACTAAAGTAGGACGTAAAATGCTTTGTTCTGTGTTTGATTTTCTATGTGCTCTATGTGTGTGAATCACTACGTGCTTCCGTTCTTTCTCTTTCTCCGACAGGACACAGAATCCATTACATTCGTGATATTACAGCTCTCTGAATAATTAAAATACTGAGATGTATACGTGATATCTTTTTCATGATGATAGGAATGAAAGCATGTTATTAAACATGGGAACATCGTGGCGCAGTGATTGTTCATATCTCACGCAAGAGGCTTGCTGCGCCATGCGCGACCTTCGATAAAATAATTTATTACAGAAGTACTATCTCTTTCAAATGTACTAACCTCCAATTCCTGTCCTTACTTTTCTTTCTCCAAATACCCAATCGCCAAACAATCAGCTCTGTAATAGACGTTAAGCCATCTGTAAGCTTAGAACGCCAATTCTTCAAAACTTTTAAGGAACATTGAAATATCTATGTAGTACATGTTTAATTATTCTATCCGTCTATCCTTCCAGTGTCGCATCAGCACCAGCAATAATACAGCGCAATAACAATACAGATTATTTAAATGAAGTTAAAGTTTTATCTGTATACTATAAGCAACATATTTTGCTGCATTTCATGTTAAAAATGATATCGTCATCATACGCACTTTATAAAGTGGCGCAGGTTGTGCAATATTATAACTGTAGTGCAAGTTTGCAGTGGGGTAATTGTACTTATAAGTACAAACAGTTCTACAAGGAGCGCTTGATGGACTGATTGAGTGCGTTTATAGTTCTTGGGATGAAACTGTTTCTGAAACGCGAGGTCCGTACAGGAAAGGCTTTGACGCATTTTGCCGTGGCTGAGGTAGTGTGTGCTTGAGACTGTATACCGTTAATTCTCTTTCCGATCAGCTGCTGCTGCGATTCCCCACTCAGATACAGTGATATAAATACTCCGAGTGGTGCAGTGAGAGTAATATGGAAAAAGATGATCCGCTGTGGCAACCCTTAACGGGAGCAGCTGAAAGAAGAAGAAGAATATGCAGTGAGCGTAACAACGCTAAAGCAGTTATGGTATTTGGAATACTATGGCTATTCCCTGGACCATTATATTGCTACAGGTTAATTACAATCAGATGCATTACATCTGCATTACATGCATTACATTAATAAACAATATGCAGTTAATTTCAGTGTATTTATAAAGCCACATCAGGAATGTGGGTCTAAGAAAGAAAGGGTAACCACACAGGAACAGTAGCACTGTTTTGATGCTGGGTGCCGCCAGTCTACAAAACCGAGCGGAAAAATTGCGTACGCCAGGGTATGAGGTACCGTGGAAATGTGCGTGGCTTTACGCCAAGTTTAGGTTTTATACATCGCGATTTGAGCGTGGAAACGTTTGTACGCAACATTTCTGTGCGTATGCACCATTTATACATGAGGCCCCAGGAGTTTTTAGAAGTAATCAGTGACTGTTTTCTAACACAGCATGTTAAAGCACCAACAAGGGATGAAGCCTGTCTGGATTTAGCATTTTGTAATAATCAGGATATAATTGAGGGTATAGAGGTGATTGAACCACTAGGGTCAAGTGACCATAATGTAATACAATTCTCAGTATTTTGTAAGAGTACAGATGCAAAGACTAAAATTGTTAAGTTGAACTTTGGTAGGGCTAATTTTGAGCAGATGCGACAATGTCTAAGTAGGATAAACTGGGATAAGCTTTTAAGTGTGGAGACAGTCGAGGAGCATGCTTTACATGTAATGCAGGACAGATACATACCTAAATTTGGAATTAATAGGAAACTAAAAAAAACTCCATGGTAGATTAATAAAGATTTAAAAAAGGAGTTGCAAAGGAAAAAAACTGCTTTATAAGGCATATAAGACTGCAAAGTGAATCGTAGAGCATATGAGAACATGAGGGCAACCATAAAGAAGGATATCAGGGAGGCTAAAAGACAGTTGGAGAGGAATATAGCAGATAAGGTGAAAGATGACCCTAAGAGATTCTTTCAGTATTTTAGTAGTAAAAGAACAGTCAATGAGGAGGTCAAGTGCATCAGAAATAGTAAAGGGGAATTAAAAGATACAGACAGTGAAATAGCGGATGCCCTAAACTTACATTTTTCTGAGGTGTTTACAAGTGAGCAAGTGGATAACCTCCCAGAGGTAACAGGGACTACTAAGGAGGTACTGTGGGATTTGGAAATTGTAGAGGGAGAAGTGCTGCTCAGATTAAATAAGCTGAAATCAAACAAATTACCAGGACCAGATAATATTTACTCTTGAGTTCTTAAGGAGGCTAGCGAGTACATAAATAAACCCTTGACACATATTTTTAGGAAGTCACTGCATTCTGAAGGACTGGAAAATGGCAAATATCATCCCATTATATAAAAAGGGTGACAGGGCAGATCCAAGCAACTATAGGCCAGTAAGCTTAACATGCATCACATGAAAATTAATGGAAGGAATTATTAAGGATAAGATTGAGCAACACCTGGCAAGGACAGGAGTTATTAGGAACAGTCAGCATGGGTTCAGAAGAGGGAGGTCATGTTTTATTAAAATGCTGGAATTCTATGAGGAGGCAACAAAAGGATACGATCAAAGTGGAGCATACGATATTATTTATCTGGACTTTCAGAAAGCATTTGATAAGGTGCCACATGAGAGGTTGGGCATCAAATTTAAAAGAAGTGGGAGTTCAGGGTGATGTTTTCAGATGGGTGCAGAATTGGCTCAGACACAGGAAGCAGAGAGTGATGGTGCAAGGAACCTCATCAGAACTGGCCGATGTTAAGAGTGGTGTTCCACAGGGGTCAGTGCTAGGGCCGCTGCTATTTTTAATATATATAAATGATTTAGATAGGAATATAAGTAACAAGCTGGTTAAGTTTGCAGATAATACCAAGATAAGTGGATTAGCACATAATTTGGAATCCGTTATATCATTACAGAAGGACTTGGATAGCATACAGGCTTGGGCAGATTTGTGGCAGATGAAATTTAATGTCAGTAAATGTAAAGTATTACACATAGGAAGAAAAAAATGTTAGGTTTGAATACATAATGGGCGGTCAGAAAATCGAGAGTACACCTTATGAGAAGGATTTAGGAGTCATAGTGGACTCTAAGCCTTCTTAATGGCTTCTGAACACTGTTGGGAAGTCGATAGCTAACAGAATGTTAGGTTATATAGCACGATGTGTGGAGTACAAGTCCAAGGAGGTTATGCTCAACCTTTATAATGCACTGGTGAGGCCTCATCTTGAGTACTGTGTGCAGTTTTGGTCTCCAGGCTACAAACATAGCAGCACTAGAAAAGGTCCAGAGAAGAGCGACAAGGCTGTTGTATCAGTCTGGAACTAACTGCAGCTGTTGTATCAGTCAAAATGAAAATGATGCAAAAACAAAAGAAAACTTCAAATACCCTTGCAAGAATCTACATTTTGGACTGATTGCACCACAGTACTAAAGTACATTTCAAATTAAAATGCTTGATTCAAGACCTTTGTTGCCTCCAAAATCACAGTGATCAGAGATCATTCATAACTTTAACAATGTAAGTATGTCACATCCACCCCAAATCTGGCAGATCAAACAACAAGAGGACTAAGCATGGAAAGCCTTCTCAGAAGTACCATATGGTCACAAGGCCCAAGTTTCTTATTGAAGCCAGAACATGAATGGCCAAAATGACCAGATCAAATGAATGATTCACTTTATGAAGGTGATCCAGACATTACGAGGTGAGACACAAAAATAACCGGACTGGGCTTGGGGCTTTCCTGGAAAACCATCTGGAGGCTGGACGTACATGATTCATACAACTATATCCCCTCCTACATGCCCTCTCAAACCACCGACCGGCTAGGTATATCCTGTGAATAGCCCAGTCAGTATTTGCACAACAATCACTAAACGAGTTGCCGCTATAATGTTGAGTGAAAAAGTCGAACAGCAACTCAAGATAAAATTTCTTGGGAAATTGAACAAAATGGCCAAATGAACTTATGAAATGATAAAAATGGTGTATGGTGTCTCGCACCCCTCATAAAGACATCAAATGACCCAAATGATTTAGAAGCTCTGACACCCAATAACATTCGTTACTGAAGACACAGTCCAATATACCTCCTGGACTCTTTTCTAAAAATGCCGAAAGACGCTCAAAAACACTGGAAGCAAGTTCAAAACATGGATGATTATTTAAGTATTTTTCAATACTTCAAGGATGTCAAAAATAGCTTACACAAAGAATAAATTTTGAACCTGGGATATCATTTTAGTAATAGAGTTTGAATGCATACCAAGCCAGCATACTAGACAGACCCATGAATAAACTGTGCCTGCTACAAGAAACAGCTAATAATTGAAATAAGAAATTCTTAAATGTTTGTTTGCAGTTATTTAAAAACCATATCTAGGGAATAGGAATAGTTTGTGGCTCTTTTTGAAGTAAAATATAGTAATCGTCTCTGCTCCTGCATATAATTAGCGGCCAGAAATGTAAGAGCCAATCTTAGAATGTTAATGTTTGAATTGCTTAATTTGAATAATAGAGTATCAGATTCTTACAGTTACTTAGAATATGGTATAGTCCTTACCCCCTGTAAGGTTAACATAAAATAGAACGTCTTTTGCTATATTTGTAAGACTGAGTGCTATTAAGCCAGTTAGGAAATAGTTTCATTGCTGGCATGGACTGTCAGATAAATTTGCAAAAAGCAGATTGGCATACAATTTACTGACCATTTTGACATGAACATTTGACAGTACAACTGTTTGACAAAATTTAGTGAAATTAAACTTTTCTTAAACAATAAGTTTTCCTTTCTTTAATATCAATTTTTTCTCTATTTTTTGTGTGAACTGTTCTGCTCTGAATTTTACTAAAACTTTTAAAACAAAGATATTTGGTCTGTTTGGTCTTATTTTTGAAAATGCATTGCAGTAACTGACTGACTAAAAGCTGCAGAACCTTGGTAATTTGGGAAAACCATAGCTCCAAACATATTTGTTGATTATAACTGAGAGCATTGGTTAAAAATGAAGTTATGAAAGCTAAGGTTAATTTAATTTACACTAACTGACTGACTAAAAGCAGCAGAACCTTGGCAATTTGGGAAAAACATAGCTACAAACATATTTATTGATTATAACTGAGAGCATTGGTTAAAAATGAAGTTATGAAAGCTAAAGTTAATTTAGAGAAAAATATTGTAAAAATCTAAAAGATGAACCAAAGATATTCTTTTAGTATTTTAAAAGTACAATAATAATCAAGAAGGAGGCAAAATATATTAGGAACAGTAAGGGCAGAATAAAATAGCAAATGTTCTAAGTTTGCATTTTTAATATGTTTGTACATATGAAGTAATGCATAACATTCCACCAGGAATTTGTAAATAACCTAATACGAAAATTGTTAAGGAGTGTCATGCGCACATGGGGAACAGTTTGAAAGTTTAGGTGGTGGTAATTCTCTGTCGAGACAGGAGATGGTGCTGTTTACTAATGACCTCTCTTCTTCCCCTTCTGCCGAAAGGAAGACTGACACCGTTCCACCTCTGACATCACTTCTGGGGTCCATCCACCTGGGCCAACCTCTTCCTCCCAGAATGTCTGAAATCAGGAGCAGCTGCCATCTTGAGTAGTCTACCCGAGACAGAAGTCAGGATGACTCACATTTTTGTATTATACACACATTTATTTTCAAATCAATTGTTCTACATGTATATGGGGTTGGCAGCAAGGTGCCCCAAACCTTTGACTTTGTCCTACTTTTTCTTTACAGTGGCAAAGTCAGCTGAATTCTACCAGGCAAGACTTGATGACAGAGTCCCAAGATGTGACATCAATCATACAGGCTATGACTTCAGAGATCCAGGCATTGAAGGTCCAGGTGGGGCAACAATGGACCCAGCTCGCCAAAGTGAAGGTACGTAACCAAGCTCGTGTTGCTCTCTAGTGGGATCTCCAGATGGGACTGTCCAAGGTATTATTACCACTACATTCCAATAACAATATTTAGACTTACCTGTTAGTGTTCTAAAGAAATGTCACACGTCATCACTGGGAATGATTTTATTGGTGCTGTTTTTAAGGAGAGTGGCACAGCAGGCCTTATCACAACCTTAACAAGCATGCAGCCAATGAATATGATAAACTAAAGGCTGACGTGCTGCTGTGGTATATAATTACACAGGCCAGGACATATCATGAATGCATTTTCGACCCACAGAGGCCAATCCACTCTCAAGCATATGCCTTATGGGACAGAGTTGGATGATGGCTGAAGCCCAAGGTAAATGTTACAAAAATGATCACTGAGATGGTCACAGGTGACTAAACACCCTCCACAACTACCTCACCTGGCCACTCCAGACACCAGACTTGTAAAAGTTACCGTTTTTTTAACTTTTATTCTCTCTAAATCATGATACATACTACCTATCCCCCCCATCACCCAGGGATCTGACACTGTTGTTTTTCATTTAAAACGGAGTAACTGGAGATGTGAGTGGTGTTTTGAGACAATGGAACTGGACATTCTCTCATCTGTTGGGATAAAAGCTGACACACAAACGCTGGTGAATCTGCCTTCTTCGTATCTCACCGTCACTTGATTTTTTTTTTTTTATTCAGTTTTATTCAGTGTTCCTGCTCATGCTGAATTAGTGTGTACCTTATGGTATATGATGTCAAAAAAAAAAAAAAACACAGATGTAGGTATATATGATATTTGGAATTATTCGTTTTATGACCTGTATAGTACATTTCAGAAAACTTTGTGGCACAGATGCAACATTATTCATATTATTCATATTCATTCGCATAACATCTTGCGGTTTGTAATCGGTGAGTGCGTGTTTTTTTTCCCCGATCTTGCCAGTCCCCACATGTTGCTGTATGCTGTTTCTTTTGTACTCCAGGACATGCAGAGGATAGAATAGTACAGAGCAGTAAGTTCAGCGCTATATAAAATCATCAGATTCAAATGTTAACTGTTCACACACACGCAAGGATTGTCTTTCCTACATTTACAACGTGTGTACCTGTTACAATGTATACACTTCTCTCTATGCTGTTGTTCCTATTACACACCTCAAAGAAAGAGACAATATATGTGAAAACATCATCGCACTAATGCAATATTATTTGAAAATGAACAGCGTCAGATCGGGTGTGGATTTATGTTGGCGCTACTACTGAAAGAAAAAAAGATCAACATGTGCATTGATTCTACAGCACTGAATAAGCTCACATGCTCTAACACCCCCCCCCCCCCCCTCCCCCCATCTGACTCTAAGAAACAGTACAAGTACAGACGCAAACCAAGTGTGATCAAGAGTCCCCGGTTCGATCCCCACTCACTCCTATATTTGCTGTTTTCAGTAGTAAGCTGCTCTTTTTGTTAATATTATACAGTACACACATACACTTGGTTTGCGTCTGTGGGGGGAATGTTAGAGCACGTGAGCTTATTCAGTGCAGCAGGATTAACGCACATGTTGATCTTTTTTTTTTCTTTCAGTGCATGTGCCTTCCCTGTTTATTTATATATCTAGTGACTTATCTGCCTGTCTGTCTCTATATTACGTAGTGCTCTGTCTCTGTGTGTTATGGATCTTACAAATAACAGTTAAAAGGACACTTGGTCATGTTAATTGCAGTCTCAATTGTTAAAAAATATTTTAAAAGGAGCATCCCACATGAAAATATAATGATCTCATTAACTGACAGTACATACCAATTTATAAATTTTATGTCCATTTGAGGTTAAAAAGAAAAAAAAAAAAGAACACTTTCTCCTCAACGGGGAATCGAACTCAGGTCTCTGATGGACAGTAAGCCTGCTGCGCTCTGAGACAGCAAATCTTACCGTTACTCCACAGAAGCTGTTGTATTGTTCTTGAACCTTTTGTGAAAGTGTTTATTTGATGTTTGGACTTCATGCTGCTTCACACATTCTATAGTTTATGCCTACATTTTGTAACATTTATTACTAAAATATGAAAAAGTTTCTGTTTTAACAATGTGTTTACACAGATTACTGTAGAAACGGAACACACATGAAATGCGTGTGTTCCAAATAACGATCTATTATTTCCACTCTAAAACTCCACTTCACTCCCAGATAATCAATCAAGGCATGAGCTGGGAGATGCTCGTGCACTATCTAAGTCAGTGGGGGGATGGAATAGCCAGCTGCTTGTAGCTTGTTTTTATCGGCACATTTAGAGAACAAAGGACGCTGGCGGAGAGGTGTGAATGGTTTTAAGATGGGCCGGATCTACGAGTTTTTTCGTAGACTCTGGTAATTCTAGTGTTAACAAGGTAACAGGAGCTACAGTATAACAGAACACACTCCTTGTGTGTTCCATCCCAGAAACCATGTCATGATCCTTATTCCCATCTCCCATTCCAAATTACTGGTCCATTGGCAAGATCCGTATGAAATTAAGGAGAGGAAGAGTTTGGTCAACTACTTGGTGAAACAATCCAATGGATGGCCGACTGAGTGGGTATACCACATAAATTTGTTGCAACCCTGGAAGGAAAGGCATCCCAATCCCCACTTGGCTCAACCTCGCTCCTGCTCCACTCAAAGTAACCTTAACTTCAGAGTAAATTTGACTCCCAAATAGGGACAAGAACTGGAGGCAGCCATCTCGTCTGTCCAGAAAGTGATAAATGAATGACCCAGAAAAACTACACTGATTACACACGGCATTATTACTGAACCTGGGGTTGCCGTCAGAGAATACCCAAATTGCCTCCTGGAAACCAAACAACCAGAGGTGGAACATGAGATCAGACGCGTGCTGGATCTTGATGTGATTAAAGAAAGATTTAGTTCCTAGTCCAGCCCCATTGTTCTGATCCCATCACCACAAGGAAGTTGGCGCTTTTGCAATGACTTCCACCGGTTGAATCAAGTTTCACTATTCGATGCCTACCCAATGCCTTACGTAGATGAACTCCATGAGAGAATTGTTAAGGTCCAATATTTGACCACACCTAACATAACAAAAGGGTATTGGAAAATTCCTTTAACAGAATCCGCAAAGGAAAACACTTTGTTCAGAACCCTGAGTGGTCATTGGCAGTATAAGGTCCTACCATTCAGTTTGCATGTGTCACCTGTGACCTTCCAGTGCCTGGAGGATACAGTGCTACATCCACACAAGGACCTATATTCCTGCCAACTTGGATGACATTGTCCTCCATTCCGAGACATGGGAGGATCATATATAGCATGTATGTGCAGTATTCCTGGCACTAAGCAAGACCCGGTTGAAAATGAAACCAAAAAGTTATTTTGGATTAACTGAAGCTAAATATTTAGGTTACTTAGTGGACAGAGGTACCGTACATCCACAATGTTCTAAGTTGAAGCCATTCTTAAACAGCCTAGTCCAAAAACCAAGAGGCAGGTTCAAGCTTTCCTGGGATTGGTGGGGTACTATCACTGGTTTCTTCTCTGTTTCTCTGAGAGGGAAGAGCCCCTAACAGATCTAACAAAGAAATGTGCCCTGAATACGATGGTGTAGGATAAGAAAATAGAGGCTGCATTCAGTGACTTGAAACACGTTATCACACCAACATCCATCTTGATAGCACCTGATTTTTCTTTACTTTTTATCTTACTGATCAATGCTTTGGACACTGGTTTGGGTGCCATGTTCAGCCAAAGTGTCAATGGTGTTGAACACCCCATAATGTATTTGAGATGGAAACTACTGGATTGGGGCGGCACGGTGGCACAGTGGCACAGTGGTAGCGCTACTGCCTCACAGTTAGGAGACCTGGGTTCGCTTCCCGGGTCCTCCCTGCGTGGAGTTTGCATGTTCTCCCCGTGTCTGCGTGGGTTTCCTCCGGGCGCTCCAGTTTCCTCCCACAGTCCAAAGACATGCAGGTTAGGTGGATTGGCGATTCTAAATTGGCCCTAGTGTGTGCTTGGTGTGTGGGTGTGTTTGTGTGTGTCCTGCACACCCTGCCCGGGATTGGTTCCTGCCTTGCGCCCTGTGTTGGCTGGGATTGGCTCCAGCAGACCCCCGTGACCCTGTGTTTGGATTCAGCGGGTTGGAAAATGGATGGATGGAACTACTGGATTGGAAAACCAGGTAAGCAGTGGTGGAAAATAATTCCTTGCGATCAATTAGGCTATTAACCAGGTAAGGTACCACCTCTTGGGATGCAAGTTCACTCTGATGACAGACTATGCTCCTTTATGGCGGATGGCACTGCACAAGGAGTCAAAACCTCATGTCACCAGGTGTTTCTTGGACCTTCAGCCTTATCGGTTCTAAGTCCTACATCATCAAGATACTCTCCATTCCAATGCTGATGCATTGTGTCGCCCAATCTGATGGATCAAGGTTGGGGGTATTCATACTGTCATTCGAATGTGCAAGGGAAACTGCTTGAAGTCTTAGGTGACAGAAATTCTCCACTGAGAAAGGAGATGGTGCTGTGTACTAATGACATGTCTTCTTCCCCTTCTGTAGAAAGGAAGTTTAACACCATTTTATCTCTCACTTCACTTTCGGGGGTTCCGTCAACCTGGACCCATCTTTTCCTCCTAGAACGCCTGAAATTCAGAGGAGCCGCCATCTTGGGCAGTCTACCAGAAATACAAGCCGGGATGATTTGCATTTTTGCGTTATACACCCTTTTATTTTTCAAATCATTTGTCCTAATTATACGGGGTTGGCCACAAGGTGCCCCAAATCTTTGACTTTGTCCTCCTTTTTCTTTAGTGGAGGTACACAGAGATTTGGAAATTTTAGAGAAGTTTTTTTAGAATAAAAAAGATAAAATCAAACAAATCACTGGGACCATTATTCTTTTATATTAAAGAGATTAATGATTACTCATATAACCTCTTGACATGTATTTTTCAAAAATAACTGCATACAGTGGAACCTCAGTTCACGAAAGTCTCGGTACACGTACAACTCAGTTTACGACCAAAACGTTCACCAAACTTTTGCCTCAGTTCACGACCACACACTCGGTATATGAACAAGCCAGTTTCCCTTTCGGTTTGTGCGCGCCGATGATTTCCGCACCTGTTGCATTGTTCTCGGTCAGACGTGCGTGCTTTCACTGTGAACTTTTTGTGCTCTATTTCATTTCCCTTCCGGTTCGTGCACACCGATTACTGTATTTAAGCACGTGTTCAGCCTCTCCCTGTTCATTGTTCTCAGTCAGATGTGCGTGCTTTACCTGTGAACTCTTTGTGCTCTACAGTATTTCGTGTGCTTTTGCAGTTAACCATGGCTTCTAAGCAAGTGAAGAGTGGTGAGAAGAAAGTGTTGCAATGTTACTTTTCTCTTTTTTTCAAATGTTTATTTTTTTCCATGTGCTTAAAACTCATTTAAAAAGAGTGTTTACAGAGATCGGGCTGTAATGCTATTAGTGTGAACTCCTGCAATGTTACTGTCTTGGTTGGCTTTTAAATAAAGTTCGAATTTGTTGAAATGTTCCTTTTTTCCCCCCTGTGCTTAAAACTCATTTAAAAAGAGTGTTTACAGCGATCCGGCTGTAATGCTATTAGCGTGAACTCCTGCAATGCTACTGTCTTGGTTGGCTTTTAAATAAAGTTCGGATTTGTTCAAATGTTCCTTTTTTTTCACCCTGTGCTTAATACTCATTTAAAAAAAAAGTGTTTATACAACGATCGGATTGTAAGGCTATAGTGCAAACTGCTGCAATGTTACAGAGAGAGGGCTCGCATCTTCTGAGAGACAGAGGGGGAGGGGGCTCGCATGCTGCTGAGAGAGAGAGAGAGAGGGAGCTGGAGGCTGGGGAGGCTCGCATGCTGCTGAGAGAGAGAGCCTGCGCGTGCAGCTGAGCAGGGAGCCTGGGTGTTTGTGTCAGTGTTATTCAATGTTTTTACATTAGTTTACTATTACACTGTGCATTCCATGGTGTAATTAACTATATTTGTGCTTAAAAATCTTTAAAAAAATATATTTACATACAGTTCGTACAGTCTAGAACGGATTAATTGTATTTACATACAATCCTATGGGGGAAATTGCTTCGGTTCACGACCAAATCGGTTTACGACCAGAGGTTTGGAACGAATTATGGTCGTGAACCGAGGTTCCACTGTACTGGGTTTCCTTCAAACTGGAGGCTAGCCAATTTTGTTACATTACAAAAAAAGATGATCAGGCTGATAGAAGTAACCATAGGTGAATAAGTTAAAATGCATCACGGATATGCACGTATTAAGGAAATAATAAAACAACCCATTTCAAGAACAGGCCTATGAGTGAACAATCAACATGGGTGTGTGTGGTAATGTGAGGTCTGCGGCTGATTGCCTTTTTACATAAATAATCATATCACTTGCGGCTTTAAGAAGGGGGCGTGGTAGTGTGGCAGGCGTGTATCCCGGGCCAATGCTGAGGACAGCAGGCTCGTATAAGCAGCAGCTGGGAGAAGATCCCCTGAGGAGGAATGTGTGGCCGAAACATGGTGGGGGGCAGTCAGAAGCGGTCGCTCCTGTTGAGCACTTCTGAGGAGCAGAAGCGACCCAGAAGGTGAACGACTAGCCACAGAAGGAAGTGGGGATCCAGGAGGCCTTCAAGGGAGAGCCCCAGCGTGAGCACCCTGGTCGTTGAGCACCTGAGTCTCGTCCGATGAGGGAGCCTGTACATAACTAGGGGACAGAAGGCAACCGGACCGGTTGAAAGGTCAGCTGCATCTGCTGATCAGGTCCCTTGCTGAAAGGCCTGTATGAGATAAGCAGGGGAGCCACCAGCTAAAAGGAAGAAGGCACTGGGTTTTTAAAAAGGGACAGTTTCCAGCCCATTGATTTTAACCTAATTTTAATGGAAATATTTATTTGATGTTTAACCTCCACTTTTTTCATATGTTTTAATGGATTATTTATTTATCAACTTTGAGCAATGCACTGTGGATGCTGTTTTTGGTTTTTTTTTTTGTGAATAAGCACTGTACACTTTTTCATCTTTCCCTTGCTTCATGCGGTGTTCTCATTTGCCAAGTTCATCCCGGTCATGACAATCAATGATGACGGGTTCAAAAGGCTCCCGAATGAGAAGAGGGAGAATTGAGCAGGACCCACACCGTCACAGTGTGTCTCTTTAAAAGACAAATATGAAAACTCAAAGTGCACATAAAGTGATCAGTTCAAAGAGTTAATGAATCTAGAGAAACTTTTCACTTCATCTTCTTGTTCTTCTTTCGGCTGCTCCCATTAGGGATTGCCACAGCGGATCACCTTTTTCCATATCTTTCTGTCCTCTTCATCTTACTCTGTTACACCCACCACCTGCATGTTCTCTCTCACCACATCCATAAACCTCATCTTAGACCTTCCTATTTTCCTCTTACATGGCAGCTCTATCCTTAACATCCTTCTCCCAATATACTCAGCATCTCTTCCCTGCACACGTCCAAACCAACGCAATCTCGCCTCCCTGACTCCCAACTGTCCAACTTGACTCTCTAATGTACTCATTTCTAATCCTATCCATCCTTGTCACACCCAATGCAAATCTTAGCATCTTTAACTCTGCCACCTCCAGCTCTGTCTCCTGCTTTCCAGTCAGTGCCACTGTGTCCACCCCCCTGTAGTTACTACACTTCTGCACATCCCCCTTATTCTTAAATATTGGCACCAGTACAATTCTTCTCCACTCCTCAGGCATCCTCTCACTTTCCAAGATTCCATTAAATAATCTGGTTAAAAACTCCACTGCCATGTCTCCTAAACACCTCCATGCTACCACAGTTATGTCATCTAAACCAACGGCCTTTCCATTTTTCATCCTCCTCATAGTTGTCCTTACTTCCATCCATCCATCCATCCATTTTCCAACCCGCTGAATCTGAACACAGGGTCACGGGAGTCTGCTGGAGCCAGCCAATCCCAGCCAACACAGGGCACAAGGCAGGAACCAATCCTGGGCAGGGTTCCAACCCACCGCAGGACACACACAAACACACCCACACACCAAGCACACACTGGGGCCAATTTAGAATCGGCAATCCACCTGACCTGCATGTCTTTGGACTGTGGGAGGAAACCCAAACAGACACGGGGAGAACATGCAAACTCCACACAGGGAGGACCCGGGAAGCAAACCCAGGTCCCCAGGTCTCCCAACTGTGAGGCAGCAGCGCTACCCACTGCGCCACCGTGCCGCCTGTCCTTACTTCCTCTTTGCTAATCTGTTGCACTTCCTGATTCTCTATCTCCTCATCATCCACCCTCCTCTCTGTCTCGTTCTCTTCATTCATTGGCCTCTCAAAGTACTCTTTCCATCTGATCAGCACACTATCCTCGCTTGTGAGTACCTTTCCATCTTTATCCTTTGTCACCCTAACCTGCTGCACATCTTTCCTAGCTTGGTCCCTCTGTCTAGCCAATCGGTAGAGGTCCTTTTCTCCCTCCTTAGTGTCCAACCTCTCATACAACTCATCCTATGCTGCTTAACTACACTTTCTCCTGCCAGCACTTTGCAGTCTTCAATCTCCTTCAGGTTGATATTTCTGCATAAGATGCAATCTACCTGCGTGCATCTTCCTCCGCTCTTGTACGTCACCATATGTTTTCACCACAGCCATGTCAATCCTTTTGGCAGAATCCACTATCATCTGAACTTCTTCATTCCTCTCCTTTACACCATATCTACCCATCAACTCCTCTTTTCCCTTCACCAACATGTCCATTGAAATCCACTCCAATCACCACTTTCTGTCCCTTGGGTACACTATTCATCACTTCATCCAACTCACTCCAAAAATCTTCTTTTTCATCCATCGCTCACCCAACTTGCAGAACATACACACTAACAACATTCAACATCACACCTCCAATTTCCAGCTTCATAATCATTATTCTGTCTGACACTCTTTTCACCTCCAAAACACTCTTGACATACTGTTCCTTCAGAATAACACCTACTCCATTTCTCCTCCTATCCACACCATGATAGAACAATTTGAATCTACCTCCGATCCACCTGGCCTTACTCCCCTTCCATTTAGTCTCCATCCATCCATCCATTATCCAACCCGCTATATCCTAACTACAGGGTCACGGGGGTCTGCTGGAGCCAATCCCAACCAACACAGGGCGCAAGGCAGGAAACAAACCCTGGGCAGGGAGCCAGCCCACTGCAGTCCATTTAGTCTCTTGCACGCACAATATATCAACCTTTCTTCTCTCCATCATATCTGCTAACTCTCTCCCCTTACCAGTCATACTGCCAACATTGAAAGTTCCTACCCTCAGTTCCACTCTCTTTACCTTCCTCCTCTCCTCTTGCCTCCAGACACGTCTTCCCCCTCTTCTTCTCTGTTTTCACTGCACATAATACATCTAAACTTAATCACTCATGATTGTACAAACATGTTCAAGGGTGTGAGTGATACAGGAATGGAATTAGCGGGCTTATTTTGTAACTTAATCTGAAATTTGAAACTGTCCATTTCTGTGCACCACTGGATGCCCAGGGCACGCTCTGTGGGAAGGAGACTGTGGCTTAAAATCTAAGTCCTTTTTGTTCATGAACTCTGTCTTCTTCAGGTATAAAGAATAAAACTGCTCTGTTGTTACTCACCCACTTAGTCAAATGAAATCCCCCTTTGAGGCATAGAGCTTGGAGGTCCTTTGCCAGCTTTATTGCTTGTTCTTCTGTTGTCACCGACCTTAAACAGTCATCCACATAGAAGTTATTGAGAACGGAGTTAACTGCTTCCTCAGGAAATGTATCTCTGGCATCTTCGGCTGTTCTACGCAAAGCATAAGAAGCACAACTGGGTGAAGAAGTAGCACCAAAAAGTTGTTTATTTAGATTACCTTCAGGCCACCATAAAAAATGTAAAAGATCAGTGTCTTTTTCTGGTACCTTAACTTGGTAGAACATTGACTTAATGTCTGCCATTAAGGCTACTGGCTCCTTTCTGAATCTTGTAAGGACGCCAATGAGTGTGTTAGTTAGGTCAGGGCCTTTTAATAATTGCTCATTAAGTGAAGTACCCCGGTAGGTGGCTGTGCAGTCAAAGACCACTCGAATCTTATTTTTCTTTGGATGATACACACTATGATGTGGAATGTACCACACTCTGCCTTCATTGCAATTCATGCTTTCTTTGGGTACCTTGACAGCGTAACCCTTGTCTATAATGTCTTTCGTGAAGGCTTTATAGTCTTCGTGGAAACCTGAATTTTTGCTCAGTTTTCTTTTGAGTCCAATAGCATGCTGTTCAGTAATACAGCGATTGTTTGGCATTTTAAGTGTTTCATCCTTCAAAGGCAAATTTAAACAATAGTGGCCACCTACCAGTCTCGCAGATTCTGAGGCTATGCGCATGAACTTGATGTCCTCCTATGACATTTCCTCCTTTTCTTCACAACTGCGCTCTGGAAAATCTGTGTTGTACTGTTGCAGCAACATATCTTCAATCTCTGTTATTGACACATGATTGATTGTATGTTTGGGCAGCTTACCACTTTAATTTGCGAGGTCATCTATCTCTTTGTATGGTCCACCAACCACCCATCCAAGTACAGTCTTCATAGCATGAGGTCCACCTCCTTGGCTAGGTATGATTCGTGACTGCTCGAAGATTTCTGGGTAGTTGATTCCTATTAAAAGATCAACTTCAGAGTCAATATGAGATAAACGTACCTCTTTAAGATATGCCCACTTATCGATATCTTCTTGTAGTGGAATACTTTCTCTGTTCACTGGAATGGAGACCTGTGTAAAGACCTTTGGCAAATCAATATATTCATCATAATTGAGACCGTAGACTTGAAAATCTGATAAGACAGAACATTGGGTTAGCATCTTTGAATCATCATCATAATTACTCATAGTTTTGAGGAATACTTGTATTCTTCTCTCTTGAAGGTTTAATTGTCTCTGGAGCCTTTCAGTGCAAATTGTTACTGTACTGCCGAGGTTTATAAAGGCATATGTTTCTACATACCTTTCACTTTTCTTAGATTTTACCTTAACAGGAACTACTTGCAGTGCGCAGTCTTCACCGGCCCCAGTAAAGGTACAAGTTCCAGTCTCTGTCTCCTTTTCAGTAGGTACTTCCACATTGGCTGTAGCTTTAGATGTTGCTCCACTGTCTTTTTTGATATGCAGGATGTCTGGGTGCTGAAAAGAACATGTCTGACATTGCATTCTTTCTTTACAATTCTTACCAAGGTGCCCCTGTTTGAGACAGCGAAAACATAAACCTTTAGATTTTAAAAAGTCAATTCTTTCTTTATGTGGCAGTTCTTTGATTTTACTACATTCAGCAAGAGTATGCTGGTCATTGCAGAATTCACAAGGCTTTTTAAATGCACATGTATCATTAACAGTCTTTTTGACAGAGATTTCTTGAGTCCCCTTTCGGCAGCATCAGATATACTTGTAGTGTAGATACCTCCTGATCTCTGTCCATACTTAAGAGGAGACCTAACCTTGTCGGTCTTTTCCTTTTTCTCTTTGCTGCCATAAATAGGATGCATAAATATCTTAACCTGTTTATGTAAAAAGATTTCTATCTCTCTTTCTTCTTCTTCTTCAATTTCATAAGCTATGTCCCGCCACTTATTTTGTAGAGAATATGGGAGCTTTGAGAGTATAGTATGAATATTTTCATTGCTATTAAATGCTGCTTGATTTCTTGTTTTAGTCATGGAGTCCATACAGTTATCAAGAAAGGTTGCATAGTCTCTCAAGGCCTCCCCATCATTTTGTTTTATTTGAGGCCACTTCAATGCTTTACTTATGTATGCATCTACTACAAACGCTTGGTTGCCTTAGTAACTTTCAAGTTGCTTTCTAGCCTTTTTATAACCTTCATCTGGTGGCAATCGTGATCAACCATTAATCATTTCTTGAGCTGATCCTCTTGTATATTGAATCAAGTAATCTAATTTATCTTGTGGGTCTGCTAGTACGTCACCTACAGCGTGATCAAAGGCTCTGATGAATTTTGCATAAGTCAGTGGGTCACCTGAAAATAAAGGGGCCTGTCTGTGTGGTACTTCACCACGCGGCGCTGGAGGTGATGGAGTAGTAGCTATGTTTTGTTGGGTTAATGATTTAGTCATTTAGGTGATTGCCTTCTGACATTCAGCTTGATTCTTCTGATATTCGGCTTGATTTCACACTAATACATCTAGAATTTCATTTCTGGAGATTTGAGTGTCGGTTTTTGCGTTAGTTGTGGATTGTTCCTGCCTTTCCACTTTAACTTTAAGTTCATGTAGCATTTGTAGGATACTATCGAGTTTCATGCGTTCAAGTGTGACTGGTGATGATGCTGCAGCGGTTTTCTGGGTGGAAGAGTCACATTCAATATCCAAAGCGTGCTTTAACTGAGGAGAAGCCTTTCGTACTTTTGACTTTGTACAATCCCATTCTTGCAATTGCATCTGTTCGAATTGATTAACTAGCTGTTCGTCAGATGTGTGTGTTAACAGGCTATTTGTATCTTTCAGCCATACCACTGTAGCGTCAATAAATTCTTTCCATTTCTTAGAATTTTCCGCAAAAGTCGTTTTCTGTTTCTTAATCGCGCCTTCTTTACTTAGCGCTGATAGTAGCCTTTTATGCAGCTCCTCTATCTGACTGTGCGTCTCACGGAAAATTTCAAGTCTTTCTGCTACTTCTAAATGATTTTCTGAAGTGTCTTTAAGGCTTTCATAATATCACAGTCTCTTAAACCTTCTCAAGTTCAGGTACGGCGACCTTGCTTTCATTTACGATCATGCAACGATAGAAGGTAAGAGCACAGTACCTCGGAATGACTTAGTTCTTTTTCTTCCTTTGGCAAGTTCTGGACCAGAAGCGTCCTCTGTCCTCAGATGGTAGATTCCAGTTCAAGTTCAAGGCCTTCAGATGGCAGGTTTTCTGACGAAAATGTAGCTGCATTTTTCCAAAGTTACCAAAGTTCAGCAGCTCTAACTCAAAAATGGGATTCAACAAAAGCCTGACGCTCAGAAATGATTCCACAGACAAAATATATTCGTTTTTAAAAGTTTAGTTAAAATTCAAAGTAAAACAGTTCACACAAAAAAGAAAATTAAAATACCAAAAAAAAGGAAAATTCTTATTAAGAAAAGTTCTGTTCAAAGCTTAAATCTTGTTACATCTCAAATCGTTACTATATGCTTAACATTCCTGAACCATTTCAAAACGATGTTTCTGAACCATTTCTAGACGATCAGAAAACTGTGTGCTTATCCCATTTCTAAGTTGAAAATGGGCCTTTCAAGTCCCTGCTTACTGGGACCTGTTCTAAACACAACTGAGCTTATTATCACACTGTTTCTCAGCTATAGCAAGAAGGTTCTATCTTGTACAAACTTATAGGGGGAAAAGACCAGTGGCGGACCGTGCATTTCACACCTAGGCCTTCAGTAGTGCTCCGTCTGAATCAACCCGCCCCTCAAAAACTAATTTATGGTTATAAAAACCATCTTAATATGCAGAAATACAGTATAAAGAGCCATTGCATCGCAGATAGATAACTCCTGTAGCCACAATAAATGCCTTTATTGAATAGACAAACCAGGTGTGAACAAGTTACTTTCTACTGCAGCTACAGCTGCGACACACATAAAAAACATCGATAATAACTCATAAACTTGCAATATTATTTAGGAAAATCGCAACATTTTACTCACCAAAAATTCGGATTATTTGTAAACAAAATCCATCCTCCTCTCTTTCCTCAAAAACAGCTCAATTACTCTGTCATACAGATTATCCGTGTGCTTCAGTTCCATCACGAAGTCCCTTTCTATCGCCATTGAAGCTAATGCTGAAAGTTGAACCTGCCCTGTCGTATTTCTGGCATAAGTTTTAATTCGCTTTAGGGCTGAAAATGTCTGCTCGACAGAAGCAGTGGACATGGGAATGGTCACTGCCAAACATACCAATGTGTACAGCTGCCCCATGCTCTCATTCAGATTTTTCTGATGAAGGAAGTCAAGGAGATCAGTGGGAGATTTTCCTGCAAAATCACCCATGGCATACTTACACCATCCTATCCAATCAACGGGTCTGAATATGGTGACGTTGCCGTACGCCTGCTAGAGGGCCCTAGTAACACCAACTCAAAATCTGATTGGTTGAAGCAACAGTTTAATCGACATTTATTTTGTGTTAGAGGGCCTGCAGAACGGATTATGAAGGCCACCGGGCAGACTTCATTGACTTTGACTGTTCCTGGCAACAAATGATGGCTGAAATGTGATTGGTTAAATGCTTTAATACGAAAATACATGTCTGAAAGCAGCACAACCATCGGAAAAGCTATGAAAGGAAGCGGACAGACTATTTGGAATTATTTAATAAGTATTCATGGACAAAATATAATTAACTTCAGTTTGTGATTCAGATATTTTTTTAGGCCAGCAGAGAAGGCCTTGCAGGCCCTGACGGCCCACCACTGGAAATGACTATACCATTGTCTATGACTATGGAAGAAATTATATTCTATTCAAATTAAGCAAACATTAATATGAGTTTAACTCAAAACTTTCTAAGATTGGCTCTTACACCAAGATTATACAGAGAGAATGTGAGTTATATCAAGTTGCATTCCTTTCACTGCTGGCTAGCCTTTGTGAACAATTGGGATGATTTTAGGGAAAGGCCTGGATTTTTCAGGAGAGGTGGTCTTCATTCTAACTAGAGGGAATCTTTTTTTTATCCCAAAATATGGCAGCAGAACTGCCTGGTTGACTGATCAGAGAACCATACAGACCACACTCCTGTGATCTTAAATCGCAGACTGTTGTTTATCCCTCCTGTTACTATCCTATAGCAGTTACCTATAATCCCTGTTGTGGGGCATATACATATAAACTAGCTTTGTTTTGGTGTGATGGATGCTCAACAGTCCCATCATAAAGCAGCAGTAAGTCTGTGATGTCAGTTTCAGGAAGGAATCATCAGCAGAGACTTTTTTACAATGTGTTGTGAAGGGCATGTGTTTAAGAAACCAAAATCTCATCGTGGAGGGTGCAAAAGTGGATCTGTAAAATACAGCAATACTGTATTGTGTATCTGTAAAGGTAAGAGGTAAAGTAAACAACTGTTCTTTTACATTTGAATGTCAGTTTTTGCCTTCAAATGAGGCATTTTTTATAATACATTCTAATTATATTCGAATAGTGGCATTCAATCTGACAGCCCTTGTAGACAGTAGTACTTTTTGGTGACCTTCAAATCTTGAAATTATGTTATTTTGGATAAATTTAGATGATTAGAATTGTTGAGATTTTGTTTGATGACTTGTTCTTTGGAAAAATCCCTTTTAATCTTCTTTCTAATCGCATTAACAATTTTTTCCTCCAAAAACCTTTGTATTTATATGGAAGGAAAAAAATGGATTTTCTGCTATCTATATTTTTGTTTGACATTTTTCCTGGGTTTTTGTATATTTTGGGCTTTTATTTATTTATTTTGCTGCCAGAATCTATTTTTTGACTCTTACTGATACAAATTTTTAGTGAGAAAAAAAAACGTACAAACGTTTTACCACATCTTTGGATGTGTCTCCTTACTGTTGTCCACTACAGTTTCATTCTAATTATTTTTGAAATACTCTGGCAGCTACTCAACAAAAGAGCAAAATGAATACCAGTATTCCCCTAAAACAAGAATGGAAAGAGTGTAACCTTTTACTTTTCTTTTTGTTTTAATTTGTACACTTCAGACTCAGTGACATTTCCCAGTGAATTATAAGCTGCAATGAAACAATCACCAAGAATGTTCCTTCTTTCATAAATTATAAGAAGGCACACTTCAGAGAGTACTCTGCATATCATTAAATTCACCATCAGTCAGCTACCTGGAGGTTAGTGGGTATAATAGCCTGCATTGCAAAAGGAAAGTAGTATTTGAAGTTACATATGAGGGAATGAAAATTTAAGTTGTTTGCCAAAATTAAAAACCAGAATCACAGAGAATGTTTCTATTTACAGCACTAACCCAATGGATGTTTTGCTCATTTCATTGGTGTTTCAGGTAGCTTATTATCCTTAAAAGAACTGCTTGCCTTAGCCACACAAAACAGTAATCATGTGACTGTAAAAGGCTTACCCTTTTAATAGGCTCCCCTGCTGTTGGAACAAAGTTTGTCCATTTGAAAAGTGGAGAGCCAGCTCATAATTTCACTGAGTTTGCATCATACATCTGGGCACAATTTTTTCCAAACTACAAGTGAACCAGTGTTTATTTTCTTGTCCTAGCACATATTTGTTTATTCTTAGCATTATCAATAGCTCATTACTGAGTGATGCACAAAAGTTTCAGTTGTCAGACCATTGCTTAAAAAACTCAAGAGCTTGACTCACATATGCTTAATAATTAAAGCTCCAATACAGATTTACCATTTCTTTGCAAAATACACAAAAAACTACTTACCGCTCAACTACAATCTCACCTTACACATTACAGTTTATTTGAGGAATTTCAATCTGGCTTCCACACTGGTCACAGTACAGAATAGGCACTAACACATGTTGTAAACAACATTCTCATATCCTCTAATGAAGTAAATTCCGCAGTAATTACACTGCTAGATCTAAGCACAGTGTTTTATACTATTGACCATTTTTTTATTGCATAAACCTGAAAATTACATTAGGTCTCTTGCAATGACCTTGCCTGGTTTACTTCATATTTATCAAATTGATTTCAGTATGTATAGAAATGTGCTGACAGTACTCCGCCATTATACTCAGAAGTTAAATATGGTGTCTCACAGGCCATGATACTCAGGCCTTTACTGTTTTCACTTTACATGCCCCCATTCGGAACTATTATTAGAAAACATTACATAAATTACACCCAACTTTACCTTACTTTTAGACTAAGTTACAGTTCTCAAATTGTATCCTTAATGAATTGTGTCAGTGAGTTAAATGAATGATGTATGAAAACTATTTGTCTCAAAATAGAAAGAAAGAAATGTTATTTATTGGGGGAGGGGGTTAATGATACAGACAGCAACAATATTGGTCTTAAATGGCCAAGACCATACTTACTTATCTGAAGTTATAATTACTTACAAGCCAGAACACACACTAAGATTTGAAGATGTCGGCCATCTTATAATTCCAAAGATTAACAAAATAACAATGAGAGATCATGCTTTTAACTACATGGCCCCAAAGCTGTGGAAAGGTCTGCCTGCTCATCATCAAGTCCTTCCATGAGAACCCTAAATACAAAGTGATCTGTTTCATTTATGTTAGGTAGAATGCCCAGAGGGGGCGAGGCGGTCTTGCGTCCTGGAACCTCTGCAGATTTTATTTTTTCTCTCCAGCCGTCTGGAGTTTTTTTTTGTTTTTTCTGTCCTCCCTGGCCATCGGACCTTACTCTTATTCTATGTTAATTAGTGTTGTCTTATTCTAATTCTTACTTTGTCTTTTAGTTCTCTTTTCTTCGTTATGTAAAGCACTTTAAGCTACATTATTTGTATGAAAATGTGCTATATAAATAAATGTTGTTGTTGTTGTTGCTACTATAAGAATGGCCCCTTCAGTCTCAGCATTTAAATCCAGGCTGGATCTAGTAGGCAAGACCTACTACTTTAGTTTAGCATACCCCGACTAGAGCTGTTGATTAGCTATACATATTGTATTGCTTTTGTTAGCCATTAGTACAAAAATATAATATGGTATTTATAAACTGTTACTGTTCTTCGCTATTCATACTAAAATATAAATAACGAGATATTTATAAACTGTTACTAACCCACCCCTATTCAATTTCTCTTATTATTCTCATGTGGCACTTGGTGTCACTGACCTACTGCAAAGTTGTTTGCCTGCCATTGGAAAAGTCATCTCAGATAAAGGAGCACTGGAATTATGGAGTAGAATGGTCCTTCATCAGATTGGCTGACCCAGCACTGACTCAGCTGTAGAATGGCCAGCAGGTGGAAGGCAGCTAGTTGGCCAAGGTCTCTAGGACTCTAACTGTGGCTGGTCTGTCTCTGACTTGTTTTTTGCAAACTGTCTGTGGTCCTACAATTAGCTGTTGTGCAGATATTGCTGTTGTTAATTTATGTTAATTAGTTTCTACTTTGATTTTAATGTCAAATCTGTATCCTTATGTGCAATACTTCTGTATTTTCTGAGTGGCATAATCTGTTCCTCCATTTTGCCTTGAGCGTTGTCATGGTGCTCTGCACCTGCAATTGGTGATAAGCACTGTACAACAACAAAGTAGTTTTTACTTTTGTATTTCTGAGGTGGCAATGATAGATTGGCCATATACCTCTGTGAAAAGGATTACTTGCTGTCTCATGTTTTGTATTTACCTCATTTTTGACACTCATTGTATGCCCAACCTACTTGAAAGGGGATCTCTCTCTGGTTTGCCTTTCCCAAGATTTCTTCCTTTTTTTCCCTACAAGGTTTTTTGGGAGGAGTTTTTTATTGTCTTCTTAGTAAGTCAACTTTGGGGTACCATCAAAATACATGGCCTGCTAAAGCCCACTGAGGCATTTCTTGTGTGATTTTGGGCTACAAAAGTAACTAACTGTTGTTGTTGTTGTATTGTGTCACTTTTTAACTCAGTTGGAATCTCTGTTAGTTTTACTGAATCATCACAGTGTCAGATTGGAGGAAGCATGAATGTGACTGAGAAAATTAAAGTGAATAATAAAACAAACAGCTAACTTTTACAAGTACCATAAATTTTCATCGGCTGTTACAGACTCAAATAAATCAAATGTATGTTTTTATTCTATAATAGTATTAATAACAGGTGCTCACTACTCAAAACAGTAAATGCATGAAGGACCCAGGATCGAACCCGCAACCTCTTGACTTGGAGACAGCATTTCTTACCACTGCACCATCCAAGAAGATATATATGTGTGTGTGTGTGTGTGTGTGTGTGTGTGTGTGTGTGTGTGTGTGTGTGTGTGTGTGTGTGTGTGTGTGTGTGTGTGTGTGTGTGTGTGTGTGTGTGTGTGTGTGTGTGTGTGTGTGTGTGGTACTCTATCCCAATTTCTTTTACTTTGGTTAAATTCTAGAAAAAAAGCACACTTGTTTGGTTATATATGTGTCTTTTGTGAAAGTGTATTTGATATTTGGACTTCAGTCTTCACACATTATACACTTCACATCAGCATTTTGCCAGTTATTAGTAGAACATGAAAAAAGTTTCTGTTCTAGTTATGTGTTCAACTTTTCTTGCCTTGCATTTCCTGTCATTCTACATTTACACTGATCGTTGTAGACACAAAACACACATGAAATATATGTGTTCCAAATAATGATATATTATTTACCCTATGCAACTCCAGGCACCTCACACCTAGATAAACAGATTTGAGCTGGGAGAACTTTGTGTATGACTAAAGCTGCGTCAGAAGGGGATGGGATAGCAGGCTGCCTGCTGCCAGTGCTGATTGACACATTTGCAAAATAAAAGATGCTGATGAGGAGGTGCAAGGGAATTTAAGGTGTTCCAGGAATTACAAGCTTTTTTTGTAAGCTTCAGGGATCCTAGTGTTAAGGTGGCCCGGCATTATGACTTTTTCATAGGTTTCAGTCTCAACTTTTAAATCCAAGCTGAAGATTCACTATGTTAATCTAGAATACCCTGATTAGAGCTGCTGATTAGCTGTGCATAATCCATCTCTGTTCTTAGTCATTTGTACAAAAATATAAGTAATATAACATTTAAAAAAACATTTCACTTCTCAGTATGTTGTTGTGGCTCTTGGTGCCATTGCTGTACTGCCAAGCTGTTCACGCATGGAACATTAGGTACTAGGAGCCTTCAGATTACTAGATGGAAAGATTCTGTTATCAGATTGGATGGCCCAGCACAGACACTACAATAGAAAGTCCAAGAGGGTGTGGCTAGTTGGCTGAAATCTCCAGGACTATGATTGGATCTGTCTTTGTCTTTGACTTTTTCTCCTACAGTTGACCTTGGACCACCCCCAGAGGGTTCATTTTCTCCAGCAATGCTGATGACTGGAGTTTTTGTTTTTGTTTTCTTGTATGCCAACTGGCCATAGTTCAATAATTAATTAATGGACAGACATTGTTGGTTTCCATTTATGTTAATCAGTTTCAAATTACTTTGTTTTCATGTTTGTTTAAACAAATCAGTTTGTTTATGCATACTGTAAGAGCCATTTGCTAGTTATTTAAGTTATATAAATGTTTGCCTAAATATTAGTGCAGAGTCTATTGGGAGGTTCTTACAACCACCATAAGTTGAATTGAATTAGTATATTCTAACTATTTCTAGCCTCTCTGACTATACATTATACTCTGTTAGTGACCTACCTTGCCAGGTGTAAGGTGTTGAGGGCCCATGGTTTAGAACTGTGCCTAACATGCCTTGTGTGCATTTAGTGCCAAGTAACATGAAAGATTATGTAATTTATTGAATGTACAGTGCCGCACATTTAAAGCGTACAGAAGAAAAAGTAAAGCATCTTTAAGTATAGAAACAACTAAAGTTTGACAAGAAAAGCTAAGTTTAGAGAAGATACATTTTTTCTAATTTTTTGCCTTATATTCTACATGTGTAACAACCTTTTTCTTTACTCTTGTGTGGATTGTTTGCTTTGAATTTTCACTAAATATTTTAAAACAAACTTTTGGACTGAGAGATTTCTTTCGGCACGCATTTGAAAGTAGTGATAACCTTCATACTATAATCTCCAAACTTCCTCAAGCTCCTGTCGCACCCTATGCAACTGTGTTCGATCTTATTCAGGAAAAGGTCCCAGTCGCAGCATGTGATAAAGAATTTCCGAGATTAAGGTCATAAAGCTTATGAAACCATTTCTGGACAAAGGCAGAACTGTAACAACAGTTGCGTGGAGCTCCACCTACAGCTAAAGTCGCTTCAGTACACATGTACTTTGTCGATCAAACAGAGGAAGCTCTGCAGTTTACTTGTGACATTACCCTATAGGAAGATAAGTAAATAAATCAAGGTCTTTTATATAAGTGACATATAAATATTTTTATATAAAGACCATCATAAAACATAATCACAAGCTGGACTTTGCACTATACCTTGACAAGCTCTGTAAGCCGTATTGTTTCACTGAAGGACAGGTGTGGGTCAGACTGACTGGCAGGATGACACCCAACCTCATGCTGCATCCAAATAGTGCCATTTTTCGCCTTTACGGCTGGTGCAGCTGCGTTGTTCTTACATGTGAATGGACATTTCTTGTGGGGAGGGCTTTTGTTCTCTTTCTCAGATGTAGAACCCTTGTCCTCCTCTGAGTTCACCTCTGTTATAGCACATCTTTAATCAAAAACAGCAGTATCAGATCAATAAAACTGTATAAAAAAAACTCTAACCTTTACAAGTATCATAGTTTCTTTTGTTGTTTATATCACTGCTTAAACCAACAAATAGTACGTTTTTCCTTCCCTCCACTTAGTATTCGCTTAAATTCTTCTTTTGCCCCCCATGCTTTTGCCATTGTCTTTTTACAGAATGCTGAACTTAAGGGCTATTTATTTTGATTTGCATATTCAAAGAAGCGTAATTATGGAAGAAGACAGGGTGGGGCAGCAGGCACGTTCACATTCGATACATTTCACGTTGATCGGGATTTATGTAGCAGAAGAACATGGAAGTTGGTGTACACACCTATTTGTGCATCTGGATTTTTTTGTGCGTACGCATATTTCTGTTTTTGTCCGTACACCATGTTTTAGTGTGAATTCTACACACGGCATTATACATGAGGCCCCTAGCCAGCAGTGAAGGGAATACAATCTGCTATAAATCACATCCCCTCTACATAATCTTGGTAAGGGGCTAGATACAACTAAATTCAGACATTTTCTTTTAGATTTGGTGCATAAAGAGATGAAATTCCACTTTGATATCTCAGATTGCTGTAAATAAATATCATTAGTGCCGACATGCAGCAATAAGGTAGATATTTCATCGTCGGCAACACAATCCAATTGGGTTTCTTTGTCAGAAATCTTTGCCCCTGCATATAATATTAACTGCTGGTTTAACATAATTTTGGAATTCTAACATTCCAAACTATGGAATCGCCAATTATGAGCACTTTGTTGTTCTCAGTATCCACAGGCATGCTGCAGAGTGCTGAGAATCTGTTCTGGGTCTGAATTGGTGACCTGGATGCCAAGGGGCTAAATTTTGGCTTCTTAGACCCTCATCTTACTGAATTAGTGCTGCTGATTTCAGCTGTGCACTGACTACAGTGGGACCTGGAGAGACTGAAGCTGAATGAGAAGTAGCCAGATTGTCTAAACAAACAGAGTTGATCCAATTTTTGGTTTGCCTAATTGCTATCAGGTTCCTAATGCAGCCCTACAATTTACGTATTTTCCTGACCAACTATAAATTAATTGAACTCTTTTGGCAGGTGAAGCTGTCTGCATTGTCGGCCGGAAAACCTGAACTGTACATGCTGCAGGACACACAAGTAAATTGAACTTACTTGGGTGCTTGTGAAGGGCTACGTGCGTGTGGGAGACACTGGTGCTCTGTGCTTCTGTTCGCTTCTGCTCAGAAGAAGTGAGGCCTTAAAGAGAGAGAGAAATAAAATATATAAATATAATATTTAAATGTAATATTCTTAAGAGCAAAACATTAAATTCAGATTTAGGTCTTCTACTTGAAAGACATGAAACATTATAGGAGCTACAAGCACAATTAATGAATATTTGCTTATGTGTCTTAACAACAACAACAACATTTATTTATATAGCACATTTTCATACAAAAAGTAGCTCAAAGTGCTTTACATAATGAAGAAAAGAAAAATAAAAGACAAAATAAGAAATTAAAATAAGACATTAGTTAACAAAGAAAAGGAGTAAGGTCCGATGGCCAGGGTGGCCAGAAAAAACAAAATAAAACTCCAGACGGCTGGAGAAAAAAATAAAATCTGCAGGGTTTCCAGGCCACGAGACCGCCCAGTTCCCTCTGGGCATTCTACCTAACATAAATGAAATAGTCCTCTTTGTAGTTAGGGTTCTCACAGAGTCACTTGATGCTGATGGTCATACAGACTTCTGGCTTTTAATCCATCCATCATTGTTGGAACATCACGATGCTTTGAGTAGATGGAGGTGGCGCAAGCCACCACCAAAAGGACACCGGAAAAGGAAACAGAAGAGAGAGTAGGGGTTAGTACAGATTTTAGACCCACCATGAATAGTTATTATAATGAATTGGATATACAGAGTATCAGGATTTAAATTACAGTGAAGTTATGAGAAGGCCATGTTAAAATAATGTGTTTTCAGCAGTTTTTTAAAGTGCTCCACTGTATTAGCCTGGCGAATTCCTATTGGCAGGCTATTCCAGATTTTAGGTGCATAACAGCAGAAGGCCGCCTCACCACTTCTTTTAAGTTTTGCTCTTGGAATTCTAAGGAGACACTCATTTGAGGATCTGAGGTTACGATTTGGAATATAAGGTGTCAGACATTCCAATATATAAGATGGGGCGAGATTATTTAAGGCTTTATAAACCATAAGCAGAATTTTAAAGTCAATCCTGAATGACACAGGTAACCAGTGTAGCGACATCAAAACTGGGGAAATGTGCTCGGATTTTCTTTTCCTTGTTAGGATTCTAGCAGCTGCACTAGTTGCAATCGATTTATGTCTTTTTTGGGTATTCCTGAGAGGAGTGCGTTACAGTAATCTAGTCGACTGAAAGCAAAAGCATGAACTAATTTCTCAGCATCTTTCAATAATATAAGAGGTCTAACTTATGCTATGTTTCTTAAGTGAAAAAATGCTGTCCTAGTGATCTGATTAATATGCGATTTAAAATTTAGATTACAGTCAACAGTTACCCCTAAGCTTTTTACCTCCCTCTTGACTTTTAATTCTAATGTATCCAGTATATTTCTAATAGCCTCATTGTATCCATTATTGCCAATCACTAAGATTTCAGTTTTCTCTTTATTTAACTTGAGAAAGTTACTATTCATCCATTCTGAGATACGAGTTAGACATTGTGTTAGTGAATCAAGAGAATTGGGGTCATCAGGAGCTATTGATAAATACAGCTGTGTGTCATCAGCATAGCTGTGGTAGCTCACGTTGTGCCCTGAGATAATCTGACCTAACGGAAGCATGTAGATTGAGAAGAGCAGCGGACCCAGGATAGAGCCTTGTGGAACACCATATAGGATATCATGTGCCTTTGAGTTGTAATTACCACAACTAACAAAGAATTTTCTCCCTGCCAGGTAGAATTCAAACCGATTTAAGACACTGCCAGAGAGGCCCACCCATTGACTAAGGCGATTTCTAAGAATATTATGATCAATGGTGTCAAATGCGGCACTCAGATCTAAGAGGATGAAAACAGATAAATGGCCTCTGTCTACATTTACCCGGAAGTCATTTACTACTTTAACGAGTGCAGTTTCTGTGCTGTGATTTGTTCTAAAACCTGACTGAAATTTATCATGAATAGCATGTTTATTGAGGTGCTCATTTAACTGCATAATGACTGCCTTCTCCAGAATTTTACTTAAGAAAGGCAGGTTAGAGATGGGTCTAAAATTTTCAAGAGCTGAGGGGTCGAAATTATTTTTCTTAAGTAGGGGTTTAACTACAGCAGTCTTAAGACAGTCTGGGAAGACTGCCATATCTAATGACGAATTTACTATATCAAGAACATTATCAATTAGCACGCCCAATATTTCTTTGAAAAAATTTGTTGGTATTGGGTCAAGGATGCAGGTGGAGGGTTTCAGTTGAGAAATTATTTTATTTAAATAAGGTAAATCTCTCCTAGTGAAAGAGCTTAATTGTTTATAACGGAATGCTGGGGTTTAGGAGGATCCTTAGTGTTGGGGAGATATACTATGTTATTTCTAATATCATTAATTTTTTGATTGAAAAATACAGCAATACTGTAGCCTCACAGGTTTTACTGGAAGTACTTAGGAGGCATTCCTTTGAGTTACCTGGGTTTAACAGACGATCAATCGTCGAGAATAAGACTCTGGGATTTTATTAGCATTGTTATTTATAATCTTAGAGAAATAACAGCGCCTCTCAAGACGGACTGTGTTATTGTATTCTGTTAGTTTACCTTTTAATATTTCATAGTGGATAGTTAGTTTAGTCTTCTCCATTTACGCTCAGCTCTACGGCATGTTCTCTTAAAATCAGACACTCTTTGGGTCTTCCATGGTATAACAATGCTAGAAGATTTTTTAACTGTCTTTTCAGGTGCAACTATGTCAACAGCAGCTCTCACTTTAGTATTAAATCTTTCCACCTTACTATTTACATTATCCTCGCTATTATAGTTGGCACTATAAATGGACTGATTGCTTAGAATGTTTGTAAGTTTTAAAGCTGCTGATGAATCAAAGAAGCATTTTTTAACAATATGCTTCTCATGAGTATTTTCTATCATTATTTCTATATTAAAAAGTAGAAGAAAATGGTCCGATAGACCCGTATCAATGACCTGCTTTATGTCAACTTTTAGTCCTTTAGTAATCACTAAGTCTAACGTATGATCTGCTTTAAGTGTAGGCTGATTAACGAGCTGTCTCAAATCAAAAAAGTCCTGGAGGTTCATAAATTCTTTTACTTTTTTGTCACATTGATTATCTATATGAAAATTAAAGTCGCCGACTATTAAGAGTGTGTCATAGTTCGTAATTAAAATTGACATTAAGTCAAACAAAACATCAGCAGCATTAAAAGGAGATGTGTGACACCTTTCAAAGTTCCAGGTAACTGAATGAAATTTAATGAAAAATAACCCCAACTATGCCACTCACAATGAAAAAAAAAAGAAAATGGTCTTGGTACAAGGGCTTTTACTAAATATTAGAATGTTAACCATGACTTTTCACATTAACAATCTTATCAGTGATAGAAAAAAAGAATCTTACATTAAGTGAAATGTGGCTCAACTTTGATGGTTTGGCAGTGTTAATTAAAGCAGCACCTCTGAAATTACAATTTTGTTCTTTCGGTTCACCAGGGTTAAAAAAGGCAGCAGTTTAGTGAGTATTTACTTGAGCCGATTACAATATAAAGGCACCAGGGGCCTCGTGCATAACGTCATGCGTAGAATTCACACTAAAATATGGTGTACAGAAAAGAGCAGAAATGTGCATACGCACAAAAAAATTCAGATGCATAATCTGTGCATACACCAACTTCCACGTTCTTCCACTAGATAAATCCCAGTCAGCATGAAAAGTAACTCACGTCCGCCCAACCAGACTCCTCCCAGAATTACACCTCTTTGAATATGCAAATCAATATAAATAGCCCCTTATGTTTTGCGTTCTGTGAAAAGACAATGGCAAAAGCACGGGGGAAAAAGAAGAATTTCAACGAATACCAAGTAGAGGCAAGGAAAAATGTACCAATGGTTTAAGCAGTGATATAAACAACAAAAGGAAGTTGATCGGGTAACAGAGTAGCGTAGAAACTCGAAAGTTCCCAAAATAAATAAGAAGTGGTCAGATATCAAAGTTACCGTGAAAAGGCGAGTCGTAGCCTACCATCTAAGTGTCATATGGAAGCGTATCAGGGTACAGAGAAAAGAAAAACAAAATAGGGACACGGTTGAAAAAAATGTCCAAATGTCAACTTTAATCTTGAAATTTCCACTTTAATCACAGTTAATTTTGTCATTAAAGTAGAACATCATAAACTTCATCTTAAAATCGTTTAATTTACTAGTTTCTCAGATCCGATCGTAACCAAAGTAGCACGTTAAATGCTTCGTATTCTATGTGTTCTTTTATGTACTCTATGTGTGTGAATCACTTAAACAGGCTTTCTATTATGCCAACAGGACACAGAATACATTACATTCATGATATTACAGCTCTCTAGACAATTTAAATATTAAGATGTATACTTGATATAATTTTCATAATGATATGAATTAAGGCATGTATTAAACATGGGGACACAGTGGCGCAGTATTAGCGATGAGCTGGCACCCTGTCCAGAGATTGTTCCTGTCTCCCACAAGATGCTCACTACATGGTGCACATTATTATTATAAAATAAATAATAATTGGATTTTTATCTGGTGTCTGACGTCTGATCTGAGGATTCAAGGGGTCGACAGTGCCTCTATCTTTCACAATGCTAAAAAATTAATTCACTCTTTTATTCAAGCATTTTTTATTCAGTTGCAAATAGTGCAAAATGCAGCAAACAGAATCTTAACTAGAAAAGGAAAATCTGAGCACATCTCACCAACTTTAGTGTTGCATTGGTTAACTGTGTCATTTGGAATTGACTTTAAAATACTACTAATGCTACATAAAGCCTTAAATAAACCACTAATGGTGCATAAAGCCATAAATAATCTTACCTCTTCCTATATTTTGGAATACCTGTCCCCGTACACTCCAAGTTGTAACCTTAGATCTTCTAATGGTGGTCATCTTATAATTCCAGGAGCCAAGTTTACGAGAAGTTGTGAGGCAGTTTTTTTGCTGTTATGCACCTAATATCTGGAATAGTTTACCAATAGAAAATGGCCAGAATAATATTACGGAACTTTTTAAAAACTGGTAAAAACCCATTATTTTACTTTGCTTTTTCATAGCTATATTTCAGTTGTACTCCTAATAGATTATATAGGCATGAAATTATCCTATTCTTTAGGGATTTGCAATCTTTACTAATCTCTACTTTTCTCTGCTGTCTTTGCCGGTTCTTCTATAGTAGCATTTTGCACCAACACCACCTGATCAAGGCACCATGGAGCCTGGAATGAAGGCAAGTTTGACAACTGTCCACAAGACCAACTTTATCGAATCCTCTCAGACAAAGCTTTGAAACGAAGAGGAATGACTTATGAACATTTACATTAGTAAGAATGCCCAGTAAGGGCTGGGCAGATTTTTGGTCTTGGAACCCCTGCAGCATGTGTTTTTCTTTCCCAGCTTAACAGGCGCTAGTTTGAAGAACCTCCAGATTACCACTCAAAATGGCAGTCACTATAATGACTAAACAAAGCAGTCAAAGAAAAGGAGAAAGGAATAGGAGAAAGAACAGAGGCAAAAAACAAATGCAAAAGTCAAATCTGGAGCCAAAAATTAAGTCAAGGAATAGAATAATTTCAAGATCCAGATATAAATAATAAAGAGAATTGCAAATTTCAGTATGTTATCCCAAACAAAATAGCCATTAAGACAATCTTTTAACTCTTCACCAATGGTTCCTTGATGTCATGATACTAGAGGACACATCCCTATCAACAAAGACCTACATCATTATCACAGAATTCACAAAATGGCAGAGACCATCATCAAAACAAAATGGCATCTGAAAAGATATTACATAAAATTCAGTTGTTACAATGAGGGCTCTAATCAAGAAAATAACTACAACATCGAACTCCCCGAGTATGAAAACATCAGAAATAACGCCTAGATTATTTTTATACCACGATAAAATCCCATTATTGTTTAAAATAAGTCTTCATTAATAACATTCAAACACTCCTTTCTTCAACAACCTTGCTTTATGTATAGGGACAACCATATGTATTTCAACTCTTGCTGGCATTTTTAATAATGATAGGCACCAGACATGCCAGTCTTTTAGGTCTGAGTTTGGAATTCCATGCTTTCTTTTTTCTTTTACTGTTTTTCCACGGTATTGTCCACTGATGCCTGTTACCTTTTCTGCCACGCAAGCATCCAATATATATTTTTCATATGTTTCAGGAGTGCCCCCAAGTCTTGGCTGTCTGAATGTCTATTGTTAAATTTCTCCTCTATCTTTCACATTAACGTCCCTTTCCTTCATCAAAATGTTCTTTTACTTAGATCTCTTGTCCCTCTACCTCTCTTCTATCCAGCAGAGGCTATTTTGTCTAGACACAATAGCTGCAAGGATGTCTTTAGTTTCTTGCTGTAAATCTAATTTTTATATTGCCTCTGCATCTTGACAAGCCAGTAACTCAGCTGTTAGATGAGTGTATACAGATTTTGTGCACTGTTTGTACTCTAATTTGTAGTCATGCCATTTGAACTTAATTGAGCTCCTGCTATTTTTCAGTTCTTAACAGCCTCAGTAGTGACTGGAATCAGTTATTTTGCTTTGGCTTATCTTAATGCCTTTGTAATTATACAGTAAATCCTGATCAGAACACTTGCAGCATGGTTTTTAATAATTGGAAAAACACTTGTATTGTTATTAGCATGTTTTTTTTCAGTTTATGGGGCTTTAAAATGTATTTACAAACCCAAATATATAAACTTAATTTTCGTGTATGCTTTTATTGTAAAATCATTTTTTACATTTATTCTTGAGTGTACTGGGATACTATTTTAGAATTTCAGTGATTAATTAATAAGTTGTTAGTAAATGTTGTGATTTGAGTTGTTTGTTAATTTTCCTCAACCTTGCATGAAACCATAAAAACTATTTTGGTGTCGTTTTGGGGGTTTTACCATCCAAGCAATCTAATTCTACAAGTACATGAACGCCCATTTAGAAAATTATTATTTTTTTACAGTCTTTCCTGATGGCATTTTGTTTTCATTATGGGCACTGCCATTTTGTGGTTTTTGTGTCATCCATTTCCACTGGGATTTTCCCATGATACATTGGGGCTGCACCATTTGTGATGTCACCCCAAAACAGTGTCCAGTTTCTAAAATTGGACTAAAATTAGTGAAATACTTCTTGGTGATCTTAATTACCGATTATGTAAAACAAAGCTTCATTTTTGACTCCAATTTTTGGTTTGCGATTTAGCTGTGGTTTAGCTTTATTTTTTCACCTTCAGTTTTGCCCTTTGCTTTGCCTTTGACTCCATTCTTTCTCCTGTTTCATATTTTTTAAGTGACTCTCCTTTTCTCAGTCAGAACAGGAATCATTACTTGTTTGCCAGAGACTGCCTTCCCAGGAAACACCATGCCTTGTGTCACAAAAACTGGCCTATAAATTCCAGCGGTACACCATTATTCCTTTTTCCAAGATTATGTTTTTAAACTGTGAACAAGTGTTAGTTTAGAGATTTAGGATATGATATTCTGACAATGACTGTTTGTTTATTTATGGCTATATTTTGGAGCCCTCACACCACTATGGCCATTTTGTGTGCTGCAGTGACAATAGTTTGTACTAGTTTCTGTTTTAAAAATCACATGCATCTTCTGACTTGTTGCTAATAAAATCTAGCAGTTGTTCACACTCATTTTGTCATTACGCTATTTGAAGATGACAGCTACAAAATATAAGAAATGCGGTGAGCGTTCGTGCTGTGTTCCAGGAAAACTGCTGTGAGTACTTGCATCTATCATAAGATTTTTGGTGTTGGATCAACTAAAACAAGTTGTTCTAACTGTAAACTCATCCAACGTTTCATTGGAAATACCAGACGTATGATATCTGGAATATAATTTGGGACAAAGCTAGACAAGCAAGACAAGCACTTTTCTTTCGCAGATTTAATTTTTCCATCATGTATACATTAATGCGGGCAGTAAAAATGGGAAAGTGGATGCACTGTTTACATTATATGAACAGGTTGAGTTTTCACAGGAGCCAGAGAATATGATGTTTCCATAAAAGATTTTAGGTATTATTATTGTGGATTGTCCTAAAAGTTTAGTAAATGATGTACTGGCTGCTCAAGAGACCTGAAGGAAAATACTCCATATGAATTTAATAATACTAGGGTATTAAAATGGGCACACTCTTCTGTTATGTTTGGTTAGTTGGAGGTCAATAAAACTTTAGAACTTTTCAAATTTCATTTATGAAGGGAACTAATCAGACGGGAAGTGCAAAACTTTGTGTTGGAATGTGAAGTTTCCAACAACAAATTCTTCTCAAGCATTAGCAATAGGAAAATTACAACCTATCCTACCTTCTAATTGTCCATGGGAGACACTCTACATTGAATATTATAAAGGATTTTCCATAATTCACCATGAAAAACAACAATCTTCATTATAGTAGACCAATGTGTTGTTGTGACATTTTGCCTCAATATAACTGCTTTATAGCACCCCGTGTGTACAGCCTTATCTGCAAGTGGACAGCTACCTCAAGAAAGGAGACTTACTAGCTCTACACAAGCAGATCAAATAGTTGTCTTCAGACCTGAGCTACATCTCTGCCAATCACCAAAGAAGGTGCCTGCTCACCGTGCTGCTTTCTTTTGAAGATGTCTCTTCTCTGCTCCTAACCCCTGTAGACATACGGCAATCACCCACAATAGGTGCATATACATTGACCCAATCAAACAGTATAAAAATATTATTATAAAGCAAAATGAATAAAAACACAGTAAAAACCATGGTAAGAAAGAGAAAATATATCTGAAAAGAAACTTAAAATGTTAGAAAATGTATTTGAAAAAAAATCTTAATTAAAGTACTCATGCAGAAAATAAAGGTGATGAAAGAGGAGTCTTTTCAACTTTGAGGGCAAAGTTGCTTCACATTGTTTATATTGTGCTCTCCTCATTGTTTTCGCTTCCGCTGTGCTTTGCTTTTTTTGCTCAGCATGCATTCCAAATCCTAACAAACTGGATAGGCATGAGGACTCACTGTGTAAAAGTAGCTGGGTGTTTGGAGGTGCACTTGGAAAAGGTAGTTCTACTTGTACATGTACTTGTTCTTGTTATCTGTATCTGATTTAGCATCAAGGAGGAAGGGTAGAAAGCAGCAGTAACTGATTTCGGCATTTGTAAGCAAATAACCACATCACAACAGCGATTTATAACTTTAAAAGGAAAGAAAAAAGGCCATGACTGACTTCAAAGCAATAAAGTGGAAGGCTAAGTGGTGCACAAGTAAGCAGCCAGCGTTAAGATGCTGATCAGACAAAAGGGGCTGTAGGAGCAGATAAGGTAGTAAAGTTTTACTTATTTGTTTATTTTAGATTGAACAGTTAAGCAGCATAAAAGTTCATTAATATGGGATGATACAAACAGTGCAAGTGGAGAGCTTTTAAGTAAGGAATAAGAAGAGCGCAAAGTTAGAAGAAAAGACAGAGAAAAGTAAAGTTAACCTCATAGAAGGATAAACAGCAGGCAGCTGAGAGGGAGAACAGGACAGGAGCTTAAGGGGATAAGGTGTAAAATAGCTGTAGCAGTTAAGTTAAATCATTTAACTTTAAGAAAAAAAAAGTTAAGGCAGTTTTACTAATCCTAAATCAAATTTTAATAATGAGTCCAGTGCAATGCAAGTCCTGTTGGACATTTTAGATGATGGTTTGGAGGAACCAGTTGTCTATGAGGGTTACATCTGCAGGAGATGCCAGCTGATCCAGCACCTCAAGCTCTGGGTCGCTGAACTGGAGGAGGAGTGGGCTGGCCTGCATTGTAGTAGAGAATTGGCTGACCTGGCCCAGGTGTCCTTTACAATACAATACACAATACAGTTTATTTTTGTATAGCCCAAAATCACACAGGAAGTGCCGCAATGAGCTTTAACAGGCCCTGCCTCTTGACAGCCCCCCAGCCTTGACTCTCTAAGAAGACAAGGAAAAACTCCCAAAAAAAACCTAGTAGGGAAAAATGAAAGAAACCTTGGGAAAGGCAGTTCAAAGAGAGACCCCTCTCCAGGTAGGTTGCGCATGCAGTGGGTGTCAAAAGAAGGGTGTCAATACAATACAATACACAGAACAGATCTCTCCTTTAGAGAGATAGTGTGAACCCCCAAGGTAGCGCAGGAGGAGATTCCAAACCAAACGTAGAAATAGGTGGGTCATGGTCACAAGGCATAAGGTAAAGGATGTACACTGTCCAGTGGCATCAACTGCAGAATTAGTAGAGACAAACCGTTATCCCATCCTTGCGGAGCTGGACGGTGTCTCTGATGATTCTGAGGTGGTAGGCAGGGATGAAGAGCCCCAACAGGCCACCTCAAAACCAGTTCCCAGAAAGAGAGAGGTTGTGATAGTTGGGGACTTGATCATTAGGGGGATTGAAGCACAGGTGTGCTCCATGGACAGAGAGTCTTGCACAGTGTGTTGACTTCCGGGTGCACAGATGCAGGACCTCGCTGAAGGGTGGATAGGCTCTTGGCCAGAGCAGGTGTGGATCCAGTTGTCATTGTCCATGTTGGAATAAATGACATAAATAAGGGTAGTCTGTCAGTTCTGCGAAGGTTTAGGTGCCAAGCTGAGGAGCAGAACTGACAAGGTAGTCTTCTCTGAAGTTCTGCCTGTGCCATGTGCCAGTCCAGGTAAGATTGAGGAGATTAGAAGGCTTAACACATGGCTCACATCTTGGTGCAGGATAGAAGGGTATAGGTTTATGGGGTATTGGCACTCCTTTTAGAACAGATGGGACCTGTTCTGCCATGACAGGTTACATCTGAACTGGAGGGGCACCAATGTATTGGGGAGGCATATGAGTAGTCTAGTCGAGGATTGTTTACACTAGGGAATGGGGGGGCAGGGAGTTTAGGACAGGCCAGGTTTAGATCTATACATGGAGGAACAAACAATGGTGTAGAAATAAAAAGGCATAGTAATGTAAATTCTAAGCAAACATTTAAATGTAGAAGGAGTAACACATTAAAAATAGCTTGTCTTAATGGTAGAAGTATCAAAAATAAGGTGAGTTGGAGCTGTATGTAGCAGAGCATAATTATGATATTATAGCAATAACGGAAACCTGGGTAAATAACAAAGATGGGGATGAGTGTAACATAGAAGGATACACATTTATTAGGAAGGATAGATGGAACAGAAAAGGAGGTGGGGTTGCTGTTTATGCCAAACAGGATTTAAATGTAAGTCCTCTTCAGCTGGGCTATGAGCCCCATCGTAGTGAGGACATGTGGCTTCACCTGGAAAATATTAGGGAAAGAGGTCTTACTTTAGGAGTGTTCTAGACCACCCAATTCAGACAGTAATTTCAACACACATCTTTTTAGTAATTTCAAAAAGGCAACTGTACAGGGAGATATTATAGTAACGGGGGACTTAAATTATCCAAATATTAACAGGGATAACCTTGCAGATGGAGGAGCACAAGAGCTGGAGTTTTTAGAAGTAATCAATGACTGTTTTTTAACACAACATGTTAAAGCACCAACACTGGGTGAAGCCTGTCTGTATTTAGTATTTTGTAATAATAAGGATAGAATTGAATGTGTAGAAGTGATTGAACCACTAGGGTCAAGTGACTATAATATAACACAATTCTCAGTATTTTGTAAGAGTGCAGATACAAAGACTAAAATTGTTAAGTTGAACTTTGGTAGGGCAAATTTTGACCAGATGTGACAAAGTCTAAGTAGGATACACTGGGATAAGCTTTTAAGTGTGGAGACAGTCGAGGAGCAGTGGAACAGGTTTAAAAATGTTTTACATGTAATGCAGGACAGATACATACCTAAATTTGGAATTAATAGGAAACTAAAAAAAACTCCATGGTGGATTAATAAAGATTTAAAAAAGAAGTTGCAAAGGAAAAAACTGCTTTATAAGGCATATAAGACTAATAATTGCAAAGTGAATCGTAGAGCATATGAGAACATGAGGGTAACCATTAAGAAGGACATCAGGAATGCTAAAAGACAGTTGGAGAGAAATAAAGTAGATAGGGCAAAAGAAGACCCTAATAGATTCTTTCAGTATTTTAGTAGTAAAAGAACAGTCAAGGAGAAGGTGAAGTGCATCAGAAATAGTAAAGGGTAATTAAAAGATACAGACAATAAAATAGCAGATGCCCTAAACTTAAATTTTTCTGTGGTGTTCACAAGTGAGCAAGTGGATAACCTCCCAGAGGTAAATGCAACTACTAAGGAAGTACTGAGGGATTTGGAAATTGTAGAGGGAGAAGTGCTGCTCAGATTAAATAGGCTGAAATCAAACAAATCACCAGGACTAGATAATATTTACCCTCGAGTTCTAAAGGAGGCTTGTGAGTGCATATATAAACCCTTGACACATACAGTATTAGGAAGTCACTACACACTGGAGAAACTCCAAAGGACTGGAAAATGGCAAATATCATTCCATTATATAAAAAGGGTGACAGGGCAGATCCAAGCAACTATCAGCAAGTAAGCTTAACATACAGCACACAAAAATTAATGGAAGTAATTATTAAGGATAACATTGAGCAACACCTGGCAAGGACATAAGTTATTAGAAACAGTCAACATGGGTTCAGAAAAGGGAGGTCGTGTTTTACTAACATGCTGGAATTCTATGAGGAGGCAACAAAAGGTTATGATCAAAATGGAGCATATGATATTATTTGTCTTGACTTTCAGAAAGCATTTGATAAGGTGCCACATGAGAGGTTGGGCATCAAACTAAAAGAAGTGGGAGTTCAGGGTGATGTTTTTGGATGGGTGCAGAATTGGCTCAGATACAGGAAGCAGAGGAAGATGGTGCGTGGAACCTCATCATAATTGGCCAATGTTGAAAGTGGTGTTCCACAGGGGTCAGTGCTAGGGTCGCTGTTTTTTTTTAATATATATAAATGATTTAGATAGGAATGTAAGTAACAAGCTGGTTAAGTTTGCAGATAAGATACCAAGATAGGTGGATTAGCAGATAATTTGGAATCATTACAGAAAGACTTGGATAGCATACAGACTTGGGCAGATTTGTGGCAAATGAAATTTAATGTCAGTAAATGTAAAGTATTACACATAGGAAGTAAAAATATTAGGTTTGAATACACAATGGGCAGTCAGAAAATCGAGAGTAGACCTTATGAGAAGGATTTATTAGTTATAGTGGACTCTAAGCAATTGACTTCCAGACATTGCTCAGAAGCCATTAAGAAGGCTAACAGAATGTTAGGTTATAGAACATGATGTGTGAAGTACAAGTCCATGGAGATTATGCTCAAGCTTTATAATGCGCTGGTGAGGCCTCATCTTGAGTACTGTGTGCAGGTTTGGTCTCCAGGCTACAAAAAGGACATAGCAGCACTAGAAAATGTCTAGAGAAGAGTGACTAGGCTGATTCTAGGGCTACAGGGGTTGAATTATGAGGAAAGATTAAAAGAGCTGAGCCTATACAGTTTAAGCAAAAGAAGATTAAGAGGTGACATGATTGAAGTGTTTAAAATTATGAAAGGAATTAGTACACTTTGGACAGTGGAAGGAAACCCACCTAGACATGGGGAGAACATGCAAACTCTACGCAGGGAGGACCCAGGAAGCGAACCCGAGTCTCCTAACTGTGAGGCAGCAGCACTACCACTCTGCTACCGTGCTGCCCACACTATAATGTCATATTTTTAAAATACAATGTTCTTGCTGTTCTGGAAAATTGAATACATATTATCAAATGTAAACCATGAAAAACAAATCTATATTATAAATGGCTTGTATACTGAAAAAAAAATTTTTTGCAATGCTTCATGAACTGCTTTTTACAAGCCTTCAAATGTCGCATCTTCATTCTAAGCACAGTAGTTAAATTTATTTGTCAGTGATGTTTACATACATTGTAGATCCATCTACCTTCTTACTGTTGATATTAAGAATTCAAGAATGTCTTGTTACAATGTTAATGTGGATAAATCTAAAATCTTTTCCTACTATAAATATATCTTTCAAAAGCAATTTCTCAAAATTGATTGTGATGACAATTACTGCATATGACAAATGATTCTAAATGCATATCAATCTCAAATGTTTCTTATTATGGTACAGAATGATATCATTACTCTATTTACCATGTCTTTTCTCAAAGTTGAATATAAACTCTGCTGTGATAAAATATAATTAATGTTTAATAAAATATTTGTTGTCTAACCATTCCGTTTTTTTATGTTACATTAGAATTCCTAATGTAAACTATGCCTGAATTGATAAAATGTCTTTTGTTTCTGTATGTTTATTGCATGTATATACAGTATTAAAAAATATACTAAGTTATTAAGCATGCCAAAATGTCCTCTATGTTTTTTTAATCATGAGAAGTACAAAGTAATATTTTTAACTATCTTTCCCTCTTCTGTGATTCTGGTGCTACTTGGAGGCACTGCAACTTTAATCAGGTGTCCATCCTGACATTGGAAAAAAACATTCAAGTGTACGTATCATTACCAGTGAGAGCATTGTGAGTGTATGAAATTTCAAGTTCAAGATTTTTTTTTTTTTGCCTTTACACATTTTAGTCATCTCCAGAAAAAACTTGACTATTTCTGGTTTAATGTCTGTGAGAAACTAGAAGGACTTGAACAGAAAATATCACTATATGTAGATGATACAGTACATATCAGACCCACAAAATTCAGTGCCTGCAGCCCTAACTGTACTAGCAGAATTTCAAAAGATATCTGGACTCAAAATTAATTTGAACAAAAGTGTCCTTTCTCCAGTGAATTCTCTAGGAAACAGCATTGGATTGGACACCTTCCCTTTTATCATTGCAGATCAGTTTAAATATCTAGAGGTAAACATCATAAGTAACTATAAAGATCTTTTTCAACAAAATGTTGCTGTTTGCATGGACAAAATTAAACAAGACGTAGATAGATGGTCTACCCTCAATCTTACTTTAGCAAGGAGAATTAACACTATTTCAAAACATCCCAATATACATTAACAAATCATTTTTTAAGAAATTAGACTCAATCATAATCTCATTTATTTGAAATTTGAAACATTGATGTATCTAAAGGGCAACCCTACAACTTCCTAAATCAGAAGGCGGTATGGCTCTACCTAATTTTCTATTTTATTACTGGATGGCAAACATACAAGCTATAAAAACCTGGACACTGACACAAATAGATGAACACACACTAGCTTGGTCTACAAGAGAAATGAAATCCTGCAGTACTTCTTTATATTCCTTGCTTAGTACACCAGGAAATACAAGGTATCGTCAATATACTAAGAACCCAATTGTCCTTCATTCACTATTAAAAAATGGAACCAATGTAGGAAGCCATTCAAGTTAGAGAATATTTTATATGTGGGCACCTGCACATGATAACCACCTTTTTCCACCCTCACAAACTTACACAGTTTTTAATGTTTGGGAAACATATGGGATTAAATCATTTCGAGATTTGTATATAAATAATGTCTTGGCATCCTATGAACAATTACATTCTAAATTTAGTTTCCCATCTACGCAATTTTTCCACTTTCTCCAATTTCAAAACTTTGCTAAACAAAATCTGCCCAATTTTCCTCATCTCCCACCTACTACTATTCCAGAAGAGATATAGATGAGTCTTGAAGACTCAGACATCATTTCTATAATATATAAAACCACTTTAAAGTCCCTTCCTCTTAAAGATCCCAGAGTACAGTGGGAAAAGGATCTCTTACTCAACATTTCAGAATAGTGTGGAAAGCAGCCATGCACATAATTCACTTTAGCTCCATATGCGCAAAGCATTCAATTATTCAATCTACAATTTTTTATCAAGCACATCTATCTAGTTTAAAATTTTCCAAAATGTTTCCAGGGCAAGATCCTATCTGCAAACATTGCAATCAAGCTCCAGCTTCACTAGGCCACATGTTTTGGGTATGTACCAGAGTAACATTATTCTGGAAAAAATCAATAATAATAGGATCTAATCAGTAATATTTTAGAATAAGCAATTATATTGGGGAGAAAGACTCCTTTCTCTCTTTACTACTCTCAAAAGGTTTACTCTGGCTGTTGGCCTTTCTCTCTTTCTCATGGGTTGGGGCTGAATTGAATTTAGTTTTGTTAAGTTTGACTTGATTTTATGGAATGTTACATGTTTTTAATAAGTTCAATAAAAGAAAAAAAAGAAAGTGTATGTGTATCTGTGTCATGAATTACTCACAAACAGATCAAGTGACTGATATCAAATGGGGCACTTTTATTTCCCAAAATGTAAGAACATTATGCAATTTGAAAAAAGCACATTTCACCAGAAATTACATATTTTCCCATTGTGAATTTCCCCATTGGGATTAATAAAGTATCTATCTATCTATCTATCTATCTATCTATCTATCTATCTATCTATCTATCTATCTATCTATCTATCTATCTATCTATCTATCTATTTTGGCAACATTAAAAGCTCCCTTTCCAAACATTTTTAAAATAAAAGTGGTAAAGAAAACTCCATGGCCTATTTTATATGAAGCATTTCTGATGTTTTTCATTGTGCCATTATTTCGTAATTGCTATAGAGAAATGCTTTGGTGTCGGTGGTATTGTGATTTTCTTTCCACAAAAATACTTCAAGTGAAAGTGGTTGGGAATTTAATATCAACTGTGTTTATGTGATTTTTTAAAAATTATTAACCGTATACTTGGAGCTATTAAAAAATTGATTTTCTAAATGTTCCTGTGTCATGGCTGCATGTTTGATGAATGGACACAGGACTGTATGTTATATAGAGAAACATAACAAGTGTCATGAATTTTAGGCATGGACTGACATTCCAGCCAGGATAGTTTGAGGTTTCTTACCCAGGCTGTTTTAACAAAAGGACAGGGGGAGACTTATTGGATGGACCATTTACTTCACAGTAACAACAGGTGGCAGTCTTCCTTGATTATAGTGCCTGCATGAATACCTGCAAGGCAGGCTGGGAGTTGCAGTCCTGTGAGACAGCCCTGTTGGGGTCCATGGGTGCCACTAGGGGGAGCTGCAGGAACAGACCATTCTCACTTTAAAGAACTGCTGCTTGTTCCCGAAGTGCTTCCTGGATGCGATGTTATGGCACCAGAAGTATGAAGTATGGGTAGTGTGATGCACAGCCGGCGGTTCAGTCCGGTCGGGACGTCCCTGAAATAAAAGAGTGTAAGAAGGCAGCCTTTTCAGGACACTGCCTCCCCCAGGACACTAGGTGGCAGCTCCCCTGGACAGCAACGGTTCCCCGGATTCCCTCAAAGCATCCTGGGACGTGGATTCAGTTTCCTCAGCCCTGTTGGGTGCCGTGGGTTCCACCAGGGGGAGCTCATAAAGAACCTGGGGACTACTACTGTTACGACAACCTGGAAGTACTTCGGAATTGCGAGGACAGAAGCCTGCAGTACTTCCGGGCTACTTAAAGAAGGATGATGTGGCATTGAACCCGGGAGAAACACTTCCAGGTTATGGACTATTTAAAGGACTGGTGAAGACCCAGCAAAGAGAGCCGGAGTTGGGAGGTTGGGTGACTAAGCTGCTGGGAATGGAGGATTGTTATTTTATTGATTATTGCTATCATTGTATTGATTATTGGAGAATTGTGGAGTGTGTGGTGCCGTGCGCACTGTATTTGAAGAAAATTATTATTAAATTCTTCTTGGTGCTTTTTATAAGTGTGTCTTGGATGTCTGTCTGGTGGGTTTCACGGGGCAACAGCGCCTCTAGTGTCCACAGTAGTCAGAGTCGGGAGGAGAGTAGATGAGACCACATGGGAGGTAAGGAAGGAGGCAAGAAGATATGTATTAGTGGAATGAGATATGAAGATTGTGTATTATACTATTGTGGAAAAGATTTGGTGGTACTGTAAAATAAAAAAAAAATTATCTTCTGTTTCAACCCTGAACTGTGTTCTGTAGTTGTGTTTGAGGGTTTAGGGCTATACCCCCTACTGCTCACACAAGATATATAAACCTTGAACAAAAACATATAATTTTTTCTTAAAACATTTTTCTCTTTATTTTTGTGTAAACTGTTTTGTTTTAAAGTTTTACTAAAACTTTCAAAACAAAGACAATTCAGCTGTGGAATTATCCGACTGCATACATGTCAGTGAGTTATACTCACTGCATGAACACCATGAGAAAGCAGAAGCTAGGGAATTTTTCGGAAACCAGACGCACATAGGTACATTTTTGTCAAAAAACTACCATTGGAGGACTTTTAACTGGAAAGTGCATCTGAAGACATGTACTCAAGAATTTGTCAAAAAAGGAAAAGAACTGTGCCGTAGAGGTACTGTGCTGTTGTTTTTTGTTTATTCACAATCAGGACTGAAAGCTAAAGATTAAAGATGTTAAACTGGAAATTAAGGGGACTGTGATAGAATGTACAGGGATCACAGAGGATTGCTTTTGTCATTGGCTAAGATAAGAGAAGTCTGACTTGCCATTATGAATGTAGTGATTATGACATAGCTGTGGTTGAGAAGCTGTTGCCTGAAAATTCTGTTCAGTTACTTGTACAGCTTTAAAGATGTCCAAACGGGGCCCGGAAGCAATGTGAGTACAGATTCAAATGTGAATTAACTGAAAATCCTTAGGGATCATATAAAGAAAAGCCATGATCAGTTTTCTGATCTTATGACTGAAATCAAAAGCCTTAAAGGTGATCGTATGAAATTCCTTACAATAGTGAAGCTATCTGAAGCAGACTTTCACAATATACAGGGTAAACTTGAATGTGGTGAATGAAAGTATATAATCCTCATTAAATAAAGAGAAGAAAAAAAAGTCAGTGGTTTACATCCAAATCGATGATTTTAAATTATTTTGGTGTGATAACAATAACATGGCTTTATAAAAAAATTCAGACAATCGCACTCATGAACCCAAGTCCAGTTAAGGACCAGCTAACGAATCGACTTCACAAATTGTAAGTACAAGATCAGGATCATCCAGAATGCAATAACCCTTAAGCTTCACACCTAAAGGACACATTTGAAAGTAAAGAAAGCTTTTTTTCATCGCAGCGAAGTGCTACGATATCAGCAACTTCACTATCAGTCACACATAAACTGACAGAACTTGATAAAATTCTCCAAAGGATTTGAAAGCTTGGGTTGTTTAAAGAAAACATGCAAGGGCAACTAATGTCTAACACAGGTGCTGATGCTAGTGTGAAAGAAATGATCTCAATCAGATCCTGCTGAAACAAATGGAAGGTCAGACAATCGCTGAAATGTTAATCCAGCAAAAGGAAAAGAAGGACAAATCTCCTACGTTGCATACAGAAGTACAAATATTTGTTGGTGACCCTTTGACATTCATATATTTAATAAGGGCATTTTGATTATGGACAGTGCATTTGAAAGGGATCAAGATAAATTGCTTTGAGCAATATACTAGAGGCCATCCACAGGAACTCTTCTGAGGCGTTAATGGTATTATGTCAGATGCAGATTACAAACAAGCCAGAGAACTGCTTAAAACCTATTACAGATATGTTGTGAAAATATATAGAGCACATATAATATCACCAGTCAATGGAGGAGCATTGGTAGATTTGAAGCATGACCTAAGATACAGTATGAGTGGAGATCAATGGCCTGCAGTACTGAGGAAAAAATAGGAAGAACTGTAGGGTTTGCTGATTTAATAACTTTCTGCATCGACATGCTAAAAACGTCTTACACCCTGTGCATGGGGTTGTTCCAAAGAGTTTCACATACACAGAGAGAAAAGAGAAGACTGAAAGGTAAAATTTCTCCCAAACAGAGGAACTACTACTCTCATTACTGACGCCACTGGAAAGGGGACTCAAGATACCTTGGTCAGAAAGACTGTGACAGCTATTTATGAATTTAAAAAAAAACTTGTGTATTTTGCAGCAATATACACATTCTTGCAGAATGTAGTAAAATCAAGGAATTGCCAAATAAAGGCACAACTGAGTTTTTGAAATACAAAAGTTTATACTTTCAATATCTCAGATAGGGGCACCTTGTTAAAAACTAAAGAAAAAGTGAAATGTCAGACATATTCTCTGCAGTATCCAGGCATTCTGCATATCAAAAAAGAGAATGGAGCTACTTACAGTAAAACTACAGTCACTAATGATGAAATCAAGAAGGGAATTTGTCCATTCATTGGGGCTGGTGAAGAATATGTGTTATATGTGTTCCCTGTGTGGAATATGACCCAGACACAGACAGGCAGACACGTTTAACTCACCCCACACACGTTTATTTTGGGTCTCCATTACACACAAGTTACTCACAAGCCCCAATACCCCACAGTCCAGGCCAATCAATAATGCCTTCTCTCTCTGTCTCTTCAGACCGCCTCCTTCTCTCCTTCAGCAACCTTGTCCTCTCTTCCACCCGACTCAAGTCCATCTCTGAAGGGAGGCGGCCCCTTTAAATAAGCACCCGGATGTGCTCCAGGTGTGTTCCCGGCAACCTCCCACCGACACGCCCCAGTGTGGCGGAAGTGCCAGCTGTCTCCCCGGAAGCATTCCGGGTGTCCCTGTTCCTCTTCCCCCCAGCACTTCCTGGTGTGGCGGAAGTGCTGCGGTCCAGGGTCCTCCAGGTATTGGGGTCCCCCTGGCGGGGACCACAGGCCCCTACAGGGTCGAGCTTCCCAGCTCTGTACCCGTGGCCCCCAATACAACCAGGGTGGACGCCCCCTCGCGTTCTGGAGGAGGAATGAGCCCTCCTTCTGTCCTCCTGGGCGTCCCGGCCGGGCATGGACGCCCGCTGGGCACCACACCTGTTAAGGTAAAGTGTAATAAGCATGAAAGGTGATGGTGAGATACAAATAAGGCAGATTCACCAGTGTTTGTGTGTCAGCTTTTATCCCTCCAGATCAGAAAATGTCCAGTTCCATTGCAGCAAAACACCACTCACATCTACAGTTATTCCCAGTTTTTTAAATAAAAACTAACAGCGTCAGATCCCTAGGGTGGTAGTACTGAGAGAATAAAAGTGAAAAAAAACGGTAACTTTTACAAGTACTATAAATGTACAGCATCTGTTACAGATGCAAACCAAATGTTGTATGTACTGTATAATATTACACACCTCACAGGTGGCGCAGTGGTAGTGCTGCTGCTTTGCGGTAAGGAGATTGTGGGAGATTGTGGGTTTGCTTCCCGGGTCCTTCCTGTGTGGAGATTGCTTTGAGTAGTGAGAAAAGAGCTATATAAAGAATTATTATTATTATTATTTATGAACAATAAGAGCAGCTCACTACCTAAAACGGCAAATATAGGAGGACAGTCGGGATCAAACCAGGGACTCTTGATTACACGTCAGCAAATCTTTCTGCTACGCCATGGAAGCTGTTGTCTTATCCTTGAACCTTTTGTGAAAGTGTTTATTTGATCTTTGGATTTCAGGCCTCACACATTATATAGTTTATGCCAACATTTTGTCATTTACTACTAAAATATGAAAAATGTTTCTGTTTTAACAATGTGTTTACACAGATTATTGTAGAAACGGAACACACATGAAATGCATGTTTTCCAAATAACTATCTATTATTTCCACTCTAAAACTCCAGCACATTACTCCCAGATAATCAAGGCATGAGCTGGGAGAACTTTGTGCACGTTCTGCGGCGGTGGGTGGATGGAATAGCAGGCTGCTTGCTTGCTTGTCTTTATAGTCACATTTACAGGACAAAAGACGCTGATGGAGAGGTGCGATGGGTTTTAAGGTAGGCTGGATCTACAAGTTTTTTTGTACGCTCTGGTAATTCTAGTGTTAACACTAGAATACCTGAAGCCTACGAAAAAACTCGTAATCCCGGGCCACCTTAAATCTCTTAGCACCTCCATCACCAGCGTATGTTGTTCTGTAAATGCATCGATCAGCACAAGCAGCCTGTTGTCCCATCCCCCGCCTTGACAGAGCTCAGCTGGGCAAAAAGTTGTCCCAGCTCAGGCCAAGGCTCCTTATGTGCGTGTGAGGTTCCTGGAGTTGTATAGAGTAAATACTACAGTACAGGTGCTGGTCATAAAATTAGAATATCATGACAAAGTTGATTTATTTCAGTAATTCCATTCAAAAAGTGAAACTTGTATATTAGATTCATTCATTACACACAGACTGATGTTTAATCAAATGTTTATTTCTTTTAATGTTGATGATTATAACTGACAACTAATGAAAGTCCCAAATTCAGTATCTCGGAAAATTAGAATATTGTGAAAAGGTTCAATATTGAAGACACCTGGTGCCACACTCTAATCAGCTAATTAACTCAAAACACCTGCAAAAGCTTTTAAATGGTCTCTCAGTCTAGTTCTGTAGGCTACACAATCATGGGGAAGACTGCTGACTTGATAGTTGTTCAAAAGACGACCATTGACATCTTGCACAAGGAGGGCAAGACACCAAAGGTCATTGCTAAAGAGGCTGGCTGTTCACAGAGCTCTGTGTCCAAGCACATAAATAGAGAGGCGAAGAGAAGGACAAGATGTGGTAGAAAAAAGTGTACAAGCAATAGGGATAACCGCACCCTGGAGAGGATTGTGAAACAAAACCCATTCAAAAATGTGGGGGAGATTCACAAAGAGTTGACTGCAGCTGGAGTCAATGCTTCAAGAACCACCACACACAGACGTATGCAAGACATGGGTTTCAGCACTGTCACATTCCTTGTGTCAAGCCACTCTTGAACAAGAGACAGCATCAGAAGCGTCTTGCCTAGGCTAAAGACAAAAAGGACTGGACTGCTGCTGAGTGGTCCAAAGTTATGTTCTCTGATGAAAGTAAATTTTGCATTTCCTTTGGAAATCAAGGTCCCAGAGTCTGGAGGAAGAGAGGAGAGGCACAGAATCCACGTTGCATGAGGTCCAGTGTAAAGTTTCCACAGTCAGTGATGGTTTGGGGTGCCATGTCATCTGCTGGTGTTGGTCCATTGTGTTTTCTGAGGTCCAAGGTCAACGCAGCCGTCTACCAGGAAGTTTTAGAGCACTTCATGCTTCCTACTGCTGACGAACTTTATGGAGATGCAGATTTCATTTTCCAACAGGACCTGGCACCTGCACACAGTGCCAAAGCTACCAGTACCTGGTTTAAGGACCATGGTATCCCTGTTCTTGATTGGCCAGCAAACTCGCCTGACCTTAACCCCATAGAAAATCTGTGGGGTATCGTGAAGAGGAAGATGCAATACGCCAGACCCAACAATTCAGAAGAGCTGAAGGCCACTATCAGAGCAACATGGGATCTCATAACACCTGAGCAGTGCCACAGACTGATCGATTCCTTGCCACGCCGCATTGCTGCAGTAATCCAGGCCAAAGGAGCCCCAACTAAATATTGAGTGCTGTACATGCTCATACTTTTCATGTTCATACCTTTCAGTTGGCCAAAATTTCTAAAAATCCTTTTTTTGCATTGGTCTTAATTGATATTCTAATTTTCCGAGATACTGAATTTGGGACTTTCATTAGTTGTCAGTTATAATCATCAACATTAAAAGAAATAAACATTTGAAATACATCAGTCTGTGTGTAATGAATGAATCTAATATACAAGTTTCACTTTTTGAATGGAATTACTGAAATAAATCAACTTTGTCATAATATTCTAATTTTATGACCAGTACCTGTATATCGTTATTTGGAATACATGCATTTCATGTGTGTTATGTGTCTACTAAGATCTGGGTAAGTGTAGGATGAAAGGAAATGTGAGGCAAGAAATGCAGAACACATACCTAAAGCAGAACCTTTTTCCATGTTATACTAATAATGATGTGAAGTGTGTAATGTGTGAAGACTTTAGTCCAAATATCAAATAAACATGTGTGATTTTATTCAAGAATATAACCAAAGAAAAAATAACATTTGATTTACATGTTGCTGTAAATGAGTTAAAAACCGAAGCTCAAATGTAAATCGACTGGGAGTTGATACGTGTTCTTGAATAGTGCACATCCATCCATCCATTTACCAGCCCGCTGAATCCGAACACAGGGTCACGGGGGTCTGCTGGAGTCAATCCCAGCCAACACAGGGCACAAGGCAGGGAACCAATCCTGGGCAGGGTGCCAACTGAATAGTGCACAGGTATTTTTATTTACTTAACTTCCTACAGCGTAAAATCACAAGTAGACTGCAGAGCTTACTGTGTTCATTTGACACAGGCAATGTCATACATATGCAATGCCACTCATTATTTAGGAAATGATCACAGTCATCCCATTGGAGAAAGACTTTCTGAGACTGTGGTCATAAAGCTTATGGAGCTGTTTCTGAACAATGGCAGAACCATAACAACAGTTGTGTAGAGTACGACAGGAGCTTCCACCTTCAGCTAAAATCATTTCAGTACACATGTACTTTCTCAGCATGTTGAAAGCTCTGTTGTGCGTGAGGAAGCATTCCAGAGGTGTATAGATGGATCTATAGTGCAGGTAAAAGAATATGCAGATTTGCGGATCACCAAGATGGACCATAATATTGTGGACTATTTGCAGCATCGGGAGCAGAAGTGGGATATGGAGCTGCAATCTATGGTGAAGTGCTACATGAATGCGTTCAGTTGTCTGTCCCAGCCAGTCTTATCTGGGGAGTGTGCTGAGGATCAATCCAGTTGCTCTGCATCCCCTGCCACTGCAATGAGCTTGCTATTCCCAGCAATGGAATGTGCCTGTTCCTCTGGCAATATAATTAACTTTATTGACCCAGGGGATGCTTTTATGGAATCGAACCCTTTGAGTCTGGCGACGCTGGTCGGACTTCTGGACACTTCTCTAAAGGGTCCAGCACGCAGTTGGTGGAAGGCAGAACAAAAATAATGTACAGGACTGGACTAAATTTCATGCAGCTTTTTTGGAGGAGTTCCTGCCAGCAGATTACAAGACAGAAGTGGAAGAACAGTTGATGGCCAGCAAACAGGGTCATGCTTTGCTTATGATTACTGTGCACTCTGTTTAAAGTGGAATTCTGATATGGCTGAAAAAGATATAGTAAGATGCATTCTCAGTGCACGTAACCCAACGTTTGCTGAGGTGCTGCAAGGAGTGGCGAGCTCTGTGAATGACATTGTGAAGATAGGGTTCTTGATGGAAAAGGACTGGGCCTCTATGAGGAATCTCTGGGGTCAAAATAAGGACCCTGGGGGCAAGACAGTGGCAGGTTCTAAATCTGGTAAATTCAAAGACCACGCAACCAGTGCCGAGTTCACCACTGTTGGAGCAGACATTCCTTTATTGGTTATCCCAGTGAGCGTTAGGGGTATTATTGGGGATGCTGTCGTGGACACTGGAAGCACCTTTACTCTGATAAGATGGAGTTTATAGAACAACATTAAACATCCCCATGAGCTTTTACAGGGGGGTGCAACAGTAAAATTCTTGACTTATGGGAGAGCATATGGTAATGTGGGCAAGGTCTAGCTTTGGCTTAACCTGCACTATGTCTCATGGGGGGAGTGGATGTGTACGTCCTGAAAAATGAACGCCTGACCATGCCACTACTCCTAGGGCTAGATTCCATCATGGCCACCAGGATGATTATTAATCCTAGACAGAAGGAATACACTTTTTTTCCCAGGGGTGTACAAGTTTGAAGAGAGGGGCCGAGAAGACCTGAATTGGCCAGCATAATGTTTTTATTATGCTCGCATAATGGAGGATGTCAGCCTTGTTGAGTCCAGCATTTGTTTACAGTCAGCTGAAGTCCAGCCCGTGTTGAATAGGTGGTCAATGATCTGAACAAATAAATTGTGTCATACAAACATGGTGTGACATTAAATCCACACTGCAGATGAGATCCCTGCCTATATGTTCCTTACAAGAAAAAGCAAATTGCAGACTTGGTAAAGAAGATGCTAGCAGATGGCATCCTGGAGCTCTCTTCTTGAGCCTGGGCATTGTTGGTGGTGTTCTGATGGCAGTTATCAGTTTTGTGTGGATTATAGGGCTGTTAATTCAAGACCCACCATGATACTTACCCCATGCCTCTGGTTCATGAAATCCTGGAATCTCTGCAAGGAGCAGTGGTCTTTAGTTCATTGGATTTACAATCTGGATGTTGCCAGGTGTGCTTGAGACAGGACAGTATAGCGAAGACATCAGTCATAACCCTCAAGGGCTTGCTTCATTTCTGTGGCATGCCTTTTGGGCTGAAAAACATTATAGCAACATTTCAATAGCTAATGGAGCAGGTGCTGAGGGAGCCGATTGGAAAAATATGCTTTGTTTACATAAATGACATCAATGTCATTTCCTCGACAGTCCATCATCACCTTCAGGATCTCAACACCAACTTTCAGTGGCTCTGACAGCCTCGACTTACCCTGAACATAAAAAAGTGTCACTTTCTACAGACCCAGATCTCTTTCCTTGGACATTTGGTGTCAGCTGAAGGTATGAGGGTTGACCTGAAGAAGATGGCTGTGGTTAAGGAGTACCCCCTTCAATATCAAGAGTGTTCAACGCTTCTTGGGTATGGTGGGGTGGTATCACAAATTTATTCCCAATCTGGCTGTCATCACTGCCCCATTACACTGCCTCATAAGGAAGGAGGCAACCTGGATATGGTCACCAGAATGTCAAGACGCAATCGAGAGGTTAAAGAAAGCACTGCAGGATCCGCCTATCATGGCCCAGCCCAACCCACTGCTCAACTTCCAAGTTCAGACAGACGCCAGTGATCATGGACTCAAAGCTATATTAATGCAGCTAAGGGATGGAGAAGAAAAGGTTATAGCTTATGCATCAAGGTTGCTCCATGGCCCTGAGCACAACTATTCAACAATAGAAAAAGAATGCTTGGCAGTGAAGAAATGGAGCCACTGCCTGAAGGGGGTTCTGTTTAAAGTGTACACAGACTAGCGTGCCCGAAGACATCATCTCGACTAACCAGGTGGGTTCTTCGACTCCAACAATTCCATTTTAACATATTCTATTGGAAAGATTGTGGCAATATGGTTCCGGATGCGTTATACCGGATTCTGGAACTGGGCCAAACATTGTCTGTAGCTGTTGTCTCAAGTCAGTGGACTAGATTGCCTCTCTTCCTGCAGGACATAGCCTGAGCTCAGTCACCCAGTCCTGTGTGTAGGGCAGCAATAAAGAGTCCAGAGGAGAGGAAAGGGTGCATTAGATTTCAGGAGTTCCAGGGGTTATTATATCCAGTGTGTCCCGTCTAAGCTTGGGGGCACCCAATAAGAGCTTGTTGTCCTAGAAGCATTGACTCTGCACTTCCTGAAATGACAGCCCTTTTGGGGGACACCTTGGTAGAATAAAGACTCTAAGATTTTGGAGACAGCGTTGTGGCCGACAGTTCGTTGAAGCATATGGAATCATGTAAGAAAATGCCTGGTGTGTCAGCAATATAACAACCCACCTGGTTTACCTGCAGGGCTCTTGCAATCCACATCAGTGACAGCACCAAGAGAGTTTTGGGAATTGATCCCATGGGACCACTGCCTTAGAGCAAGCACAAGAAGGCCTTCCTGATGGTGGTGGTGAATTATTTCACCAAATGGTGCAACTGTTCTCCTTAAACCAATGGTAAAACAGAGCTTTGTTACACCCTAAAAGATGAGATTCTGACCCAATGGGGGGTTGCCAGAAAATATTGTCTCAGACCAGGACAGCAGAACTCTCTCAAGAGGTGGGGAGTGCAGCATAAGAAGACTACTGCCTATCACCCTCAAACAAACCTGACTGAACAAGTTAACCAGACCCACTAAAGTTCATGATGGCATTCTTTGTAGGGGACCATCATCATGAGTGGGATCAGTGGTCCCAGAGCTCTACCTCACTCCTGCGGTTTTGGCTGTGGGTCAACAAATTCCGGGTCCCCTTGAAAAAATCATTTCCATATCTCCCTCACTCATGACCCTGGTCCATATAACACCCTATACCGTCTTGAGTTGCTGAAGAAACAGGTTCAGGAGAGGATGATGAGATGTCAGGGTAGGCAGGACAAGGTGTGTAACAAGAAACATCAATCTGTGAAATACAACGATGGAGACCTGGGGCCTCAGACATAATGCCTTGCATTGAATTCACACTAAAACATGGCATACGGACAAAAGTGGAAATGTGCATACGCACAAAAAAAAACATGCATAAAGCTGTGTGTACACCAACTTCCACGTTCTTCCGCTCCATAAATCCCGGTCAGCGTGAAAAGTAACGCTCGTGCACATGCCTATCGCTCCTCCCCAACTCCTCCCAGAACTACACCTCTTTGAATATGCAAATCAATATAAATAACCCTTTATGTTTTGCATTCTGTGAAGAGACAATGGCAAAAGCATGGAGAAAAAGAAGAATTTCAGCGAATACCAAGTAGAGGCAAGGAATAACGTACTATTTGTTGGTTTAAGCAGTGATATAAACAACAAAAGGAAATTGAACGAGTGACAGAGTAGTGGAGAAACTCAAAAGGTGGCACAGTTGTAGTGCTGCTGCTTTGCAGTAAGGAGACTGTGGAAGATTGTGGGTTTGCTTCCTGGTTCCTCCCTATGTGGATAGCGCTTTGAGTACTGACAAAGCGCTATATAAATGTAATGAATTATTATTATTTATTATTAAAAGTTCCAGTTCAGAAAGTCGCTCAGTACCCGAAATAAATAAGAAGTGGTCAGAGGTTAAAGTCACCGTGAAAAGGCGAGTTGTAACCCAGCGTCTGAGTGTCATATGGAAGCGTATTAGGGTACAGAGAAAAGAAAAAAAACTGGGACACAGTGTGAAAAAAGGTCAAAATTTCCACTTTAGTCACATAGTTTATTTTGTCAATAAAGTAGAACATCATAAATTTCATCTTAAAATCATTTAATTTAATAGTTTCTCAAATCCCATTGTAACTAAAGTAGCACGTTAAATGCTTTGTATTCTATGTACCCTTATGGGTGTGAATCAGTATGTGCTTCTTAAACGGGCTTTCTCTTACACTGACAGGACACAGAATAAATTACATTCATGATGTTACAGCTCTCTGGACAATTTAAATACTAAGATGTATACTTTATATAATTTTTTTGAAGATAGAAATTAAAGCATGTGTAAAACTTTGAGGCAAGTTGGCGCAGTGGTAGCAACGAGCTGGCGCCCTTCCGGAGTTTGTTCCTTCCTCCCGCAAAATGCTTGCTGCCCCGTGCACAACCCTCAATAAAGTAATTTATTGCAGCAGTACTGTCTCTTTCAAATGTACTAATGCTCAATTCCTGTCCTTCCTTTTCTTTCTCCAAATAACCAATCGCCAAACAATCAGCTCTTTAATAAATGTCAAGCCATCTGTAAGCTTAGAATGCTAATTCTTCAAAACTTTTAAGGAACATTTAAATATCTTCGTAGTACATGTTTAATTATTACATCCATCTATCCATCCAGGGTCGCGCCAGCCCCAGCAAGTATACAACGCGACGCAGGAACAATTCCTGAACGGGGCGCCAGCTCATCGCTGATGCTGCACAACCAAGTCCTTGCATATTTAACCATTAACAATATACATTATTTAAATGAAGTTTAAAATGTGTCTGTATAATCTCTATATATAATCTTCATTTGGATCTTGATCTTTGTTTGTCCACGAATGAATTAGAAGAAGAAGCACTAGATGGCAGTAGAGAGACAGCTAAAACATAGGCATTGCATTAAGAATCTCCTCCAGGCTTATACTACTGAAGACTGTAGTACTCCAGTCATACCTCAAAACACAGACATTCAAACTAAACAAATTATTGTGCTTTAAATTAACTAATTTTTATATATAATCTTCATTTGGATCTTGATCTTTGTTTTTCCGCGAATTCCTCGCATGCGTTGACCACCTTCCAGTTTAGTACGTTGTTGTTATTCACGGATGTCAACAATGTGCCGGAATAACGGAAGGGGTGGTGGACAGTGTTACGCTGTTTAGCTCCTGAGGCCTGGTTAGAGAATGAGATTGCAAAAGATAAAAGGTACGTGCCTACGTAACATACGAATGAAAGAAAGACAGTGGGTAAAATCAATGACAATGTAACAGCACGTTCTGGAAATTATTATTGTTACGTTGTAGCCGGCGAGTGCTGCATGTCTCACAGTTGTACCATGGCTTGCTCACATGTCAGTGAAGTGATCCCTATTTATGCTTTAAAGAGCCTGGATACCTATGTGTCCCCCTTTTATAACCATTGCTCCGTGTATATTGCATTACTCTTTGGATTGCCATAAAGCAACCAGCGAGATTGGAGAAAGGTTGAGAAGAGATCGTCAGAGGAAACAACAGCGTCGTGAAAACGAGACGGACTGTGAATGGAGAGAAGCAGAAATGCTCCTCCACCACCACATAATTACTATTCGGACAGTGATTCCGAGTAGGCTGTTCCTATCGAATCAATGTCCAAGGGTTTTGTTTTTAATTTTGTTTCCCTTATAAAAAATCATAATGCTGTGCGACGAAGGGCCCAGTTCACGACTGGCAGCCGCGTTTAAACAGGGAGCACTTCACAGACAACTTTAACACGCGCAACGTAGTTGGGCGCACATGGCTACTGTAATATATATATTGTAATGCATCCATCCATTATCCAACCCGCTGAATCCGAACACAGGGTCACGGGGGTCTGCTGGAGCCAAACCCAGCCAACACAGGGTACAAGGCAGGAAGCAATCCCAGGCAGGGTGCCAACCCACCGCAGGACACACACAAACACACCCACACACCAAGCACACACTAGGGCCAATTTAGAATCGCCAATCCACCTAACCTGCATGTCTTTGGATTGTGGGAGGAAACCGGAGCGCCCGGAGGAAACCCACGCAGACACAGGGAAGAACATGCAAACTCCACGCAGGGAGGACCCGGGAAGCGAACCCAGGTCCCAAGGTCTCCCAACTGTGAGGCAGCAGCGCTACCCACTGCGCCACTGTGCCATCTACTGTAATGCATTTCATCTTTAAAATGATATGAAGAGCTCCACGAAGACAGCACATGGAAATCTAAATCGACTTAGAAGCCACTCGTCATCATCTGTGAATACGCGCTCTCAATTGAATTGAATTCCTTTATTTTTATTGTATGGTACAATGAGATTCAATATGCAAATCCTCCATAAACTTATTTTCCTATAAAATGGTCAAATAACAACAACAATAATAATAATAATAGGATAAAAAACAGTGAAAAATATACAATATGAAAGCATAAATGGCTCAGGTTGTGCAATATTACAACTGAAATGCAAGTTTACAGTGAGGCAATTGTACTTATAAGTATAAACTGTTCTAGCAGGAGCAGTTGATGGACTGATTGAGTGCATTTATAGCTCTTGAGATGAAACTGTTTCTGAACAGTGAGGTCTGTACAGGAAAGGGTCTGAAACGTTTGGCGAATGCAGGAAGTTCAAATAGACTGTGCACATGGCTGAGGCAGCATGTGCTAGAAGCTCTATCCCAATATTTCTCCCCGCTCATGATACAATCTGCAGTAGAGCTTTCCAATCAGATGCTGTAGAGCTGTGATTCCACACTAATTACAGTGGGTTAAATACTCTGAGTGGTACACTGACAGTGACAACACTAAAGCAGCTACAGTATTTTAAATAGTTTGGCCATTCTTTGCACCATTATATGATTACGGGTTGATTACAATCAGATGCCTTAAACTAATAAACAATATGCGGTTAATTTCAGTGTATTTGATAAAGCCACATCAGGGATGTGAATCTAAAAAATAAAGGAAACCACACAGGAACAGTAGCACTGCTTTGACACTGGGTGCCGCCAGTTTGCAAAATCAAGTGCAGAACCTGCATACGTAAGGGATTGAGCTGGTGTGAAAATGTGTGTGGCTTTACACCAAGTTTAGTTTTTATACATCGCGATGTGAGCACATTTTTGTGCGTACACACCGTTTATAATTGAGGCCCATGGTCTGGTGACACAGTCTGCCCCTCTCTAAACCTATCTCACAATTTTTTGCAAAGCTCGGTCCAAAATTATTTGGACCTGCCAAAATCATTAATCATTTGGGCCCTGTGAACTTTTGCATTCATTTACCTACTGATACAGGAGATAAATCTGATTCTGTCCATGGGGCCAACATCATGCCTTACTTTGGCCCCAAGGGTGGTGTGGGGTTGGGGAATATGTAGCAGGGCCACACAGTGGGTTTTATGTGTGCATACGTATGCCCTGTTGAGTGATTGTCAAATATGAATAACAACAGTGGTTGCACGGATTCTTGTTTGTAAATTGGGGTCAGTGCCTTTAAACAAGTTTGCACTGATGTGGAGGGGATTGTGGGATTTGTAGTTTGTGGTTTGTATGCACTGTACCAATGACATCGGAAGAGAAGGATGTGGTGGGACTCTTTGATTGTATCATTTTCCGATTGACAAAATCATCAGCAGCACCTAAACCTTTTATTAACTGGGCATTCGTAGTAGAGAAGGATGGTGCTTGGCCACTGGCTTTAAGGACAGCATGGGTTCTTTTTCCTCCCAATCCAGTCAACCCCAAAAAGTGGAAATGTGCACATGCAGAAAAAAATTCAGACACACAAAACCGTGCATAAGCCAATTTCTATGCACTTCAGCAGCTCCATAAATCCTGGTCAGCATGAAAAGTAACACATGCGCCTGCCACCTTGCCTCAACTCCTCCCAGAATTACACCCCTTTGAATATGCAAATCAATATACTACATCAGTGGCCTGCTTCTGTTTATCCGCTAAGGTCCTTCTGGCAGCCTTGTTGTGTCTCATACTAACCTGCACTCTATGGGTGACAGGACCTTCTGCTGTATAGCGCACAGACTTTGGATCAACCTCCCTAAATTAATTAGATCAGCTGACTCCATTCATTCTTTTAAAAAATAAGATAAAACTCATCTTTTCAGGAAGGCTTTTTCCTTAACCAAACTCTCTTCCCCTTCTTTCAGTTTACCTATCTGTCCAGATTCTCAGGATAATTTGTGTGTGTGTTATATCATAACTTATGTGATTTGTTCTGGCATTTGTTTAAGTATTAAATTTAATATTATACTCTTGTTTATTATTTCTTTTACTTCTTTTGTATATCCTGTGTTTATTTGTTTATTGTTCTATGCAGAAACTATTTGTATCATTTTGTTTTAAGTGCCTTGAGCATGGGTAAGGTGCTATACAAATAAAATGTATTATTTGTAGATGTCAAATGGGCTGGATGGGTATTCAGGCCCGGAAGGAAACAAGAAGCAGACCAGGAAGGAAGAGATGGACGGACAGCCCCTGTAAAAGAAGAGATATCTCTGGGGAGTTTTTATTCCCCCAGCATGCCAGATGGCAGCAGTCCCAGAAATCCACGCCCAGTGGGAAGCCAGCAGCGCATGCTGGGAAATGTAGTCTGGCAGCCCTGCTGGGGTCACGGGGTGTTGCAAGAGGGTGTTGCAAGGAAACAAGTTCCCTATTGTGATGATGAACTTCGATCAGGCAATCGCCCTGGCACCGGAAGTACTCCCAAGTCTGTAATAAAAGGGACCACACTCCCTTATCCAAGCGAGTCAGAGCTAGGTGGGAGAGAGGTAACACTTGACTGGAGGAGGGCAGTGTGGTGGTGAGAGAATTATTGTAGAGAGAGAGAAACCAGTATTTTGTGCTTGTGTAACAATTTTTGGAGTTATTTATAATAAAAACCTTCCGTTATTTGCACCCGGGAGAGTGCTTGTGTGTTCGTGTCGGGGTTTGGGCTGGCTGTCGCCCGGCTTTCCATCACAAATACTATTATTGTTGTTGTTGTTGTTGTTGTTATTATTATTATCTGTATTATAAAATAATATTAATATATCATCAATGCAGACCAAATCATTAACAAAAATTTGAAATACTGCTGAATAATTTTGCCAATGTATTTGACAAGGCTGAATACTTATAGTGACCAGAACTGTTACCTAATTTTTAATTCTGCTGATGCACTAAATACTTCTAAAGAAATTAATACAGTGCAGACACTAATTTGATTAAGTAAACAGCAAATAAATGAAGGAGGATGGTTGTTCATTAATGTAATTTTGAAAAAGTCTAGGAGATCAGTACAAGGTCTTCACAATTTATCTGTTTTCAAAATAGAAATAAATAACTCAAAATGGCTAACTACAAATAATGCTAGATTTTCTTTTATAGAGCCATCCATTGCTTTACTTTGATGACCTGAAAAAGTGTAAATTCTGGTTCTGCCTAATGAGGCACCAGAAATTTGATTTGTGGCACAATCTTAATTTCTATGTGGTTGCAACATTGACGTTTTATCCCTGATAAAATATCATGGAAGTCGTTTAAATATTGCAGGAATAAAAAATAAATATCTATTGATAATCAGCAACAGCTCTAGACCAAAATGGTCAGAGGATATTTGAAATACTAGGGGCTGGAGATGGTGTGATAAAGTCTCACACATCCAAAATGTAACAGTATGCAGACAGCAGTATTTATAGTTTCTGAAATACATTTTCCACACAAAGCTGGTTCCAATAAGCTTTAAATGAAAAATGCATTAAATCACCACAACTGTTTGTTTCAACAGTAGGTCAAACATGGCAGTTTATGCATACATTGACAATGGTAAATGTGAGAACTGCAGGTATGATACACAATGATAAGGTGGAAGCAATATTTCCATTGTATCTCCTCATTGTTGCCTCTTTCTATTCATTCCAAAATCCCTTTCAAAAGACAGTTGTATGAAGTAGGCTTTAATTTCATGCATCATGCTGAGTCTTTTTTCAAAATGTATATAGCCATTGATACTCTAAATGTTAAGGCAAGTTTAAAGGTAGATGATCATGGTTACATTGCCTCAAGCATATTATGGCAAATCCCAAGTATTCATAAGATTCTTAAACCTGCTTAATCTAATTCATGGGTTTGGTAAGCTGAGCTATAGTCATGCACACGTCCACTATGTGCAGCAATAATGTATAATGATGTTAAAAGAAAATGTAAACAATGGAATAGCTTGTAAATCTTGGCCTGTGAGGATCTTCTCATAAAATTTGTTTACTTAATGAGCTGTGTTATGCATTACAGTGTTGCCTTTCTCTAGCCAGGATATTTTCCAGTTGCTTAAGTTAGCATTCAATATTTGGTCAAAAGAAGAGTTGTGTAAAAGACCAGGGTACAGATGAGCTGGTTAAAATTAAATGACTGTTCTGTGCCAGGATAAATATAAAATTTCAATGATTAACTTTAAACTATTCTTTTTTTAGTCTCAGAAACAAATGATAGACAGAACAATCTTTCTAATGCATATTTAACCCCGACTTACCACAAGTGATGAAAAAGGAAGCAATTTTTTAAATTGGTTATTTCCAAGGAAAAGTGTGAGCTAGCACAACAGATATGAATTTACTGCAATAGACACATTTACTGTAAACCTGACTGCGTTCCAAATACACTTATTGACTTATTATATGTCATATATTAGTTAAAATAACAACAACTACATTATAATTTGAAAAACATTCTTACACAGTTAAGAAGATGCATTTTGATTAAATATATGTTAAATTTAAATTTTGCTGTCAGGAATAATAATAATAATACTTTTTTCAATGTAAATATCATAAAAACATAATCATTACAAGATCAAAATTAAAGATACATGGAAGCCCTGGAATTTTACATTATTCTGGTTCATGCATTGGAATGAAAGTACATGTTCTAGTCTTACAATCAACAGATTGTTAAGCCAACATCTTGTGTGAATCTGACAAACTGCAATATATGAGGTCAGAAGGCCAATCTTTATCCATTCATTTCTGCAATTTATTGTCTGATTATAATTGTATACACAAACATTGTAATGATTTACGTGACATAGTTTAAAGATGAAATCCGTTTATATTAAAAGGGTTGTTCACCTCTGAAAAACATTGCCTTCAACACCTTTCAGGGACTGCTTTTAACAACATGGTTATTGTTTTATTGATCAAGGTTTATTACAGATTTGACACTTATGCTATGTGTTAATCGAATAGAATATAATTTTTCTACACATATTTTACAAGAATATGACTGCAATTAATTTAATAACTATTATTTTTTCAATGATATCAGCTTTAACGAGTTTAGTGGAGGAGTGCTCCATTTATCTTATAAATGTTGTCATCCAAGAATGCATTTCAGTTTTAAAACAGTGCATGACCCAGTTGGAGATAAATATAATAGACCAATAAGCCATTATCATTTATCTCCTTTCTGCTTTGAGTAGCATTAAACTAATTACTGAATGCTAAAGATATTACACTCAAACTGAAAAAATAAGAGCAACATTTAAAAGCAAGTATTCAGCACAGTAATTTAACAGTTCACACTGTAATTAGAATTCTGTTCCTTAACAGAGCTGATGAATTTATGTTTGCATCTTTAATGTCTATTGCAAAGATGAAAAACAAAAGATTTGCTAAATTATTTTGTGCACTTAAATATTAATAAAATATAAAGTGGTCATTATTATTACATCCATCCATTGACTAAAATGAAGCATTACATAAGACAGTATAGTAGAAGCGAGCAAAAAGTAACTGGTCCAATATATAATGTTTGTCAGAACAAAATGTATTAAATTGTATTAACTCTCACAGACCTACAACACTTGCAGATTGCATATATTCTCCAGAAAGACAAAAACAACCAGCCTAAAGCTACCATCTTGTTATTTGATACAAAATACTTTTTACTAAAGAGAATTATGCATTCATGGATTAGGAGTTATAAATACTGATTAAACTAAAGTACAAATCTCTAATATAAATAATTTAGCTTTTCTTTGTTTAAATTAGCTGGTGTATTTAGGCAAAGCACTTTAATGACTTAAAAGTATAAGTTTGCCCATGTTAGTGTATTTTACTTATAAAGTGTATTTAAATAAGGAAACTCAATGTGGAGATGTAAATTGTGAAGTGCAGGGGGCACTCTTGGGCAGTCCAAATAAAAGGGTATTTATTGAGGCTGGATAGGACAACAAAAAATAAAGAGTAAGATGAAGGAAGTAAGTACAATACATAACAAAACCAGCCCCGCTTGGTCTTATCCCTGCCTTACACACTACTTCTTTTTAATCCCACCTTTACACTTGAATCCTTTCTATCCTGAATCAGGAGATTCCTGAATTTGGACTTTCTCCTTTCTCGCTCCAGGTGAGTTGTTGTCACAGATCCACTCTCGACTCCAAATTCAACTGGTTGAGAGTAAGGTGTACTTTTTAAAGGACGGTGTCCTTAAAGGGTCAGGCACCTATACATCTGGTTGGAGCATGGCTAAAGACCCCTTCTGCTTCTGAGTGGCCCAGAGGATTAAGTTTTAGCGTCTTTTCCTTTTCCAGACACTTTTACTACCCAGCTTAACCTCCTGTATGGGCACTGGTGCAAGCCAACTGTCAGGCAGCTGCTTGACCACCCTTGGCTAACACAGGGACAGTTTCTTGGCCTAATGTCCAGGCATTAATCCAAACCAACTTCTGAATGGCTGCTTGTCCTTCTGTCTGGTAGGTGCTATAGGCCAGCTCCTAGGTGATTGCTTGGCCTCTGTCCAGAGAATTGACCAGACCAACTCCCAAACTATAAAAAAAACCCTGCTGCCCAACAACCACTTGCCAAAACTAGACAGGCTTCTCACATGCATAATCAATCTATATACCTTGCAACTATTAAAAGAACAAGGAATGACTTTATGGAAATAACTCCCTTTTTCCTTTACCTTTTTATACATAGTCACCAGGCAAGCTGGTGCTAGTGCTGTAACTGGTTCTGTGATGGGTCAGTATAAATTTGAGGAAATTGAATTTTCCAGTGCCAGATAAGAACATAAGTTCCTGCTGGAAGTGGAAGTGGGATTTGAGCTTGACATTTATGCCGCATCTGATTACAGAGCTGTTGCAGAGGTATGGCATAACCCTGGACCAGCAGGTGAGGTTGTGTAGAAAGTGGAAGTTTGACCCATGCTCCCAAGCCTTCGGCATCTAGGGGAAAGTAGTGTGATAGCTAAGACAGGACTTTGCATGTGTTGGCATTCCCAAAGAAGTCCTAACAGGCCAAGGGATGCCCTTCACTTCAAAGACATTCAAGGGAGTTGCCAAATTACTCAAAAGTAAGCATGTAAAGAATTCAGTGTGTCATCCACAAACTGATGGTCTAGTCAAGCAGTTCAACCAAACACTCAAACAAATGTTGTGCAAGGTAGTCAGCGAGGAAGGGAGGACCTGGGATCAGATACTCCCCTTCATATTATTTGCCTATCAGGAAGTCCCTCAGGCTTTCACAGAGTTTTCACACATTAAATTATTATAGGGATGACAACCCAGGAGTTATTAGACACAATTAGTGTTGACTATTTGGTGAAACAACTGAATCATCATCCAGCTGATCAGGTATATCATGTGAACCTACTGAAACCATGGAAGGATAGTAAACCCAATTTATACACCCATCAACCCCATTCTTTACTTTGCTCAGAAATTATCTCTTAATTTTGGTACTGATCTGACAGCTGAACAACAACAAGAGCTCAAAGCAACCATCTTGTCTATCCCAGAGGTGGAGACTAAACGACCTGGATGGACCTCTCTGATTGAACACAACATCATAATTGAGCCGGGATAGTGATCCGAGTATGTCCATACAGACTTCCAGAGGCAAAGTGTACAGAAGTAGAGATTGAGATCAACCGTATGCTAGATGTTTGTGTAATCAAGACGTGTTTTAGTCCCTGGTATGGCCTTTCGTCTTGGTCCCAAAGCCAGATGAAGGTTGACACTTTTGCAATGACCTCTGTTGACTTAATTAAGTCTACCAATTTGACTCTTATATCACGAGTGGACAAATTCATTCAGCAATTTTAAAAAGCTCAATATTTGACCATATATGTTAGACATAACACAAGGGTATTGGCAGATTCCTTTAATGGATTCCACAAAGGAAAACACAAAGATTTTCACCCCTAGTGGGGACTGGCTGTATTATATCCTTCCACAGTGCTCCTGCGGCCTTTCAACATCTGGTGCAGCCTATATAGATGACAGTGTCATCTATTCTGGCAACTGGAAGGAGAAACCCCAAGAAATGGCATTTTGGCTAACAGAGGGCAAATATTTGAAATATTTCAGCAGGTCCAGGCTTTCTTTTGGGTTAGAAGGGTACTACTGCCGGTTTATTCTCCAAGAGGCTGGTGTCTTTGACTGATTTGACAATACGGTGATGTGGCATACAAAAGCAGAAGGTGCATTTCATGACTTGATAATGGCCTTTACATCAGCACCACCTAACTTTTCCTTGTCCTTCGATACTGTGGACACAGGTCTTGGTGCTGTGTTGAGCCAAATTATCAGTGGTGTTATACACCCCATCATGTTCCCTATCATGGAAACCTTTGAACCCGAAACCAGGTATGAGGACTTGGAACAGGAGACCTTTTTTTAACCAAGTGAGCTATGAACCAGCTAGGGTTCTACTTTATTGGCAACAAGTTCACTTTTGGCACCAACAATGCAGGGGCTTCAGTGGGTGACATTACATAAAGAGTCAAACCCATGCGTCACTTGATGGTTCCTGGACTTTTAGCCTTATCGGTTCAAAGTTCTTCATTGTTTCATTGTTTAGGTATCCTCCATGCCAATAGAAATGCTCTTTCTCGCGTCATGTGCATGCACTTGGGAGGGAGCTTAAGGACTCTGGTGATGGTAATTATTTTGGAAAATTAAGACATTTTCAAAATATGCAGGATAATGAGAATTCAATTCATGCATTTATTTCTAGTAGGATTGGCTACTGCAATGCTGTGGTCAGTGGTAGCTCAAATCATTCTTTATACAGCTTTCAGTTAATCCAAAAAGCTATTGCAAGAATTATTACAAGAACAAAAAAAAATATGAACACATAACTCCATTTCTTACACTGGCTTCCAGTTAAGTTTAGATAGATAGATAGATAGATAGATAGATAGATAGATAGATAGATAGATAGATAGATGATAGATAGATAGATAGATAGATAGATAGATAGATAGATAGATACTTTATTAATCCCATGGGGAAATTCACATACTCCAGCAGCAGCAGCATACTGATACAAAAAAACAATATTAAATTAAAGAGTGAGAAAAATGCAGGTAAAAACAGACAATAACTTTGAATAATGTTGACGTTTACCCCCTCGGGTAGAATTGAAGAGTCGCATAGTTTGGGGGAGGAACGATCTCCTCAGTCTGTCAGTGGAGCAGAACAGTGACAGCAGACTGTCGCTGAAGCTGCTCCTCTGTCTGGAGATGACACTGTTTAGTGGATGCAGTGGATTCTCCATAATTGATAGGAGCCTGCTGAGTGCCCATCGCTCTGCCACGAATGTCAAATTGTCCAGCTCCATGCCTACAATAGAGCCTGCTTTCCTCACCAGTTTGTCCAGGCATGAGGCATCCTTCTTCTTAATGCTGCCTCCCCAGCACACCACCGCGTAGAAGAGGGCACTCGCCACAACCGTCTGATAGAACATCTGCAGCATCTTATTGCAGATGTTGAAGGACGCCAGTCCTCTAAGAAAGTATAGCTGGCTCTGTCCTCTCTTGCACAGAGAATCAGTATTGGCAGTCCAGTCCAATTTATAATCCAGCTGCACTCCCGGGTATTTATAGGTCTGTACCATCTGCACACAGTCACCTCTGACGATCACGGGGTCCATGAGGGGCTTTGCTAAATTACTTAGTTACTTAGTTTAGGGCTGATTTCAAAATCTTCCTTTTAACATATACAGTGTAAAGCCTTAAATGGCCAAGGTCCTGCTTTCTTATCATTAATTACAAACCAGGGTGCATATTAAGACCTCAAGACACTGGTCTGCTTATGATTCCAAGGATTATTAAATAAAAGTGGGAAGATGTACTTTTAGTTACCAGACCCCAAAGCTGTGGAATAGTCTTTATCTGCTACTATAAGAGGTGCCCCTCAGATTTTAAATCCAGACTGAAGACTCCCCATTTCAGTTTAGCATACCCTGAGTAAAGTTGCTGATTAGCATCTCTTTTGTTAGTCAGTAGTACTAAAATATAAGTAATGTGACATATATAAACTGTTCTGAATACTTGCCTATTCTGTTTCTCTTTGCAGTATTCTTGTGTGGCACTTGGTGCCACTGCTCTGCTGCAAAGTAGTTTGCCTGCCTATGGAAAAGTCATCTCAGATAAAGGAGCACTGGAATCATGGGGTAGAAGGGTCTTTTCATAAGATTGTCTGGCCCAACACTGACTCAGCTATAAAATGACCAGTAGATGGGAGGTGTCTACTTGGCCGTGGTCTCCAGGACTCTGGATGTGTCTGGCTTGTCTGACTCCTTTTCTACAATCTGGCAGTGGTTTCACAATTAGCAGATGGACATATAGTGCTGTTTATTCATTCATGTTAATTAGTTTCAACTTTTTTTGATGTATTTCAACAAATTTGTCCCCTCATATGTGGTAGTTCTGAATTTAGTGTGTGGTATTGTACTTCTGAGGTGGCAATGATAGACTGGCTATCTAGATATGTGAAGAGGATTACTTGTATTATGTTCTGTGTATTGTGTTTACCCCATTTTTTGACACCCATTGCATGCTTAACCTACTGGGAAGGGGATCTTTCTCTGTAACTTGTCTTTCCCAAGATTTCTTACATTGTTTTTATTATCTGCCCACCTGAACCCACCCTTTCTTGCTGACAGAATTTATAAATTGGGACCCAGACATTACTAATCAGTTCTGTGTTAGGCTCACATCTGAAAAAATGTCTCACCTATATTTGTTGGAAGATGTATTCTTTTCTTCTGCTTCACATTATACAGGGTCATATAACTCAAACCATTTTCTGTGTTTGGTCTCTTCTCTTACAATGCATAGGTCATTATTGTCATTGTACAGGGTGAAGTGAATTATTATTAGGGAGTCCTATTCACCTGCTTATTTATGCAATTATCTAATCAGCTGTCTTGCGGCATCAAAACAATGCACAAATTTATGCAGATGTAGGTCAGACGTGTCAGTGTTCACATCAAATACCTGAATGGGGAAAAATTTTGATCTCAATGATTTTGATCCTAGGCATGATTGTTGGTTTGAGATGGGCTGGTTAGAGACTTTCTGCATTTTCACAAATAATAAGCTATAGAGTTTACTCAGAATGCTGCAAAAAAACAAAAAAAAAAATCCACTGAGTGACAGTTCTGTGAAAGGAAATGTTGATGAGAGGAGAATGGCTAGACTGGTTTGAGCTGACAGAAGGGCTATAGCAGAATAGATAACCAGTCTGTAGAACTGTGGTTATTAGAAAAAATCTTAAAATACACAATCCGTTGAACCTTGAGGCAAATAAGAGAAAGCTGAAGATGCAGTGGGCACAGGCTCATCAACACCGGACAGCTGAAAACTGGAAAAACATAGCCTGGTTTGATGAATCTCGATTTCTGCTAAGGCACACAGATGGTAGTGGTCAGAATATGCCGCAAAAAATATGAATCCAGGCACTCGACTTGTCTTGTGTCAATAGTCCAGGATGCTGCTGGTGGTGTAATGGTGTGAGGAATGTTTTCTTGGTACAATTTGGGCAAATTAATACCAATCAGTCATGCCTTGAATGCTACTATTGGAGTATTGTTGCTTATTATGTGTATTCCTTTATGGCCACAACTGACCCATCTTTTAATGGCTACTTCCAGAAGGATAATGTACTATGTCACTAGTGTTGACTGGTGAAATTCATCAAAGTTTTTTTGCAGTGAATATGCTGTGTTTGTAGTGACGTTCACAAATATTCTCTTGGACATTGGCCATGCTGCCTGCTTAGGAAAACAGACTTTCCAAGACCAATGTGACATCACAGAGCTATAGCAGAAATGCACATAGTTTACAATCATGGTTACTGTAAGATAATAGGCAACGAGGCCGTTGCTGGCCACTGGCAATATTTTCATTTGAGTGGTTCTTTAGCTGACAATATTATGAGCACAGCCAACAATATTTATAACACTGATATTTATGCTCTGCAGCACCACATGGCTAGTTATGAGTGCTTATTAGCTCTCTGTGCAGCTGCAATCCCAAAATAAGTCTTACAGAAGCCCTCTTACTCCCACTCCCCTCTTTGGAAAACAAAGGACACACTGTGGAATAATAAAAAAACGCTATTTACAAGGTGTTTCTTTCTTCGTGATGGAAGAAGAAAGTGCAAAGCATCTGACAGGTACATTTAAAACAAAAAAGATGCTCCTACTGTGCTCGGAACGATTCAGACCCATGCTGCCACTTAGTGGCACAGCCAATGTGTGCCGTGAGAGTGGAACTCTTTGAGCACAATGATCTATATTTTATTGGTTTATTGCCAGCTTGTGGCCATTTGTTGCATTTTGTTTATGGTATTTTTTTCTGTTTTCATCTTTTGTTGTTTGATGCATTATGGCACACTGGTTAGCACTGCTGCCTCAAAACACAGATCATATGTTTGGTAACCATAATCGGTCCAGCATGGCTGGCATACTTTTCCCTAGCCTTCAGGAACACACAAAAGACCAATAAAAGCTAGCTCTGTTCCTCACTTCGCATTTACTTCAATGAATTTTACTGAGTTCTATGAAGTTTGCCAACATTTCCATGATTTTGCTGAACTCCGTGTGGTTTGCTTATCATTACATGTCCCAAAGCAAACTGGCTTCATGAACATCACATTGAATTCAGTTTTCTTCAGTGGCCAGATCTGAATCCAAAAGAAAACATTTGGGATATGGTAAACAGGAGAGTTGCAGCCTGAATGTGGAGCTAAAAAAATCTGCCAAAACTACATGATGCAATCACGTCAACATTGATCAGAATCTCAAAGGAATGTTTCTAAAATTTTGTGAAATCCATGCTACGAAGAATTGAGGCTGTTTTCAGATCAAAAGAAGGTCCTCCTCAGTACTGTATTAGTATAATTTGCTTTGTGAATGTATATATATATATTTGTTTCTGAGGCAAAAAACACAATGTATACAGTGTGTCTCAACAGATAACCATATTGTACAAACCTGAATGATGCAAAAATGTAATAATGCATAAATATCAATATCAGTACTGCACTTTGCCAAACTGGGGCTCTAAGCGGAATATTACTTTTTGGGCCCCCTCCACCCAACCCCAAACTCCCCAATCTGCCCCACCCTGAATTCACTACATCAGTGTTTCTTATAATAGCTTTATTGCTGTTTGACCAATAAATAGCTAAATAAAAAATAAATGAATAAACAAAGAAGCACACATCACAAAGTTAACTATAACTTTTTAATGTCAATAAAAACGCATATTTGAAAAATAACCAAACTTAAAAGTGAATGTTTAAGAATTTCTTCAGTCTTTTTTGTTACTCAATATAGCCAACAGTATCACTTGTGACATGTAATAACAACAACAACAAAAACAATGATTTGAATGCTACCGCTACTGCAACGAATAATAATATATGTGATGAAACGTGGGTGACACGTCCGTCTAGGGTTGAGGTAGGATATTATTTTAATCCACCCACTGATCTGACCCATTTTTATTCTTTCTGTCTGCTCCCCTCCAGAATGACCCGATCCTAGCCGCTGATCCACAGCTGCTGGACCAACCAGATGAGGAGGACTATCTGTTCCTGAACTGAAGAAGGGAGCCAAGGCAGGACAACTGATAACATTACTGCTTGTTTGCTGTGCCTCTGTGGTAGCTCCCATTTCAATAAATACCTTGGCTGTTCCTGTTTTGAATAGAATAAAACTGGATTCCCTGTAGGCCTTGGACTCAGCCTTGTCTTTCTTGTGCAAGACAGTGACTCACGTGTCACAATATATAAAATTATATATACAGTAATGCAGGATAGGAACATCCCAAAATTTGTAATTAACAGGAAATTAAAAAAATAAACTCAGCAGTGAAGAAGCTGCAAAGAAAAAAAAACAGATGTATACAGCATATACAGTACATAGAAGAACGTTATTGACATTGTGCAAGCAGAACAAAACTACAATTGTGTCAGTCTCAAATGGTGCATTTATATGAAAATTAAAACCTCACTCATTATTACAAAGAATAAAATAACAATAATAATATAAAAATATGGTAACACTTTAGTTTAGGTACTGCAAAAATGCATCTATTACTCAATTACTACTGTGTAACAAGACCTTAAGAAACACTTTTTTGGGTTTTCTTAACACTTACAAAACATCAGTAGTGTTTCTTCATCTCTGCAATATCACCTACTAACAGAACTTCACTTTGGAGTTGTCTGAGGTGGCTTAACTGAGACTCTTCTCTCTTGAAAGTTCATATTTAGTATAAGACATGTGAATCCTTCATATTAGCAAGTAATTTTACCATCATGTCAATATACTGCACTGCACAGAGATGAATAACCTATCTATTAATGTTTCTTAAGTGTAAGGCTTTGTTAAGGTCTTGTTACATACGAGTAAATGAATAATAAATGCATTTTTGCAGTACCTAAACTAAAGTGTTACCAAAAATTGAAAGTGATATGAAAAGTACAAAATCTAAATGGTACATAAAATAAAAACAATATAAAGTCCAACCACCATCAAGGTGCAAAAAGATTACCAACAACAAATACAATAAAGTGCAGTATGACAGATATGAAATGCTGGTATTTAGAGTGTTAAATGACATGTATGGTTAGTATAAGAAATTGCACATAATAAGTTGCTGAAGGACATGTGTAACAGCCAATCTTAGAATGTTTAATGTTAATGTTAAAATATAATGTGTGACATAGAATCAGTCTTCAACAACAGACCCCTTACGAAGGCATTAGATGAGACGCAAGATGCTTGCTGGAATGTGTGTGACCTTGGATGGAATAATTTATTGCAGTGGTACTGTCTCTGTCAAACATACGGACCCTCAGTTCCTGTCCTTCCGTTTTCTTTCTCCACGTAACCAATCGACACACAGTAAGCATCTGTAATAAATGTAAAACCAACAGTAAGTTTTGAATGCTGGTTCTTCAAAACTTTTAAGGAAGTTTGAAAAATCTTTGTTATACATGTTTAATTATTCAATCCATTCATCCATCCATCCAGGTTTGTGTCAGTCCCAGCAAGCATAGAGTGCAAGGCAGACACAATCCCTGTACAGGGTGCCAGCTCATCACTACTGCTGCACCACTGTGCCCCCACATGTTTAATTATTAACAGTATACTTTATTTAAATTAAGTTAACAACTTATCTGTAAAATGCAATATACATACTTTAATGCATTTCATCATAAAAATTATATCAAGTATACATCCTAGTATTCTAACAGCACACTGCTCCAAGAGGATAGCTCTTGGAAATCTAAATCGACTTAGAAGCCAGTCATAATCATCTGTAAATATCCTGTCCCTTCTATTGAATTGAATTGAATTTCGTTATTGGCATTGTATGGTAAAATAAGATTCAATATGCAACTCCTCCATAAACTTACTTTCCTACAAAATGATAAAATAAAGTATTAATAATATTAATATGAAAAAACAATGAAAAATATTTTATATGAAAGCATAAGTACAATATACATGTATATATAGTTCAGATAGTGCAGATGGTTCATAAAGTGGTTCAGGTTGTGCAATATTACACTTGTAGTGCAAATTTACAGTGAGGTAATTATAATTATAAGTACAAACAGTTCTAACAGGACTGATTGATTGTGTTTATAGCTCTTGAGATGAAACTGTTTCTGATCCTTGAGGTCTGTGCAGGAAAGGCTCTGAAGCATTTGCCAGATGGGAGAAGTTCAAATAGACTGTGTCATGGGTAAGTGGAATCCATGCAGATGCCAGCAGCTTCCCTGAGGCAGCACATGCTATAAATGTCCTCCAGGGATGGAAGCTGTACCCTCATCTGTAAGCTGTAATCCTCTGTGCTCTCGACACAACCTGTGCAGCTGTGATACCACACACAAATGCAATAAACAGGTTAAAATACCCTCGTTGGTGCCCTGAGAGTAACAACGCTAAGGCAGTTATGGTATTTGGAATAGTTTAGCCAATCTGTGCACCCTTATATTGTTACTGAATGATTACAATCAAGTACCTTAAATTGGTAAATGATCTTCACTTAGTTTTGATGTATTTGATAAAGTCTGTGTCAGGAATGTGAATCTAAAAAAGAAAGGGAGACTACAGAAACAGTACCACTGCTTTGAAGCGGTGTGCCGCCCATTTGCAAAACCGAACAGAAAGGTTTGTATACACAGTGTGAGGTTGTAGTGAAATGTGCTTGGCTTTATGCCAAGTTTAATTTTTATACATCTCGAAGTGATTGTGGAAATGGGTGAATGCAACATTTTTGTGTGTATGCACCATTTATACATGAGGCTCTAGGTTATTGTTGGTCCACAACGTGGTCAAGTACTAAACCACCTCCCTATATGTGACTTCATTGTGGTTTGTAATGAGTCAAATGACTGTTGTGTCATCCGTAAACTTAGAAATAGTGTTTGAGTTGTGGATGAGTTGGCAGTCTTGCATGAAGAATGCATGAAGGAGGGGGCCCAGCACACAGCACTGGGGAATTCCAGCATTTACTGATAGTGCAGTCTGATAGTCTTTATGTGTTCAATGAAATATCAAAGCACAATTGGTCTGATCAATAAAGTGAAACATCCCTCCTGAACTCTATCTAATATTACATTTGCTGTGTTCAGCTTACAAATAAAGACATATAAAATGCTTCTCAAATGACATGCAACATATCATACCACCACACAATCCTTCCTAGAAAATGAGTAACCATCCATGTTATGCTCATACTTGTCTTTGCTATTTAGTCAAGTTTATGTTATTGCTATAATATCATAATCATGCTCAGCTACATAGAACTCCAACTCACTTGTTTTGATACTTCTAGCATTAAGGTATTTTTTTAATGCATTACTTATTTTACTTTTGCACTTAAAATTTGTGTTAGAATTTATGTTACTGCGCATATTTGTTTTTACGGCATTGTTCATCACCTCATTTACAGTTCTAAACCTGGCCTGTCCTAAACTCCCTGCCCCCACCCCATTTCCCTAGTTTAAAACAATGCTTGACTAATCTACTCATTTGCCTCCCCATCACATTGGTGCCCCTCTGGTTCAAATGTAACCCATCATGGCAGAAAAAGTCCAATTTGTCCCAAAAGGAGTCCCAATGCCGCATAAACCTATACCCTTCACTAAGATTTGAGCCATGTGTTAAGCCTTCTAATCTCCTCAGTGTTACCTGGACTAGTACGTATGTGGCACAGGCAGAACTTCAGAGAAGACTACCTTATCAGTTTTTCTCCTCAGCCTGGCACTTAACTCTTTAAATTCAGATTGCAGAATTGACAGACTACCCTTGAGTATGTCATTTGTTCCAACATGGATCCACCCCTGCTGTGGCCAAAAACTTATCAACCCTTCCAGGGAGGTTTTCCACCCGTGCAACTGGAAAGCAAGACATTGCTACAAGACCCCCTGTCTCTGGAGCAACCTTGTGCTTCAGTCCGCCTAATATTCAGTCCTTCTCTATCTTAACCTATCTCTTTTTGAGGACTGGTTTTGAGATGGCCCACTGGGGCTCCTCATAGCTGCCTACCACTTCAGAATCTTCAGAAACACCGCCCAGCCTGAAAACAGTTTGACACTTCTACTTTTGGGGTTGATGCACCAGACAGTGAGTCTGGAGTCCCCACCTGCATCATGTTAGGGGTGCACACTGAAATTAAAGTTATCAGTAGCTTCTAGGAGTCATTTCTGAGAAAATATAAAATGCCTATATTCAAGCATTATAAATAATTAATAAATATGTACTGAATTTAATACCAAAACACTCTACTGCTTACAGCGCATACTCTTACAATTGGTTTGCAAACTTGCTGTAAAATTTATTTTGGTGTATTACAAAGATTTATACATATAACTTGCTAAAATTTATTAATATTTTATAAAACTGTCATTAAATAAGTAAAGTTCAGCTGAAAAAAGTAAAACAAATTTTCTTGTATTTAAGTTCATAATTTGCTCTTTAAATTATCATGTTCACAGCCATCAGTCAATTTAATGTCTTCACACAGAAGTTCCATTTGATTATACGACACCCTCACAGGTGGCGCAGTGGTAGTGCTGCTGCTTTGCAGTAAGGAGATTGTGGGTTTGCTTCCCGGGTCCTCCCCATGTGGAGAGCGCTTTGAGTAGTGAGAAAAGCGCTATTTAAATGTAAAGAATTATTATTGTATGACATTTAGCTTGTCACAATGGTTAAAAACAATAAAACATTTACTGACAATCCTGTCCTTTAATTAGATGTATGACATGCTTTTGTAATGTAATGATCAGTGAATACATACCCCTACCCAACCATTAAAATTAAACATTAGTCAACACATTAATCTGAAATTCACATTAATATACAGGTGTGGACAAAAGTAGCTTTACAGTTGTTCGTATGGAAAAGACATGCAGGTTATGATTATTTCAATAGCTTTATTAACACAAAAGAATTTCACAATGGCACAGTGCCATTAGGTACAATCTCGTAAGTGTGCAAATTGTTGGCCTTCATTGTTCACACATTCTTGTAGTCTACTTGCTACACTCAAGCACAGTTTGGTACAGAGTTCTTTATTGTCATCAATTTCTTGACATGCTTCTCTTATGTAGCCAATCATTTCATCCACAGTACTTAGTCATCATGTTGTCTTTGACAACAACCCCAAAAGAAGTCCATTGGAGTGAGGTCTGGTGATCGTGCTGGCCATTCCACTGGTTCTCGTTGACCTATCCACCTGCTGGGCAATTTTATATCAAGAAACACATGCACTTTCATGGCATAGTGTGGAGGAGCTCCGTCTTGATTAAAGAAAGTCTTCATTATCATGCTGTCTTGGTAATTGTGGTAAAACAGTGTCCATTAGCATGTTAAGATACAGGTCATGTGTAAGAGTTGTATGGCAAAAAACAGGTCCAAGTACCCCTTTACACGAAAGACCCACCCAAACTGTAACCCCTGGCTGATTCAACTGTTCTATCGTTACATGGGGATTTTCTGTGCAATAGTAGACACAGATGTGGCAATTTATAGCACCTGAAAGCTTAAATTGAGTTTCATCAGACCATGTAATTTTATCAATGATGCCATTGCCTTGTCTTTCTTCATTCATAACCACTTTGTAGAATTGTAAACAGTCATCCTCTAATAACCCATGAATCAATCTTGGCTGATACATTTTCAAACATAAACGTCGTATTAGACGACTCAAAGATCTACGGGAAATGCCCAACACAAACAAAACTCTTTTCTTTGCTTTTCTGGGACATTCTGTAAATACCAGAATCACTAACAAGTCATTTTTCTGGTTGTTAACATTTATTGTTCGACCGCTTTTTGCAGCATTACAGATGAACCTAGTTTCGTCGAATTCACCACGTATTCTGTAAATTGTTGGTTGAGATGTATCAAATTGTTCAGCCCATTTCTGTCAAACCTCTTTGGCATTCTCTGTCTTCCAGTATTGTTTAAATATCCACATTTGTTGGTTGTTGGTTAAATTACCAGCCATCATCACCTAAAAGAAAAATCATAAGTAAGGATACAAAATAATAATAATAAGAAGAAGAAATACTCACCTCAAATGTATCTCTTTTTTATGTCATCTCTTTTAATTTCTGTTTGCAAAAATGGATATCCCCACAGCTACCTGATTAGCAGAAGGCATACTCACTGCAGAAAAGATGCAGCCCTTATTTATACAGTTGGCTACCATAACTGATTTGCATTTAAGGCACCTTGCTCACACAGAATAAGGTTTCACTGATTTGTTAAACTACAAATTTTGCATAGCGCAGTCCAGGCACCTCACTCACAAAGAATAAGGCTTCACTGATTGGTTAAACCACAAAATCTCATGCTGTACTCTTTATCTCCTTTATTCTAATTGTTTAAAGTTCATTCCTCCTACAGTGTTCTCGAATTTTCAAAGTTTCCTATGTACATGGCGTCTAACATGTTTTTCTGTTTAGGCTGAAAACACTTCATGTGGACATGTGCATATCTGACCTTGCCTTGCCAACTCTTTTCTCCTAAGCCCTGAGGCTAGCCCCAACCTGAGCCCCGAGAGGCCTGTACAAATCTCTGACCTTAGAAATTTCTCTCCCTCACCCTTGGAAGGGGATCATTCGACTGGTCCTTCCAAGGGAGTCATTGAGGGCCCTGGCGGCAGACCTTTGCCTCACCCTGCCCTGCTAAGTTTGAAGGGCACCCTGGTAGACTTCATTGAAGTCTTTTTCCAGTTGATATGTTCCTACGGATTAAAAGTTCTGCTGCCAGGTCATGTAGAAAAAGCAGGCAGAAGTCATGTGAAAAAGCAGAGAGGCAACAAAACTTTCTAAGTCCATGCATGCAGGGGGTCATGTAAATTCAAAGCAGGCAAAGGGTCATGTAAAAACGGGCAGGGGATCATGTAAAAAACGGGCAGTGGGTCATGTAAAAAATGGTCAGTGTGTCATTTAAATTCAAAGCAGACAAGTGGTCATATAAAAAACAGGTAGGGGGCCATGTAAAACCAAAACAGACAAGGGGTCATGAAAAAAATGGGTAGGTGGTCATGTAAAACCAAAGCAGACAAGGGGTCATGTAAAAAATGGGCAGGAGGTCATGTAAAACCAAACTGGACAAGGGGTCATGTAAAAATGGGAAGAGGTCATGTAGCTACATGACTCTATGTCTAAATGGTTCTTCTAAGGGAGTGCTGGTGGTCTTGGCAGCAGGCCTTTAGATCAGCTTGGTCTGCTAAGTCAGAAGGGCACCCTGGTACCCTTCTCAGAAGTCTGGTCACGGCTGATATGTTTCTGAATATTACTAGTTTGACTGCTATCAAGCCATGCCCAGTGGAGAACCGGGGAGCCTGGGCAAAATCTGCCTTGGGCCAGCACCCCTCCTGAAGGGTCTTTCGGTGGGGACTTAGAAAAATTTTCTATGCTTCCCTCGGGCGGCCACTGGAGCTCCAAAGGGCCCGAGGCTTGGCCGGCCGTGCCCAGGGGAGAACCAGGGAGTCTGGGCAAACTCAGCCGTGACCCGACACCCCTCACAAAGGCACCTTCAGGGTTGTAACTTAGAAATTTTTTCTGTTTCTTTCCTGGCAGAGGTCCGAAGGGACTGAGGCTGGGCTTGCCATGCTCGGGAGAGAACCGAGCAGTGTGGGGAAATCTGAAAACTTTTTGGGCAGTCCTGATAACACTGACTCCCTGTCCGCCAGGTGGCACTCTGTCACTGGCAGGGAGATCCTTTGTCACCTTTGGCTTGTGGCCATCGAGAGGTGCTGGATGACCCCCCAGCCTTTCATGATAGCCTACCTTCCATAGAGCAACTGCCGGCAGCTGCCGGTGAAGGTTCCTTGCTCATCTCCATGGGCATGGTCCATGGGTCAGCCCAGTACCCTCCCCGAGGCTCAGGTCCAAGCTGATACCCTCTCAGAGATTTGAGTGACAAGCTTTTTAAGACCTCAAAAAATGACTAAGTCCCAAATGAATGGGAAATCCCATAGATGGAAGATGCCATATTGACCCCGGACACGTCTCCCAGTGTACATCAACATCCTGCACATACTGAGAAGGGGGGATGGCCAGTGGAAGGTCTAAGCTTCGTGCTAAATTTTGACACAGGGGGACTTAGCATTATATTCGCTTCTCTCATTTCCTGGACCTCTTCTCCTACTGCCTGACTCTTCCATCTTCCCGGGCGGAGGGGAAGTCCTTGGGCAGGTGGGGATTTTCTGGGCACAGGCCGGAAGGGCATTTTTGCAGGGAACAGTGGCAGTCACTGTTCCCCACGGCCAATAATCAGGGAGACTACGACCAACCTGCCTATGAGATTGATGGGCACAAAGAGTCGGACCAGGGAGGGCCTCTGGCAGGCTGGTGTTTCAGGCCACACAGTTCCTGCCACCCTTTGGACGAAGACACGTTGGTCATCCTCTGGCCTGGCCTAAGACAGGGGCCTGTGCCGGGGGGCATCCCTACCTCTCTGTGAGGGCAAGACCAATTAGCCCCCCGATCAGTGGGTATTCCTCCCACACCGAGTGGTCTTATGCCATGGTGGCCTCGGGCCATGGAGAGGGGATCAGCTGAACCCCTTCTGCCTACACGGGTCTGTGGCCCACAGAGACACTATTTCTCTGCCACCTGGAAATGAGAGCGCAGATCCCACGCCCTTCCTGCAAGGCACCTGGGTGCTGCCTTTCCTAGCAACAGGCCTGGTCTCGGAACCTCCCACTTGAGAGGTCCGACAACGACAGAAGACAGTGGCCTTGAGGAAATCCAGCTGGATCCGCAACTGCCCAGCCGCCATCTATTGGAGGTGTGTTACGACCACCTACTAGTCCACCTGGTTGATCTTCCTAATAACATATGCTTGTCTCAGAGATTAAGCTATGCATGTCTAAGTGCAAATGGAAGTGACAGTGAAACTGCGAATGGCTCATTACATCAGTTATGGTCCCTTTGATCACTCCACATTACTTGGATAACTGTGGTAATTCTAGAGCTAATACATGTAAACTCCCACCCCAGAGAGAATCCATGCATTTATCAGACCAAAAACCCACCTGGGTCCCCTCGCCTTGCCAGCTTTGGTGACAATAGATAACCTAGGGCTGATCGCGCCGCCCTCGTGGTGGCGGCAGTGATGATGACGATGACTCATTCAAATGTCTGCCCTATCAACTGTCGATGGTACTTTCTGTGTCCACCATGGTGACCACGGATAACAGGGAATCAGGGTTCAATTCCGGAGATGGGGACTGAGAAAGGGATACCACATCCAAGTAAGGGAGCAGGCGCGCAAATTACCCATTCTTGGCTCGGGGAGGTAGTGACGAAAAATAACAATGCAGGCCTGTTCAGGACCCTGTAAATGTAATCAGTGTACTTTAAATCCTTGTACGAGGATCCATTGGAGGGCAAGTCTGGTGCCAGCAGCCGCAATAATTCTAGCTTCAATAGCATATATTAAAGTTACTGCAGATAAAAAGCTTGTAGTTTGTCAGTCCCAACCCCTGCCTCTTGCTGCCCCCTCGATGCTCTTAACTAAATGTCCCGCGGGGTGCAAAGCGTTTACTTTGAAAAAATGAGAGTGTTCCAAGCAGGCTCCCCCGCCCAAATATTGCAGCTAGCACTAATGGAATAGGACTCCAGTTCTATTTTGTGGGTTTCCTGAGCCGGGCCATGAATAAGAGGGACCGCTGGGGGGCATTTGTATTGCGTTGCTAGAGGTGAAATTCTTGGACAGGTGCAAGACAAGCGAAAGTGAAAGTATTTGCCAAAAATGTTTTCATTAATCAAGAACGAAAGTCAGGGGTTTGAAGATGATTAGACACCGTCGTAGTTCTGACCATAAACGATACCAACTGGCGATCCGGTGGCGTTATTCCCAAAGATCCACCGGGTAGCAAATTGGGAATCCAAAGCCTTTGGGTTCCAGGGGGAGTATGGTTGCAAAGCTGAAACTTAAAGGAATTGACGGAAGGGCATCGCCAGTAGTGGAGCTTGCAGCTTAATTTGACTCAACATGGGAAACCTCACCCGGCCTGGACACAGAAAGGACTGACAGATTGATAGCTCTTTCTCAATTCTGTGGGTGGTGCATGGCCATTCTTAGTTGTTGGAGCGATTTGTCTGGTTAATTCCGATAACAAACGAGACTCCCTCCTGCTAAATAGTTACGCGACCCCCGAGCACTCCGCATCCAACTTCTTAGAGGGACAAGTGGGTTTCATCCATCCATCCATCCATTTCCCAACCCGCTGAATCCGAACACAGGGTCACGGGGGTCTGCTGGAGCCAATCCCAGCCAACACAGGGCACAAGGCAGGGAACCAATCCCGGGCAGGGTGCCAACCCACCGCAGGACACACACAGCGTCTCTTCTTTCTGAGAAGACTGAGAAAGGCCCAGCTCCCACCACCGATCCTGACCACCTTCTATAGAGGAACTATCGAGAGCATCCTGAGCGGCTGCATCACTGTCTGGTTTGGGAATTGTGCCATATCGGACCGTAAGACCCTACAGCGGATAGTGAGGACAGCAGAGAAGATCATCGGGGTCTCTCTCCCCTCTATTGAAGACATCTACACCACACGCTGCATCCGCAAAGCCACCAGCATTGTGGCTGATCGGACACATCCCTCTCACACACACTTTACCCTCCTGCCATCTGGAAAAAGGTACCGAAGCATTCGGGCACACACATCCAGACTGTGCAACAGCTTTTTTCCACAAGCCATCCGTCTCCTCAACAAAAAGGGACTGGACTGATAAACACACACACACGCATGCACACACACACACACACAAACATTATCACTTAGCTTAACTCAACTACCTCAAAACATTGAGATTGGACTGACTAATCAACACAAGCGCAAACACACTGACCTACACTACCAAACTATCGTATACACCAACCTGTCAATGCTTTTTTTGCACAATATCCATTACTGGACAACTTTTTGCACTAACTTCTTTACTTCCTAATTTTTGCTGCTACACTAAGGAATGTTTACTGTTTCTCCACTACCTCAACTCATCACAACAACACCTTATTATTATGTTACGTTTGTGTTTTTGTCACACTGTCACTTTGTTGCTTTTGTTTGCACATTTCTTAGTTAGCTAGTTTAGTTTTTCTGTTAATTTATGTTGTAATTTATGTTGCATGTAGCACCTTGGTCCTGGAGGAACGTTGTTTCGTTTCACTGTGTACTAACTGTATATGGTTGAAGTGACAATAAAGCCTACTTGAACTTGAACTTGAACTTGAACAAACACACACCAAGCACACACTAGGGCCAATTTAGAATCACCAATCCACCTAACCTGCATGTCTTTGGACTGTGGGAGGAAACCGGAGCGCCCGGAGGAAACCCACGCAGACACGGGGAGAACATGCAAACTCCACGCAGGGTGGACCCGGGAAGCGAACCCGGGTCTCCTAACTGCGAGGCAGCAGCGCTACCACTGCGCCACCGTGCCGCCCAAGTGGGTTTCAGCAACGTGAAATTGAGCAATAACAGGTCTGTGATGCCCTTAAATGTCCGGGGCTGCACATGTGCTACACTGAATGGATCAACATTGTTTAGCCAGTGCCGAGAGGCGTAGGTAAGCCATTGAACCCCATTCATGATGGGGACAGAGGCTTACAATTGTTCCCCATAAATGAGGAATTCCCAATAAACATGGGTCATAAGCTCGCACTGATTAATTCCCTGCTCTTTGTATACACCGCCCGTCTCTACCACAGATGGATGGTTTGGTAAGGTCTTCGGACTGACCCTGCCATGGTCACTCACAGCCTCTGGTGGAGCATCAAGAAGGCGATCAAACTTGACTATCTAGAGGAAGTAAAAGTCATAGCAAAGTTTCTGTAGGTGAACCTGCAGAAAGTCTCCCAACTCCCGGGACCCACCTTGGGCCCACCTCCCCCTCTCTCCAGAGGGCAGGGGCCTGGGGGTTGGATGGGTTGTCTGCCAAGGGCACCCTGAACGTCTCTTAGTCAGAATCTCTCCTAAAGGTTACAATACCCTAGCACCATGTCTTGGTGGGCCAGGGATAGCTGGAGGGAGGTGGACCAGCACAGAGGGACATTTGAGATTAATAATAATAATAATAATAATAATAATAATAATAATAATACATTTTATTTAATAGGTGCCTTTCCTATTACTCTAGGTCACCTTACAATAATGTTAAACAACAATTAATAAAATAAAAACAAGAAAATGATAAATCACAAAGCAATAATTAGTAAACAAACAAATATGACAGGCAGTAACAGTGTAGAATTCACAATTGATTTGCCAGCTTGAAAAGATAAGGTTTGAGAGTAGTTTTAAACTGTGCTATTGAATCAAGCTGACGAATATGAGAAGGAAGAGAATTCCAGAGTTGAGGAGCACTATGAGAGAATGCTCGAGCTCCCATAGAACTGAGTTTGATGTGTAGTACAGAAAGTAGAGCTGCAGATGAAGATCTGAGTAAGCGAGAGGGAGTGTAAATCTGGAAGAGATCAGTGAGGTAGGGATGAGCAAGGTTGTAGAGAGCTTTAAATGTTAAGAGCAGTATTTTGTATTGTATTCTGTAGTTAACAGGGAGCCAGTGAAGGGAGAGATTAGGTGTAATATGTTCAGTGGATTTAGAACAGGTTATTATCCTGGCAGTAGAATTTTGAATAAGCTGTAAGCGATGAATAAGTTTTTGTGGAATGCCAGATAGGATAGCGTTACAGTAATCTATAGGTGAGGTGACTAGGGCATTAACCAATACTTCAGTATTATGCTGGGTAAGAACAGGGCAAAGTCTAGAAATGTTTCGGACATGGAAGAAGGCAGTCCGAGAAATGGTACTTATATGGGAAGAAAAAGAGAGAGTACTGTCAAGAATAACGCCCAGGCTTTTAACTTGGGAAGAAATGTTTGTGTTAATATTGTTGATTAAAATAGAAGAATGGTTAACCTTAGCAAGTGTAGATTTAGAGCCAATGAGAAGCACCTCAGTTTTATTGCTGTTTAGTTGGAGAAAATTGTGAGTCATCCATGTCTTTATGTCTTGGAGACATGCCATAAGGGCATCTGGAGGGAAAACCGAAGTGGATTTAGTGGCTAGATATAGCTGTGTGTCATCAGCATAGTAATGAAACTTAATACCTTGGTGCCGGAAGATATTACCTATTGGGAAGATATAAATGAGAAAAAGAAGTGGCCCCAAAACAGAACCCTGAGGAACTCCCTGAGTAACGACTGTGTTCTCAGATTTAAAGCCCTTTATTTGAACAAATTGCTTCTTATCAGTGAGGTAGGAAGAAAACCACTGAAGGACAAGGCCACAGACTCCAAAACTAGCTAGACGTTTCAAAAGTATCTGGTGAGATATGGTGTCAAATGCAGAGCTGAGGTCAAGAAGCACAAGAATTGATAAAAGTCCCATGTCAGCTGCCCGATCATTTGATTTTGACCAGGGCAGTTTCTGTGCTGTGTTTAGGGTGAAACCCAGATTGAAACTGTTCAAAAAGGTTATTTTTTGAAAGGTGGGACTGGAGTTGGGAGGCAACTATCTTTTCAAGAATTTTGGATATAAATGGAACATTTGAAATAGGCTGATAACAGCTAAGGATATTTGGGTCTAAACCAGTTTTTTTTCAGAATTGGAGTCATTGAGGCTGTTTTTAGTGAGAGGGGGACCGTGCCTGTAGTAAGGGAAGAGTTAACTATAGTAGTTATCATGGGGGGAAATATGTGACAGACAAGACTTAACAAAGTTTGTAGGTATTGGATCTAATTGGCGTGTGGAAGAATTAATTTTGTTACAAGCTCCGAGATATTGTTTTCAGCTGGTAAACTGAAATCTGAGAATAGGGTGGTTGGTAAGGGAACATGGGTGATAGTGGAGAGTATGTAATTTTCTGCAGAAATAGAGGAGGCAAGTTACTGGTGGATTTTTTCCATTTTTGAGTTGAAGAAATCCAAAAAAGTGCAGCAGTGTTTAACAAAGAGGTTATGGTGAGCGGCACCAGAAAGGTGGTGTAATTAGCCTTTTCATTGTAGAAAAAAGAGCTCTAGCTTTATTCCCTCCTGTATTGATACTGTTAGAATAATATACAGTTTTGGCAGCAGAGAGAGCATTTTTGAATTCCAACATGTGATCTGAGTACATTTCCTTGTGTGCAACAAGACCCGTCTTTTTAGCTAGGCGCTCCAACTGTTGGCCCGAGGCTTTGAGCTGACGGAGTTCAGATGTAAACCAGGGAGCAGTGTGAATAAATGAGACAGTTTGTGTTTTTAAGGGAGCTAGTGTATCAAAGGCAGAGGACAGAGCAGCATTGTAATGGTCTACTAATTCCAATGGTGTGGTAGCGGAAGGAGAAACAGACTGGGATTGCAATAAATGTATAAGGGTCACTGGGTTTACATGCTTGACATTATGAAATGAAATTACACGTGGAAACTTTGATTTACTGAGAGGTAAGCTAACATCAAATGTGATCATTCTGTGATCTGAGATAGGTAATTCAGTAGGAATAAGATTGTGAGGTATGATACCAGAGCAACAAATTAAGTCTAAAATGTGACCCTTGTTATGAATTACAACAGTCAAGGATTTCATTAAAATCATTTGTCAGTGCATCAGTTGGCACGTCAACGTGTATGTTAAAATCACCCATGAGGATGACATTAGCAGACATTGCACACAAAGTTGTTAAAACAGTAAAAAGTTCTGTAATAAAAACACTTGATAATTTAGGAGGTCTATATAAAACAGCAATTATAATAGGTGAAGGTCCGCAGAGTTTGCCAGCTAATAGTTCAAAGGATGGATACGCTGGAGGTATCGGCGACAGTTTTAAGTCTTTACGGTATATTATTGCAAGACCACCTCCCCTCCCCGAAAAATGGGATTTGGAGATGCAGACAAACTCTGGAGGGAGCGCTTGATTTAGATTGAAAAAATAACTGGGTTGCTGCCAGGTCTCCATAAGACAAAAACAGTCCATCTTAGTTTCTATGATAACATCACCAATCAGTAGAGCTTTGTTAGAGATAGATCGAGTAGTAAATAATCCAAACTTCAAAGTATCTATGGACATATATTCCGGCGATTTTACCAAAGGAATCAACACGTTGTGATTAGCACATCACTCAGAAGTACGTGGACATGTGCGTCCTTCAGACCAAATTGAAGGAATAGACCTGCTGCTACTCCTGCTGAGGCAAAAACGATGACAAGAGCCTCGGTGAACGTACTTTGGTTGTCGGAGAATACCACGGTGCAGCAAGAGATCAGGAGGTACTTCATACTTTGTTCGAAGTCGATACAATCATTTGGTAAATATTGTTAGCTTTGAGGATGTGACTGCATTAGATAGCAAAGTAGACATAATAATCGATGACAACCAATTGACCCGGCAACATGACCCTCTTCTTCTGAGTTCACATTACCCTTTGTAGGGTGGGCAAAAGTAGGTTTACAATTGCTCATATGGAAAAACACATGCAGGTTATGATTATTCCAGCAAACTCACAACAGTAAACCTACTTTGGCACACTTCTGTATTATTATTTTCTTTTTTTTTAATTTCTCATAGATTTTGCAAACATTTTTGAAGATTGCATTCAAAAATACCAGAAGTCGAGAGAAAATAGCATGTACTTAGAAAAGATAAACAAAAATCAGCATTTCTTAAGGTATCACCTGCATCACTACTGTGAAAATAAATTTAGCAATCTAGTATGTTTGGATTGTTTTGGCCTGGCAGTATTACACGGAAAGTAGCACTAAGACGTAGGCTAATCTCTCACTCTCTCTCTCTATTTCACACCCCACCTGTTCTAAGCAGCAGCGAGTGGAAGTAGAGAGCAGCAGCATCTCTCACACGCATGTAGCTTTTCACAAACACCAGAGTAAGTTCAACTGGAGTAAAGTCAACATTCAACGAGGAGAAGATGGTGGAAACTTAAAGCTGACAGTCTCCTAGTGATTCAGTTGAATGCGGAAATCAACAGAGCTACTGCAGAAACAGAGAAGATGAACTCAGCGCTAAACTTAAGTTCCATCTGTTCTCTGCCTGTTGAGGGCATGTTTATATGTTGTGTGTCCTGCAGCATGTACAGTACAGGTTTCCGGCCAACAATATATATAGTGTCACCTGCCAAAAGTGTTTAGTTAATTTAGAGTTAGTCAGGAAATAATTCGAATTGGAGGACCGCATTAGGAACCTGATAGCAATTAGGCAAACCGAAAATTGGATCGACTTGGTTTGTTTAGACAATTCAGCTATTTCTGAATCGGCTTCAGTCTCTCCAGGTCCCACTGTAGTCAGTGTGCGGACAAAATCAGCAACACCAATTTAGCCACAAGGTGAGTGGGTAACAGTAAGATGGAGGCCAAAGAAGCCAAATTTAGTCTCTCAGTACCAAGGTCAGGTCGCCAATTTGGACCCAGAACAGATTCTCAGCACTCTGCAGTGCACCTGTTGATACTGAAAACAACAAAGAGCTCATAACTGGATGAATGTTAGAATTACAAACTATGTTAAACCAACAGTTAATGTTAAATGCTTCCCAGGGGCAAAGAATTCTGACTCATAAGCCTAATTGGATCATATCTCCGAAGATGAAGTATCTACCTTATAGCTATATGTCAGCACTAACAATATTTATTTATAGTAATCTGAGGTATTAAAGGGGAACTTCATGTCTCTATGCACCAAAGCTAAAATAAAATGTCAGAATTTTACTGTATCTGGCCCTTTACCAAGATTATATAGAGGGGATGTGATCTATAGCAGTTTGTGTTCCCTTCACTCCTGGCTAAAAACCCGGGGTCTTATGCATAATGGTGTGCGTAGAATTCACACTAAAACATAGCATACGGATAAAAGTGGAAATGTGCGTACACACAAAAAAATCCAGATACATAAATCTGTATGTTCGCCAACTCGCTCTTTATGTAAACAACCGCTGGTGTTCCCCCAGTCACGTTAAGGTGAGGATGGCTGTGTGTACTAAACACATTGAACTGTTAGCAGTCGGTCTCCGGCCATATTATCTGCCCAGAGAGTTTTCCATCATTATTATCATCATTGTTTACATCGCCCCCGACGCTAACGCGGCGCAGGCGTATGACATCATCAGCTCGGTGACCGCGGACCTCCTGACTCGAAGTCCGGCCGCATTTATGGCCATAACGGGAGACTTTAATCACACAAACCTCTCCACTGTTCTACCCACATTCAAGCAATATGTCGATTGCAAAACCAGAGACAATAAAACACTAGACCTGTTCTATGCCAATGCTACTGAGGCATACACCTCCATCTCTCTCCCTCCCCTGGGCAGGGCTGACCACAACTTTGTCCATCTCCAGCCCCTTTACAAACCTACCATCCAGAGACAACCTGCAGTCAAGAAAACTGTTATGAGGTGGACAAGGGAGACAGAGGAGACTCTGCAGGGATGCTTTGAGGCAACGGACTGGGATGTTCTCTGCAGTTCCCATGGGGACAATATAGACAATCTGACAGACTGCATCACAGAATACATTAACTTCTGTGTGGACACTGTTGTTCCCAAAAAACTGTTCATTGCTTCCCCAACAATAAACCCTGGGTAACTAAAGACATCAAAGCCACACTCAACAAGAAGAAGAGAGCTTTCAGAAACGGTGACAAAGAGGAGTTGAGACTGGTACAGAGGGAGCTGAAATCTAAGATTGCAGAGGGGAAAGACTGCTACAGGAGGAAGCTGGAAAGCAAACTCCAAGAAAACAACTCCAGGGAGGTGTGGAATGGAATGAGGGCCATTACTGGCTTGAAACAAAAGAGAGGTGTTGGGATGGATGGAGACGTGGAATGTGCAAACAACCTAAATCTGCACTTTAATAGGTTTGACTCCCCTACGTCTCCTCCCCCCACACTCAGCTCTTCTGACCTTCTCCATTCTCCTCCCCCCTCTCCTGCCCCCACAGCCTGTCTCTCTCTGTCCCTCTCAGCTGATGACATCAGAAGGGAACTGTGTAGACTTCATCCCAGTAAAGCTGCAGGTCCTGATGGCATCAGTCCCAGGGCGCTCAGGTGCTGTGCTGCCCAGCTGTGTGGAGTTCTACATCTGATCTTCAACATGAGTCTGAAACTGCAGAGGGTCCCATCACTCTGGAAGACATCCTGTCTGGTTCCTGTCCCCAAAAAGACCCACCCATTGACCCCCAGCGACTACAGGCCAGTGGCTCTGACTTCACACGTCATGAAAGTGCTGGAGAGACTTCTCCTGAAACATCTGCGTCTGCTGGTGGAGCCCTGGCTGGACCCGCTACAGTTTGCTTATCGGCCCCGTATCGGCGTGGAGGACGCCATTATCTATCTGCTGAACCAGGCTTATTCTCATTTGGACATTGTTGGGAACACTGTGAGGGTCATGTTTTTTGACTTCTCCAGTGCTTTTAACACAATCAGACCATCACTGCTGGGGAATAAGCTCATGGAAATGCAGGTGGACGACCCATTGGTAGCCTGGATTACGGACTATCTAACCAATCGACCACAGCATGTCCGGCTGAAGAGCTGCTGCTCTGATAGCATCCTGAGCAGCACGGGGGCGCCGCAGGGAACTGTCCTATCACCCTTCCTCTTCACCCTCTACACGTCTGACTTCAGGTGCAGGTCTCAGTCATGTCACCTGCAGAAATTCTCTGATGACTCTGCCATTGTGGCCTGTATCAGGGTTGGACAGGAGGATGAATACAGGAGTGTGGTGGACAGCTTTGTGGAGTGGTGTGAACTAAACCATTTACAGATAAACATCACAAAGACAAAGGAACTGGTTGTGGACTTTAGGAAGCAGGCTCCTCTTCCCACTCCTGTCACCATCAGAGGAACGGATGTTGAGGTGGTTGAGGACTACAGGTACCTGGGGGTACACATTGACAGTAAACTGGACTGGTCCAAGAACACCAACACGGTTTTCAAGAAAGGGCAGAGCCGGCTTTACCTACTGAGGAGGCTCAGGTCTTTCAATGTCTGTAGGAAAATGCTGACTATGTTCTATCACTCTGTGGTAGAGAGCGTGGTGTTTTTTGCAGCTGTGTGCTGGGGCAGTGGGGTGAAGACAGCTGATGCCAACAGGCTGAACAAGCTGATTAAAAAGGCTGGTTCTGTCCTGGGTGTCAGACTGGAGAACCTGGTGGAGGTGTCTGAGAGGAGAATGCTGAAAAAGCTTCTCGGTATCATGGACAACCCCTCTCACCCCATGCACGCCTCCTTGATGGGTCATCAGAGCACACACAGCAAAAGACTCATTGCCTCCAAATGCAGAACCGAACGCCACAGGAAATCCTTTCTACCTGTGGCAATAAGACTGTATAACTCTTCCTCATTCTGTAGGTGATCTTTTTCAGAACTTTTGTCATTAGGTCTCATTCGGTTTTTTATTTACTCATCTGTATGTTACTGAATGTTTGTTTCATCCCATCATCACATGCTGCTATCTCATTTATTCATGGCACAAACACTAAGTCACTTTTCATAACCACTTGCACTAATAATCTGTTGTTTTATTATATCTGTTATAGTTTTAGTTATAGTTATTTGTTACTTTGTTTAGAGTTGTTATTCTGTTTGCACTATTACTACTGTTCTTTTTAAACTCTTTACTACCTTATCTTTATTCCTCTTGTTGCACTGAGCATGTATATGACAAAAGAATTTCCCTCGGGATAAGTAAAGTTCTTATCTTATCTTATCTTATCTTATCTTATCTTATCTTATCTTATCGTATCTTATCTTATCTTCCACGTTCTTCCGCTACATAAATCCTGGTCAGCGTGAAAAGTAACGCACGTGCACGCTCCTGCTGCCACTCCCCAACTTCTCCCAGAAATACACCTCTTTAAATATGCAAATCAATATAAATAGCCCTTAAGCTCAGTGTTCTGTGCAAATACAATGGGAAAAGCACAGGGGAAAACAGAAGAATTTCAGCGAATACCAAGTGGAGGTAATGAAAAACGTACTATTTAATGGTTTAAACAGTGGTATAAACAACGAAAGGAAGTTAATCGAGTGACATAGAGTGTCGGAGAAACTCGAAAGTTCAAGTTCACAAAGTTGCACAGTGCACGAAATAAAGTTGTCAGATATCAAAGTTGCCGCGAAAAGGCGAGTCGTAGCCCTCTGTCTGAGAGTCATATGGAAGCTTAATCGGGTACAGAGTAAAGAAAAAAAAAGGCACAGTGGGAAAAAAGCATGGAACTTTAATTATGAAATTTCCACTTTAATGACTTAGTTTATTTTGTCATTAAAGTTGAACATCATAAACTTCATCTTAAAATCGTTTAATTTATTAGTTTCTCAAATACCATTGTAACTAAAGTAGCACATTAAATGCTTTGTTTTGCATGTGTTCTTCTATATGCTCAATGTGTGTGAATCACTACGTGATTCTTAAACAGGCTTTCTCTTCCTTCAACAGGAAACAGAATCCATTACATTCATGACATTACAGCTCTCTGAATAATTTAAATACTGAGATGTATACTTGATATCATTTTCATGATGATAGAGACACGGTGGCACAGTGACAAGCTGGTGCCCCGTCCAGAGATTGTTCCTGCCTCCTGCAAGATGCTTGCTGCACTGTGCGCGACCTTCAATGAAATAATTTATTGCAGCAGTACTGTCTCTTTCAAACGTACTAACCCCCAATTCCTGTCCTTCCTTTTCCTTCTCCAAGTACCCAATTCTCCACAGAATCAGCTCTGTAATAGATGTCAAGCCATCTGTAAGCTTAGAACACCGATTCTTCAAAACCTTTAAGGAACATTGAAAGATCTTCGTAGTACATGTTTAATTATTCTATCTATCTATCCATCCAGTGTTGAGCCAGTCCCAGCAAGAATACAGCGCGAGGCAGGAACAATCCCTAAAAAGGGCACCAGCTCATCGCTACAGCTGTCCACTGTGTCCTCACATGTTTAATTATTAACAATATAGATTATTTAAATGATGTTAACATTTTATCTGTATACTTTAATAAACATATTTTGCTGCATTTCATCTTAAAAATGATATCTCATCATATGTAAATACGCACTTTATAAAGTGGTTCAGGTTGTGCAATATTATAACTGTATCGCAAGTTTACAGTGAGGTAATTGTACTAATAAGTACAAACAGTTCTACAAGGAGCACTTGATGGACTGATTGAGTGCGTTTATAGTTCTTGGGATGAAACTGATTTTGAACTGTGAGGTCCGTACAGGAAAGGCTGTGAAGTATTTGCCGTATGGGAGCGGTTCAATAGACAGTGCGCATGGCTGAGGCAGCGTGTGCTTGATGCTGTATACTGATAATTCTTTTTCCGATCAGCTGCTGTAGAGCTGTGATTCCACACTCAGATACAGTGGTGCACTGACAGTGACAATGCTAAAGCAGCTATGGTACAGTGGGATAAATACTTGAGAGTAACAATGCTAAAGCAGCTATGGTATTTGGAATAGTTTGGCCATTCTGTGGACCATTATATTGTTATAGGTTAATTATGCCTTAAACTAATAAACAATATGCAGTTAATTTCAGTGTATTTGATAAAGCCGCTTCAGGGATGTGTATCTAAAAAAGAAAGGGAAACTACACTTGAACAAAAGCACTGCTTTGACGATGGTTTGCCGCCAGTTTGCAAAACCGAGCACAGAACTTGCATATGCCAAGCATTTAGTTGGCGTGAAAATGTGCGTGGCTTTACGCCAAGTTTAGGTTTTATACATCACGATACGAACGTGGAAAAGGGAGTATGCAACATTTTTGTGCGTACGCACCATTTATATATAAGGCATCTGGTCTTCATCCTAACTGCAGGGGATCTTTTGTATTGTCTTCATCCTATGTGGAGGGGATATTTTGTATTATCTCAAAATATGGCGGCAAAGCTGCCTAGCTTGCTGATAAGATCACCATCCAGTCTACAGTCGTGTGATCTTAACTCACGGGCTGTCATTATCCCACTTGTGACTTTCCTAAAACTGTTAATACCTTTTATGGGGCATAAACAAATTTAGTCATGATTCACACCTTAACTTACATGATAACAAAAAAACAAAGCATATAATCAGACCAAGAGATTAAACTAGACTCTCGACCAGGGGCACCTGTAATAAAAATTTAGTTCAAATTAAAACAAAAAATATATCTCCAGTTCAGAAAGAATTATGCAGTTTCAAATGCTGCTTATTGAACATTCGCTCTCTTGGAAGTAAATCTGTTTTGGTAAATAATATTATATTAAGTACAAAATCTGATCTGTGTCTTCTCACTGAAACTTTGCTTAGTAAATCTGACACTGTTCCCCTAGCTGAGGCATCACCAGATGGATACACATTCCTACATGAATCTAGAGATACTGGTTGAGGAGAAGGCCTTGGAATAATTCATTGTGACAAAATGCAGATTGCTTCTAAACATGTAGGTGACTTCACATCATTTGAGGCATTCAATTTAAATATTAAAACAGATTCCAACACAATTGTAGTGCTAGTCTGCAGACCACCAGGGCCATATTCATTGTTCATGACTGAATTTTGGCAACCTTTTACCTGATTTGGCTATAAATTATGATCATGTAGTATTGATGGGCGATTTTAATGTACACATTGATGAAGAAACTGACACTGTTAGCAGATGTTTTACTTATTTGTTAAATTCAGTAGGATTTTGTCAGATTGTCAAAGGTGTAGCTCATAATCATAACCCAACATTAGATTTCATTATAACTTACAAAGTTGAAATTCAAAATTTAAATATGACTCCATTAAATTATTTGCTATCACTACTTAATTATGGTTGATTTGGTTCTGTCTTTACCAATACACTCACAGATTAAAATAAAGACAATGCAACATCTAGATTGTAATTCTGCTTCAAAATTTATGGATACTTTGCGTAAGTCAAGTGTAATTGTGGAAAAACATGGAAAAACATTTAGATTAGTTAACATCAAATTTAAACGTGGAAAACAATTTAGATCAGTTAACATCACATTATGATATAACCTTGAAAGAGGCTCTGGATGCAGTGGCTCCCCTTAAAACAAAAGTGATCAAAGCACATAGAAAGTCTCCCTGGTTTAATAAGAACACTCAAGTCCTTAAATTAGAGTGTTGAAAACTGGAGCATAGATGGATAACAACAAAGCTGCAGGTCTTTCAAATTGCATGGACAGAGAGTATTCAAAAATTTAAAAAACCTCTCTTTAAAGCTGGCTCAGACTACTATTCTAAATTAATGGATAACAATAATAATAATCCTCAGGTACTGTTTAGAAAAGTGACTAATTTAACAAATGGGAATTCAGATTTGCAGTGCAAAATACCAACAGACATTAGCAATACAGACTTTATGAACTTCTTTAATGAGAAAATTAAAAATATTTAATCAGCTGACGTGTGCTTTGTGCTGACGTGTGCTTTGCAAACGCTAGAGGCTGTTGAGAGTTTTTGGTCTGTTCTGTGGTGTGAGATTTAAATAAAAAAAAATACATTTTGCTCTTAAAAACTTGGGTTTTGGTTGCCGATAAGGAACCGTGTGGGAATTTTTAAAGCTTTTTCTCTTTGGAAGTATTTTTTTTGCTGTTTTTTTTCGCCCGCACAAGAGCAAAAGTAGTTGGGTGTTTGGAGGTGCGCTTGGAAAAGTTACATGTTCTTGTACCTGTACTTGTTCTTGTTATCTGTATTTGAATTAGCATCGAGGAGGTAAGGTAGAAAGAAGCAGTAACTGATATCGGCATTTGTACACAAATAACCGCGTTGTCGTAACAGCGATTCCTTAGTTTAATGGAAAAGAATAAAAGGCTGCGGCTGACTTCAAAGCAGTAAAAGGGGAAGGCTCAGTGGTGCGCAGGTAAGTGGCTAGCGTTAAGACGCCGATCAGGCACAAGGGGCCGTAGGAGCAAATAAGGTAGTAAAGATTTATTTATTTGTTTACTTTAGATTAAACAGTCCTTAGCGGTCCACAGGTAGAGCAATTAAGTGGGCGACAGCGTTAGGGTTCATTAATACGTGGGGAATACAAACAGTGCGAGTGGAGAGCTTATAAGTAAGAGGAGTGCAAATTTAGGAGAAGAGACAGAGAAAAGTAAAGTTGACCTCATAGAAAGACAAATAACAGGCAGCTGAGAGGGAGAACAGGACAGGAGCTTAAGGGGAAAAGGTGTAAAATATCTCTAGCAGGTCTTAGTGTTACCATTTAAGTTAAGGAGCAGCCGAAAGAAGAAGAAATTTAATTTTAAGAAAAAAAAAAGTTCAGGCAGTTTACTAATCCCAAATCAAATTTTAATAATGAGACCAGTGCAATGCAAGTCCTGTTGGATGTTGGACTTTTTAGATGATGGTTTGGAAGAGCCAGTTGTCTATGAGGGCTACATCTGCAAGAGATGCCAGCTGATCCAGCACCTCAAGGTCAGGGTCGCTGAACTGGAGGAGGAGTTGGCTGACCTGCGTTGTAATAGAGAATTGGCGGACTTGGCCCAGGTGTCCTTTAAGAGAGATAGTGTTCAGCCCCAAGGTGGCACGGGAGGAGATTCCAGACCAGACAGGTAGAAATAGGTGGGTCACGGTCACAAGGGAAGGTAAGGTAAAGGGTGCACACTGTCTGTGGGCATGAACCCCAGAATTAGAAGTGTCAAACTGTTATCATGTCCTTGCGGAGCTGGACGGTGTCTCTGATAATTCTAAGGTGGTAGACAGGGATGAGGAGCCCCAACGGGCCACCTCAAAACCAGTTCCCAAAAAGAGAGAGGTAGTGATAGTTGGGGACTCAATCATTCGGGGGATTGAAGCGCAGGTGTGCTCCAGAGAGAGAGAGTCTCGTATGGTGTGTTGCCTTCCGGGAGCACAGGTGGGAGACCTCTCTGGAAGGGTGGATAGGCTCTTGGCCAGAGCAGGGGTGAATCCAGTTGTCATTGTCCATGTTGGAACAAATGACATACATAAGGGTAGTCTGTCAGTTCTGCGATACAAATTCAAGGAGTTAGGTGCCAAGCTGAGGAGCAGAACTGACAAGGTAGTCTTCTCCGAAGTTCTGCCTGTGCCACGTGCCAGTCCAGGTAAGACTGAGGAGATTAGAAGGCTTAATGCGTGGCTGAAATCTTGGTGCAGGGTAGAAGGGTATAGGTTTATGGGGCATTGGGACTCCTTTTGGAACAGATGGGACCTGTTTCGCCGTGACGGGTTACATCTGAACTGGAGGGGCACCAATATATTGGAGAGGCGTATGTGTAGGCTAGTCGAGGATTGTTTAAACTAGGGAATGGTGGGGCAGGGAGTTTAGGACAGGCCAGGTTTAGATCTATACATGGAAGAACAAACAACGGTGTAGAAATAAAAAGGCATAGTAATGTAAATTCTAAGCAAACATTTAAATGTAGAAGGAGTAACACATTAAAAAAGCTTGCCTTAATGCTAGAAGTATCAAAAATAAGATAAGTGAGTTGGAGTTGTATGTAGCAGAGCATAATTATGATATTATAGCAATAACGGAAACCTGGCTAAATAACAAAGATGGGGATGAGTGTAACATAGAGGGATACACATTTTTTAGGAAGGATAGACAGAACAGAAAAGGAGGTGGGGTTGCTGTTTATGCCAAACAGTCTTCTTCAGTTGGATGATGAGCCCCATCTTAGTGAGGACATGTGGCTTTGCCTGGAAAATATATGGGAAAGAGGTCTTACTTTAGGAGTGTGTTATAGACCACCCAATTCAGACAGTAATTTCAACATACATCTTTTTAGTAATATCAAAAAGGCAAGTTTACAGGGAGATATTATACTCATGAGGGACTTTAATTATCCAGATATTAACTGGGAGAACCTTGCAGATGGAGGAGCACAAGAGCAGGAGTTTTTAGAAGTAATCAGTGAGTGTTTTTTTTAACACAGCATGTTAAAGCACCAACAAGGGGTGAAGCCTGTCTGGATTTAGTGTTTTGTAATAATCAGGATAGAATTGAGGATGTAGAGGTGATTGAACCACTGGGGTCAAGTAACAATAATGTAATACAATTCTCAGTATTTTGTAAGAGTACAGATGCAAAGACTAAAATTGTTAAGCTGAACTTTGGTAGGGCTAATTTTGAGCAGATGCGACAATGTCTAAGTAGGATACACTGGGATACGCTTTTAAGCGTGGAGACAGTCGAGGAGCAGTGGAACAGGTTTAAAAATGTTTTATATGTAATGCAGGACAGATACATACCTAAATTTGGAATTAATATGAAACTAAAAAAAACTCTACGGTGGATTAATAAAGATTTAAAAAAGAAGTTGCAAAGGTAAAAACTGCTTTATAAGGCATATAAGACTAATGACTGCAAACTCAGTCATAGAGCGTATGAGAACATGAGGGCAACCATTAAGAAAGATATCAGAGAGGCTAAAAGACAGTTGGAGAGGAATATAGCAGATAAGGCGAAAGAGGACCCTAAGAGATTCTTTCAGTATTTTAGTAGTAAAAGAACAGTGAAGGAGAAGGTCAAGTGCATCAGAAATAGTAATGGGGAATTAAAAGATACAGACAGTGAAATAGCGGATGCCCTAAACTTACATTTTTCTGAGGTGTTTACAAGTGAGCAAGTGGATAACCTCCCAGAGGTAAACGTGACTACTAAGGAGGTACTGAGGGATTTGGAAATTGTAGAGGGAGAAGTGCTGCTCAGATTAAATAAGATGAAATCAAACAAATCACCAGGACCAGATAATATTTACCCTCAAGTTCTTAAGGAGGCTACCAAGTACGTATATAAACCCGTGACACATATTTTTAGGAAGTCACTGCGTACTGGTGAGATTCCGAAGGACTGGAAAATGGCAAATATCATTCCATTATATAAAAAGGGTGATAGGGCAGATCCAAGCAACTATAGGCCAGTAAGCTTAACATGCATCACAGGAAAATTAATGGAAGGAATTATTAAGGATAAGATTGAGCAACACCTGGCAAGGACAGGAGTTATTCTGAACAGTCAGCATGGGTGTTTTACTAACATCCTGGAATTCTATGAGGAGGCAACAAAAGAATACGATCAAAGTGGAGCATATGATATTATTTATCTGGACTTTCATAAAGTATTTGATAAGGTGCCACATGAGAGGTTGGGCATCAAATTAAAAGAAGTGGGAGCTCAGGGTGATGTTTTTAGATGGGTGCAGAATTGGCTCATACACAGGAAGCAGAGGGTGATGCTGCAAGGAACCTCATCAGAACTGGCCGATGTTAGAGTGGTGTTCCACAGGGGTCAGTGCTAGGGACGCTGCTATTTTTAATATAATTTAATTTAATTTAATATAAGTAACAAGCTGGTTAAGTTTGCAGATGATACCAAGATAGGTGGATTAGCAGATAATCCGTTATATCATTACAGAAGGACTTGGATAGCATACAGGCTTGGGCAGATTTGTGGCAGATGAAATTTAATGTCAGTAAATGTAAAGTATTACACATTGGAAGTAAAAATGTTTGGTTTGAATACGGAAAATCGAGAGTACACCTTATGAGAAGGATTTAGGAGTCACAGTGGACTCTAAGCTATCAATTTCCCGACAGTGTTCAGAAGCCATTAAGAAGGCTAAAAGAATGTTTGGTATATAGAACGATGTGTGGAGTACAAGTCCAAGGAGGTTATGCTCAACCTTTATAATGCACTAGTGAGGCCTCGTCTTGAGTACTGTGTGCAGTTTTGGTCTCCAGGCTACAAAAAGGACATAGCAGCACTAGAAAAGGTCCAGAGAAGACCAACTAGGCTGATTCCAGGGCTACAGGGGTTGAATTATGAGGAAAGATTAAAAGAGCTGAGCCTATACAGTTTAAGCAAAAGAAGATTAAGAGGTGACATGATTGAAGTGTTTAAAATTATGAAGGGAATTAGTACAGTGGATCAAGACTATTATTTTAAAATGAGTTCATCAAGAACACAGGGACACAGTTGGAAACTTGTTAGGGGTAAATTTCGCATAAACATTAGGAAGTTTTTCTTTACACAAAGGACGATAGACACTTAGAATAAGCTACCAAGTAGTGTGGTAGACAGTAAGACATTGGGGACTTTCAAAACTCGACTTGATGTTTTTTTGGAAGAAATAAGTGGATAGGACTGGCGAGATTTGTTGGGCTGAATGGCCTGTTCTCGTCTAGAGTGTTCTAATGTTCATATTAGATCATAGTTCACAGTGCAAACCGCACACTAGCTTGGCAGACTCGGTCTCGCCTTGTACTCAACACTCAACACAGAGCAGGAAGTCTTAACTGTAATTTCTAAAATGAAACTTACTATTTGTTAGCTAGATCCAGTGCCAACAAAACTAGTAAAAAGTGCAATGGAAGAATCCAAGAATAAAACAATAATAAAAATCATTCAAATGACATGTTAATGTAAATGCCTTTGTGCAAGAAAAAGTAACATCCATCATAGACATTGCAATGTCTGTTTGCTCAACATGACACGAAGAAGAAATGATTAAGCTGTGTTTGTGTGTCTGCTTTTATCCCTTCAATGATAACTTTTTTCAGAACCATAAATTTACTTATGATGTTACAGGCTCACGTCAAATGTATGCCAATATTATGTGATAATAATAATAGCGGCTCGCTGCTCTAAATGCAAGGACAACGACAAGATTCGAACTTGGGACTGCAAAGTTACTGTTTTCCTCTAGGGAGCGCCCTGGTTGGAATAAGTTCTTTTGCAATTGCAGCGTCTTAAGAAACCTGAAACTACAGTATATAGATATATAGTCATATGAAAAAGTTTGGGAACCCCTCTTAATTCTTTGGATTTTTGTTTATCATTGGCTGAGCTTTCAAAATAGCAACTTCCTTTTAATATATGACATGCCTTATGAAAACAGTAGTATTTCAGCAGTGACATTAAGTTTATTGGATTAACAGATAATATGCAATATGCATCATAACAAAATTAGACAGGTGCATAAATTTGGGCACCCCAACAGAGATATTACATCAATACTTAGTTGAGCCTCCTTTTGCAAATGTAACAGCTTCTAGACACCTCCTATAGCCTTTGATGAGTGTCTGGATTCTGGATGGAGGTATTTTTGACCATTTTTCCATACAAAATCTCTCCAGTTCAGTTAAATTTGATGGCTGCCGTGCATGGACAGCCTGCTTCAAATCATCCCATAGATTTTCGATGATATTCAAGTCAGGGGACTGTGACGGCCATTCCAGAACATTGTACTTCTCCCTCTGCATGAATGCCTTTGTAGATTTCAAACTGTGTTTTGGGTCATTGTCTTGTTGGAATATCCAACCCCTGCGTAACTTCAACTTTGTGACTGATGTTTGAACATTATCCTGAAGAATTTGTTGATATTGGGTTGAATTCATCCGACCCTAGACTTTAACAAGGGCCCCAGTCCCTGAACTAGCCACACTGCCCCACAGCATGATGGAACCTCCACCAAATTTGACAGTAAGTAGCAGGTGTTTTTCTTGGAATGCAGTGTTCTTCTTCCGCCATGTAAAGATCTTTTTGTTATGACCAAATAACTCATTTTTTGTCTTATCGGTCCAAAGCACTTTGTTCCAAAATGAATCTGGCTTGTCTAAATGAGCATTTGTATACAACAAGAGACTTTGTTTGGGGCGTGAGTGCAGGAAGGGCTTCTTTCTCATCACCCTGCCATACAGATGTTCTTTGTGCAAATTGTGCTGAATTGTAGAACGATGTACAGATACACCATCTGCAGCAAGATGTTCTTGCAGGTCTTTGGAGGTGATCTGTGGGTTGTCTGTAACCATTCTCACAATCCTGTGTATATGCCACTCCTGTATTTTTCTTGGCCTTTCAGACCTGGGTTTACCAGCAAATGTGCCTGTGGCATTCCATTTCCTGATTACATTCCTTACAGTTGAAACTGACAGTTTAAACCTCTGAGATAGCTTTTTGTAGCCTTCCCCTAAACCATGATACTGAATAATCTTTGTTTTCAGATCTTTTGAGAGTTGCTTTGAGGATCCCATGCTGTCACTCTTCAGAGGAGAGTCAAAGGGAAGCACAACTTGCAATTGACCAACTTAAATACCTTTTCTGATGATTGGACACACCTGTCTATGAAGTTCAAGACTTAATGAGCTAATCCAACCAATTTGGTGTTGCAAGTAATCAGTATTGAGCAGTTACATGCATTCCAATCAGCAAAATTACAAGGGGACCCAAATTATTCACATTTGATTTAATTTTATTCAACTAAATACTGCTTCACTAAAAATCTTTGTTCAGAAAACACCCCAGTACTCAGATGTTCCTAGGAAATGAAAGACATACCACTATTATCTTTTTTGTTGAAAGTAGAGTCAATTATTATGCAGGCTGAGAGGGGTTCCCAAACTTTTTCATATGACTGTAATATTAAAAGGCGATACCTCTCCCATAGTGATATGGCGGTAAGAAATCACATAAATAACTTCGCTTTCTTTAATGATGATTAACGCGGCATTACAGACGAAGGAAGCCAAATGGCAAGACAATTACCGAAGTGGGAGTTCGATGTATACAGTCTGCCATTTTCGTCGCTGCGCTAGAAGAGTTTTCACAATCGGATGACATTATCTCCCATCCGTCCTGGCTTCCCAGTGTGCTGGGCAATGTTCCAAGGCTTTATACCCTTTCTCCATGTGCAGACACCTACTTAGGTAAATCATGCCATTCCAAACAAGGCAATGAGAGGATTCAATTTCATCTCTAACATACAGAAATAGTACAATGCCCATTTTCGTAGTTGTCCCTTTTTAATGCTTGCCTAGCAATTCTAAATGCTGAGCCCCTTTGTACTAAATCTGGCTCAGCTGTGCATGTAAAAAGAAAAGAAAAACAGATTTAAAATGTCTGCACAGAGCACAGTGACATTAATCTTATATTCTGATTACAGTTGCTAATCAATAGCTTTTCCACTGCACCATCTACATAACTCAAAAACAAAGCAGTGCTATAACTGTAACATCTGTTTGAAAATGAAACGCACAAATACATATGTATGTGATAGTCTTTTATTTTGTACAAACTGATAGTTGGGCTTCAGCAACATATCAATTGAGCAATTTCTTTTTCTTCAGATTTATTCTTGAACTAGCAAAATACCCACGCTTCGTAGCGGAGAAGTAGTGTGTTAAAGAGGTTATGAAAAAGAAAAGGAAACATTTTAAAAATAACGTAACATGATTGTCAATGTAATTGTGTTGTCATTGTTATGAGTGTTGCTGTCATATATATATACAGTGGAACCTCCAGATACGAGTTTAATTCGTTCCAGCACTGAGCTTGTATAGCGAATTTCTCGTATCTAGAACAAACGTCCCCATTGAAAATAATGGAAATCCAGTTAATCCGTTCCGCATCCCAAATATATTAACATAAAAATCAATTTTCCAAACAAATAACACTGATAAATTATATATACTGTAGTGTACCTTTAATAAATAACACTGGTAAATAATATAACTGATTATTAAAAGAATCAAAACAGGTGTCCAAAGTGCAGTAGAGCATTCAATAAATCTTTAAATAAATAATCCTTAAAACAGTTGTGAAGTGGAGGTTTAAAGTACGTAAGAATAACAATCCTTTAACACGAGGTTAAAACGTCAACAGGAAGCAGTCTTCAAAAAACAGATGACAATCCCCGGTGCTTCTTCTCTGTTAGCGTCTCACCTGCTTCTCCCATGCGGGCTCTGCAACAGGCGAGACACTTAATGCAGCTGACCTTCTCTACACCATCCTGCTTCAGCTGTTTGGCTCGCCTGTTCAGCTACACATGAGCCTGCACTCGCTCGCTCTCCCGCACCGACTTCCTACTGCTGCGGATTCCTGCCTCCTCCTGCAACCTCCGTTCTCTCTCCTCTCCTCTCCTCTCTTTTCTTTTACTTCTTCTCCCCCTTAACCGTCTTGCGCTTCTCTATATATGCGGGGAAGACATGGCAGCTGCAGCCCATCAGCCACAGGACAAATCATGGATGTGGGCAGTTTCCCACCTGTGCACTTAGGTGAGAAACGCAGACACCGCAGATCGCCCTGCGGCTCGCTACTGCTACCACGCCCCCTCGCTAAGCCGCGAGCTATACCCACAGGCTGGCTCGTGGCTCGTTACGGGAGCCAATGCTCGTATTTAGATCTGAATTTTTCGCTCATACTTTCCTCGTATTTTGAATTTCTCGTATACAGAGGTGATCGTATCTCGAGGTTCCACTGTATATACACACACACAGACACACATAAACATATATATACATATACATATATACATATATATACATATCTACATATACACATATCTACATATATATATATATATATATATATATATATATACTGCGGTGGGTTGGCACCCTGCCCAGGATTGTTTCCTGCCTTGTGCCCTGTGTTGGCTGGGATTGGCTCCAGCAGACCCCCGTGACCCTGTGTTTGGATTCAGCGGGTTGGAAAATGGATGGATGGATGGATATATATATATATATATATATATATATATATATATATATATATATATATATATATATATATATATATACATATATACATATATCAACATATATATACACATACATATACACACAGACACATATATATACATATATATATTTACATATCTACATATATATATACACATATATATATACATATCTATATATATATACATATCTACATATACACATATCTACATATATATATATATATATATATACATATATCAACATATATATACACATACATATACACACATACATACACACACACAGACACATACAGTGGTGTGAAAAACTATTTGCCCCCTTCCTGATTTCTTATTCTTTTTCATGTTTGTCACACAAAATGTTTCTGATCATCAAACACATTTAACCATTAGTCAAATATAACACAAGTAAACACAAAATGCAGTTTTTAAATGATGGTTTTTATTATTTAGGAAGAAAAAAAATCCAAACCTACATGGCCCTGTGTGAAAAAGTAATTGCCCCCTTGTTAAAAAATAACCTAACTGTGGTGTATCACACCTGAGTTCAATTTCCGTAGCCACCCCCAGGCCTGATTACTGCCACACCTGTTTCAATCAAGAAATCACTTAAATAGGAGCTGCCTGACACAGAGAAGTAGACCAAAAGCACCTCAAAAGCTAGACATCATGCCAAGATCCAAAGAAATTCAGGAACAAATGAGAACAGAAGTAATTGAGATCTATCAGTCTGGTAAAGGTTATAAAGCCATTTCTAAAGCTTTGGGACTCCAGCGAACCACAGTGAGAGCCATTATCCACAAATGGCAAAAACATGGAACAGTGGTGAACCTTCCCAGGAGTGGCCGGCCAACCAAAATTACCCCAAGAGCGCAGAGACGACTTATCCGAGAGGTCACAAAAGACCCCAGGACAACGTCTAAAGAACTGCAGGCCTCACTTGCCTCAATTAAGGTCAGTGTTCACGACTCCACCATAAGAAAGAGACTGGGCAAAAACGGCCTGTATGGCAGATTTCCAAGACGCAAACCACTGTTAAGCAAAAAGAACATTAGGGCTCGTCTCAATTTTGCTAAGAAACATCTCAATGATTGCCAAGACTTTTGGGAAAATACCTTGTGGACTGAGGAGTCAAAAGTTGAACTTTTTGGAAGGCAAATGTCCCGTTACATCTGGCGTAAAAGGAACACAGCATTTCAGAAAAAGAACATCATACCAACAGTAAAATATGGTGGTGGTAGTGTGATGGTCTGGGGTTGTTTTGCTGCTTCAGGACCTGGAAGGCTTGCTGTGATAGATGGAACCATGAATTCTACTGTCTAGCAAAAAATCCTGAAGGAGAATGTCCGGCCATCTGTTCATCTACTCAAGCTAAAGCGATCTTGGGTGCTGCAACAGGACAATGACCCAAAACACACCAGCAAATCCACCTCTGAATGGCTGAAGAAAAACAAAATGAAGACTTTGGAGTGGCCTAGTCAAAGTCCTGACCTGAATCCAATTGAGATGCTATGGCATGACCTTAAAAAGGCGGTTCATGCTAGAAAACCCTCAAATAAAGCTGAATTACAACAATTTTGCAAAGATGAGTGGGCCAAAATTCCTCCAGAGCGCTGTAAAAGACTCATTGCAAGTTATCGCAAACGCTTGATTGCAGTTATTGCTGCTAAGGGTGGCCCAACCAGTTATTAGGTTCAGGGGGCAATTACTTTTTCACGCAGGGCCATGTAGGTTTGGATTTTTTTTTCTCCCTAAATAATAAAACCACCATTTACAAACTGCATTTTGTGTTTACTTGTGTTATATTTGACTAATGGTTAAATGTGTATGATGATCTGAAACATTTTGTGTGACAAACATGCAAAAGAATAAGAAATCAGGAAGGGGGCAAATAGTTTTTCACACCACTGTATATATATACATATATATATTTACATATCTACATATATATACACATATATATATATACATATCTATATATATATACACACATATATATATATATATATATATATATATATACATATTTATATATATATACTGTACACATATATATACATATCTACATATATACATATTACGATTGTTATAGTTCTCTTTGTATACTACGTTGTCAGTTCGGCACTCCGGTTGTAATATGACCAAGCTGTGCAAGCACACTCTTGAGAATGCAACGTATAGTTGTACAGGAGAAAAGCAATCTTTCTGAAATCAATGGCAACCTTTTGTAGGTCTATGAACTTAATTTAAACTTTAGGTTTACACGGTGCTTTGTTTCCGACGTGCTGCGTTCAGTCAGTTCACGTGAGCCGCTCTCTTGTGTGATGTTGCGATGTCCACGGCTTTATTTAATGTTAGCTAAGACCCGGCACTTAAAAGTTTCTCGCTACAGCAATTTTAACTCCGTTACAAAGTCATCCAAAGTCTCATTTATACCTCGTGTCTTTTCATTAAACTTGTATCTCGCGAATATGGTATTGCAAACGGCAGCGGGAGCGTTTCTATAAACTTAATTTAAACTTACGGTTTACACCGTGCTTCGCTTCTTATTGTTTCGCTGCCTTCTCAATTGTGTAATGAATGTTTTCTTCAGCGCTCTTTGGGGCTCTTCCTTGTTTTGTACGTACTGCGTTCACAGTCAGTTCATGTGATTACGTGGGAGGCGTGATGACGCGATATGCAACTCTGCCTCCCACGGCCAGCGAGCTGCAGTCCATTACAGTATATGGACAAAAAAGAGGTTCCAGTTATGACCGTTATGCTTTGAATTTCGAAATGAAACCTGCCTAACTTTTGTAAGTAAGCTGTAAGGAATGAGCCTGCCAAATTTCAGCCTTCCACCTACACGGGAAGTTGGAGAATTAGTGATGAGTCAGTCAGTCAGTCAGTCAGTCAGTGAGTCAGTGAGGGCTTTGCCTTTTATTAGTATAGATAAAAGTATACTTTTTTTGTTACACCTTTTGTGAAAGTGTTTATTGGATATATGGGCTTCAGTCTTCACACATCCTACACTTCACAGCAACATTATACTGTAACATATGGAAACATTTTCTGTTTTAGCCATGTGTTCTGCATTACTTGCCTTGCATTTCCTCTGTCATTCTATATTTACACAGATCGCTGTAGACATGGAACACACATGAAATGTATTTATTTCAAATCACGGCATTTCATTACCTATATAATCTCATTCAAATGTATCGCCAGATAAACACTTCAACAGTGACTTGAACTGTGAGGATTTCAGCAGGGCATCAATGCCTTCATCTGATTAAATGGGGGTTGTAGCAGGCTGCATTCTGCTAATCCACACACTTGCAAAACAAAAGTGCGCTTTTAGCACAGTGATAAGGAGCTACGAGCTTCTTAGCATATGTCAGGAAAATTTAAGGAGGTCCATTGTCCAGTCTCCTTTCCTGAACCCATTTCAGGTAAAACCTCTCCCTGGACTCTCCAGGCCTTTGCACGTTTTCTACTAGCTGACACCTGTTACTATCCTTCCTACAGGTGATGGAGCACCAGCAGAGTGTTGGTACCATCCATGGATGATATGTGCATAGTCCAATAGGTCTATCATGCTCACACAAGTTCATCCACCACACGGAGCAATCCTGTGCAGCTGTCATGCCTCTCTTGATGGAACCCCAGCTATGCAGCAATCCTTGCCATCTTCCCATTCTTACTGTATCTCCTCCTTCCAATGAGTTAAGTACAAAACATCTTTTATTACTTTTTATTACACAGAAGGTTTGTTTCCTGCCTTGCGCCCTATGTTGGCTGGGATTGGCTCCAGCAGACCCCCGTGACCCTGTAGTTAGGATATAGCAGGATGGATAATGGATGAATGGATGGATTACACAGAAGGGTAGAAGTATACACTCACTCACACTATTCTGGGCTCTCACCTAACCCCATGACACAGCCATGCCACAAATAAGGAAAATTTCACAAGTTAAGACAACTAAAGAAATGTTCTGGACTGAAAGAGAGCAGGAAAATTCTGAATTCATATGTTGTAATCCTGATGAAACCAGGTGTCCTAAAGTTTTCTACATACTGTAGATAAACCTTTGTGCCTTGGGGAACTTCTGTCCTCTTACTCTTCACTATCCACATCAATGGGGTCAAAAAGATTGTACAGTTTAGCTAAAAATAAACATACTATGACACTGTTTTTAGGATGATTACACTGTTGAACAAAATGGGTATTACCTGTTTTGCTAGGCCTTTAATGGTACAATAGGCTAGTTGAGAGTGCATATTTAACAAGGAAGCTGTCAACCTGCATTCCTAAAATTACCTGTAATTGTTGAGCAGCTTGTACCAAACTTGGTCAGAACTGTACTTTATCTAATAACAAAGGTTTGCAGTAAGAGTTGAGCTGACACCTTTACAATGGCTCCTTCAGACATGGAGGTGTCCTAACAATAATTTTTCGTAGGCTTGTAACGGGCAACTGAACCATTTATGGACGTGATGAACAAAATAACATGTCTATAAGCAGACTCTGGATCCATAACTGTAAGGGACTTCAATCCAATCACCATAGTATACTTCTATTAAAACAAGCTGCAGTCATCCTTTTGATCTCTCTGAAATCTTTTGCTCTATTTGAAACCTAAAGTTGACGAAGTCACTTCTCTTTATGTTGGGGATGTAAGCTGACAGTCTTCTTCTATTTGGGGACATGAAAGCTGAAATCCACTCTGCCAAGCCAAGCTCTGTGATAGTGACTGAGCCCAGTCTGAGAAGATTAAGAAGCAACCATTACTTCAAGAAGAAAAATTAAGCACCTAAACTCTTGTGCCAGACAGAGTAATGCATTTCGCTATGAAGGTGCAGAGGGCACAACAAAGAGCATATAAGTGAAACAAGGAAGGCAGCAGCACACCACAAACAAAGGGCAACAGAGCAAAGAAAAAAGGGTGCACTCTAACACAACAAGAATCTTCCACTTGAACCCAGAGCAACAACACCATACATTATCAGACATCATCCATAGAGACTTTGTATCATTACATTGAAGAAATTAAATTTTTTATAAATGCCAAGATATTACATATGATATTATAAATGCCAACATAAACTAGAACCCTAATTTCCCCTTGGGATTAATAAAGTATCTCTATCTATCTATCTATCTATCTATCTATCTATCTATCTATCTATCTATCTATCTATCTATCTATCTATCTATCTATCTATCTATCTATCTATCTATCTATCTATCTATCTATCTATCTATCTATCTTTTAAACAGCCAGCCTCTTCTATGTTATATGTTTGTCTGTCTAGTCTGTCTTATGTTCTGTTATCTATGTCAATATACAGAGGTGGGCAAAAGTGGATCTACTGTTGTTTCTTTGGAAAAAGACATGCAGGTTATGATAACTACAACAACTTTATTCACTCAAAAGCTTTATTAACTTTATCAACTCAAAAGAATGTCACAATGGTACAGTGCACTTAGGTACAATCTCGTAACTGCTCAAATTCCCTAAAAGATAAATCATAAGTGATGCAAAATAATAATAATACCAATAATAATAAGACAAATAATACAATAATTAATAAATAATAATACAAGAATAAAGTTTGTGTTTGCGCATACTCACAACTGTAAACCTACTTTTGCCCACCCCTGTATGTGCAGTTTCATATTTTTATAATTCTTGCATTTATCAAAAAACCGCATTATTCTGTTTCTTAAAATGAGTGTGCTTCAGTTACCTTGATATAAGTCTAATTGCTGGAGACAACCTCCTGCAGAAGAAGGTAAGGAAAAGAAGTTTGAGCATTAAAAAAATGAATTAATTACTAGCATTGTTGAAGGCAAAACTGAGAATTTATTGACCGTGTTAAAATTCTCTTTTTTTCTTATAACACTGCGTGATATACTCTATATTATTACTGATTACTGTATATTATTTCTGCATATTATCACATTGCTAATATTTATTTTTTAAACTCCACATTTTGTACCTGCAGATAATTTATTTTCAGTGCATTTAATACTAGGTTAATAATGTAAGTGTAACCAATTTAATTAATGTGTGGTCAGTATCACATAGTATAACCCTTATATTCCTTAGTTCTTTGGCCATATCTATTACAGCATCCACTATTGCATTTTGTGACTCCTGAACAGTTCATCAGCACACAGCCAGATGGACCCCCAGCAGTTTCCAAGGCAGAGGTGTGTGTGCAACCAGCGCCCGAAGACGTACTTGGCATAGCAGCATCATCACTGCCTGGCCATCGCATGGGGGTCAGTTTTTGTAATTTTGTCTGAAACAGAATAAACAGACGGTGGGCTGCAACTTGCCTTTTCACAACTTCTTGACTGTGATATCTGACCACTTCTTTTCTTTCAGGCACTGTGTGACTTTCTGAACTTGAACTTTCATGTGTCCAGCACGCTTTTGTTTCTTATACCACTGCATAAGTCAGCAAATAGTATGTTTGTCCTTGTCTCCACTTCGCACTCGCTGAAATTCTTCTTTTTTTCACATGCCTTTTCCATTGTTTTTTAACCAAACACTGAATGGAATGTGATATTTATATTGATCTGCATATTAAAATATGCAAAATTCTGTGAGGAGTCGCAGTGTGGCTGTAGGCGCATGGACGTGCATTAGATTTCATGTTCATTAGGATTTGTAAAAGGGAAGTTTGTGGAACTTGGTTTACACACAGATTTATGCATCTGGATTTTTTGTGTATATGGACATTTCTGTTTTGGTCCATACACCATGTTTTAGTGGGAATTCTATGCACGGTGTTATATATGAGGCCCCAGAAGTACAGCCATGTTGGGGACCTTGGGTGCTGCTTGAGGGCACTGCCGGTGGAGGACAACATGCAATGCGATGAGAACAAGCCTGCTGCCTCAGATCAGGGAGTCAGAGTTGGGAGGCAGCAGGTGACACTCCTGGAGGAAGGAAGAAGGAAGAATTTGCAGAAATTTATACTGATCATGGCAATGAAATACATTTATTTTATTTAAACCCATAATTGTGTTGGCCATTACTTTGTCTGTGGTGTGGGGCTCAGAAGCTTCTCCTGGTTGTTATAACACAAACAATCTTTATTTTATATTGTGGATTTTGACAGTGAATATCATCCCATGACAAGGTACTCAGACATACTGTAGTACCGTTGTTTCTATATATTTTTAATACCTGGAACAGAGACACAATAGCTGATTTGTTTAGGATGACACAGTATGTCAATGGTGATGAAAGATGAAACCATTGGTTTAAGGTTCAGTGCCCTTGCCAATGCAGTACATTCCCTACCAAACAAATGCAAAATTTACTTAGTAATTTAGTCATTTGTTCCCAGACTCCCACCCTACACATTTATATAAAATAATTATGATTTATAGAGAATACAGATAAAATTGTTGACAGTACTTTTCCTTTACTTAAATTATACAACACGTAGAAGTAAATCAAATTTCACATTAAAGAAGACAGAAAACATACACCATCAACTTGTCATGTGTCATTCGGCCCTCTGGTAAAATATTGCTGTATCCTGCAGTCAACTAAAATCCAGCTCTTTCATTGCTTCATGTACATCATTTCTAATGTAGCACCATACAATATTAAACATATTATTTTATACACAATATATATAGTTTTAAGGCAAACATACAGTACTTTCTTATTATACCTGATAAGCTTTATATTCCACAAGGTTTTGTTGAAATAATGGCACTGAATTCCAAACTGATTTCTGTTTTCCTCTCATCTCCTTTAGCATCAATTTAAATATTACATCACTATTGTGGATTAATGCATTTATGACATCACACTTATCACTCATATTATTTTAATTGTGATATATTGATTTTGGACAATTAATACTCCAGAGCAGCATTTCCCAAACTATGGGTCGCGACCCACCAGTGGGTCACGAGCGAATATTGAGTGGGCCCTGAAACATAAGACGATATTCTGACCGATCGGGCTAACAGCCGGACATCTTTTGTTTTTGTGACATTCTTTATCGCGTTGTGTTGTGTTCGTTAGCGTACACCCTTATAATCTTTTTAAAAACAATTATTAACGTTTGAATATAATAATGGAAAAGTGGTTGAAACGGATAGCAAAAACTACGTCGCCGCCGCCGGTTGATTGTGATGAAAAGACAGACGATGTTCTTATAAATGACAAAAGTGGCACTGAGGCTGACTTCCAAGCTCCCTCAACGAGTTCGCATGAATCGAAACGACGGAAAGTTGTAAGAAAATATGACCCTGAATATCTAAAACTAGGATTCACTTGGAATCATGATACGATAGATCCGCGTCCTCAATGCGTGATTTGCTACGAAATATTAGCGAACGAAAGTATGCGCCCAAGTAAGTTGACGCGTCATATAGAAACGAAGCATTCCCATTTTACGAATAAGCCAGTAGATTTTTTTCAAAGAAAATTGTTGGATATGAAATCTTCAAAAAATATTGTTTCACATTTCATTAATATTAATGAAAATGCTGTATATGCCTCGTACCTCATTAGCTTAAGGATCGCCAGAGCAGGAAAGCCTCATACCATTGGCGAAGATTTAGTGTTACCATCGATTAAAGATGCTGTTGGAGCGATGTTTGGAGAAAAAGAAGTAAAGGAAATCGAGCGCATACCACTGTCCAATAATACTGTTGCACGACGAATTGACGAAATGGCTGAATGGGCAGAGGACGAATTAATCCGGAGGGTAGTTTGTAGTAAATATTATACGCTACAACTAGATGAGTCTACTGACGTGCAAGGCCTATCTCAACTGCTTGTTTTTGTGCGTTATATATGGCAAAACGACGCGCATGAAGATATCTTGTTCTGCAAGCCAATTAGTCGTGGAACAATCGAGGAAATTTTCAATGCAATTGATTCCTATATAAAAGAGAAAGGTTTACAGTGGAAGAACTGTTTCGGTATATGCACTGACGGTGCGCGGGCTATGTGCGGGAAAAATAGCAGTGTCGTTACAAGCCCCTGTGCTTTGTGGACACACTGTAAACTTCACAGAGAAGCACTGGTTTCAAAAGCATTACCTAATGATTTCAAAACAGTACTAAATACAGCTGTGAAAATTGTAAATTATATTAAAACAAAACCCTTACAAGCACGTTTATTTCAAAAGCTGTGTGAAGAAATGGGTAGTCTTCATACATCTCTTCTTCTGCATACGGAGGTATGTTGGTTATCCAGGGGGAAAGTACTGACACGATTAGTGGAATTACGCAATGAAGTTACAATTTACTTGGAAGGAAAAACTGAATATATTGAATCTCTACTGGACAAAGAATTCATTCTCAAGCTCACATACTTGGCGGATATTTTTTCGAAATGAAACGAACTCAATTTGTATTTGCAAGGTTCAAACGAATCAGACATTTTTGCAGTTCACGATAGAATTCGAGCGTTTATGAAAAAGCTTATGTTGTGGAAAAGTTGTATTGAGGATGGCAAGTATGATTGTTTTGAAACTCTTGAAACTTTTATTATAGAAAACCAAGTGCAGCCAAAGACGAACGTACTGTCTGCAATTTCCACTCATTTATCATTGTTAAAAAATAACTTTGATGCCTATTTCGGGGAAGAGATGAAAAAGCTCGACTCGTTGAATTGGATTTGTAACCCATTTCAAGACCGCCTACCAAGTAGCATGTCAACAAAAGCAAGTGAAGAACTCATTGATTTATCAGAAGATACGTCACTGAAAAATAGTTTCAATCGCAAGCAGTTAATGAAATTCTGGCTCTCAGTTGCTGGGAACTATCCTTGCCTGTTTGATGAAGCTATAAAAGTCCTCCTCCCCTTCAGTACCTCATATCTATGTGAGGCTGAATTTTCAGCTATGATCAGCATTAAAACTAAACACCGAAATAAATTGGACGTATCAAACTCACTGCGATTAAAAGTAACTAAAATTGAAGTTGATGCTAAAGCTGTAATGACAAAAAATAGGAAACAAATACACCCTTCTCATTGAAATAACAGTCCTTGTAGGTATTTAAGTAATAAAAAATTGTAACTTAAAGTTGTTTTTTTTCTTATTTGAAAAGTCCTTCATTCATATTGGTGACGCTTAAATTTCCATAGTGACTGTTTGTGAGCTAAAGTACAATATATGTTGTCTGCGATGATAACAAATTAATGTCAAATGAAAAAAATACTTTAAACAAAATAAACAGCCCGAACAAATAAGACACCATTAAGTAGTTCCGCGACTCACTACTAGGGAATCTGAGCGTTACCAATATTTTATGCCCCCTTTTTAAGACGGCTAAGAGGTGGGTCCCGAATTTGGCAGTTTTTGTTAGGTGGGTCGGGGCCCAGTCAACTTTGGGAACCACTGCTCCAGAGGTTTATTTCAGTATTCCAGTAAGTTAAAGCAGTTTGTACATTGTGAACTTACCTGTAAGCATGGCTGAATTTTCTTACATCTTGTATACATCTGTGCATTGCACTTATGCCTTTCTGCAGAGGCCAGTGCTGTAGTTCTCTTTGAATTATTTTAAAATAAAGTTTAACTAAATACTTTTTTAACACTCTGCTCATCTAAATATGAAGGATATTGAGAAATTATTCATATATTTATTTTTAGTAGGATTAACTATTGTAATGTGCTATACACTGGCTATTCAAATTATTATTCATGTAGGTGCTGGTTATTTTAAAACACTACTGTAATAATTATTACAGGTACCAGTAAGTATGAAAACATAGCTACAGTTCTGAAGTCTTTGCACTGGCTTCCTATTACAATATCAAAATTCCTCTTTGAACATGCAAAGCCTTAAGTGGTCAAGGCCCAGTTTACTTATCTGAACCTACCATTAGTTACAAGAGCACACATTATGATCTTTAGGTGTCAGTCTAATTATTATTCCAAGGATTAAAAAAATAACAGTGGGAAGCTGACATTTTAGTTACATGGCCCCAGAGTTTTGGAATAACCTGCATGCTAATATAAAAGATACCCCTTCAGTGTCAGCTTTTAAATCCAGGCTGAAGACTCATTACTTTAGTCTGTCATACCCTGACTACAGCTGCTGATTGACAGGGCATACTGCATCCCTGTTTGTTAGTCATTTGTACAAGTTTACTCCCCTAGTACTCCCTGCATAAAGTTTATGTGTTTTCTCTTTGTCTGTGTGGGTTTCCTCCTAGTGCTCTGATTTCCTCCCACAGTTCAAACACACATTAGGTGAGTTAGCGATGTTAAATTATCTCCAGTGTGTGTGCGAGTGTGTGTGCATGTGTGAGCACGTGTGTGTTCACAGTGTAATAAACTGGTGCCGAATATTCCCTCTAAGCTGAGTGTGTGAGTTACTGCTCATACATTTTAGGAGTGTTGCTCACAAAAAGGCCCAAATTTCAAAAAAATAAAACTTAAAAAATAAATAAAAATTAAATAAACTAAATCATTTACCAACCTGATTTAAATTAGTTTCAAACATAATTGTGCTATATGAAACAATCTATACTGTTGTTTCTTTTTCATTTTAACCATATCTAAGTGCAAAGCTGAAGAGTAGTGCATCAAAGAAACATTGTTTGGGGTTTAAAATTAAATTGTTGACACTGGAATGTTTTATTAAAATGGAATAACTGCATGGCGCCGAACAGCACATGATTCTAGAAGAAATTTTTAACTACTCAGAGACAGATGATGTAATTTGCAAAATATATATAACTAATGGTCCTCAGAGATAGCACGGAGTGACTGGAAAATGGGCCATCTCGATATGAACCAGACATCTCATATTGATTCAGTTACAAAACTTAAAAATCAATCAAAAGTTTTGCTGAAAAAAAAAGATTAAAGGAATCTAAGTAAATGAAAACAAGCGGCACCTGACAAGGAAACGATTTTAATAGATAACATTTAGATGGCCATGAAAATAAATTCGTCTGTGTTTAGGAGTCTAGAATATTCAGGATCATGTTGAAAATACATGAAAATACCAGATAGTTGGCAAATTAAGAATTATGCCTTTGAGTTCATCAAGTGTATAAATTTAACAATCAAACCTGACTTATTGCTCTCTTTTATCAAGATTTCTTTGGAATGGTCAAATACATTTTATTAGAAATTCCACATTAATCTAGGCTGGATGGGGGTGTTGCCTTGCCAGATTTGGAGTTGTATCATTGGACATTTACACTTAGATCAGTTTGAAGCTGGTTGAAACCCACCAATATTTCTCCATCCTGCCTCCCAATTGAAGTCAGATTGGTTTTTCCCAGCTCTCTCTCACTTCCTCCTTTTGTCACTCTGACACTGAGACAGCTTTCACTAAATCTGGCCCCAGTAATCACTTATGCTCTCACTATATGGCGTGGTGGAGAAACATTTAGATAGATAGATAGATAGATAGATAGATAGATAGATAGATAGATAGATAGATAGATAGATAGATAGATAGATAGATAGATAGATAGATAGATAGATAGATAGATACTTTATTAATCCCAAGGAGAAATTTACATTCTCCAGCAGCAGCATACTGATACAAAAACAATATTAAATTAAAGATTATAATTATAATGTTTACCTTGGACGGTGCATCAGTCATGCAAAGCAAATGAAAGGGTGTAGCTTCTCTTTTGTGCCAGTCCATTCCCCACTTATCAGAGCAACATCATGTGCCACTTTGTGTATAGAGAATGCTTTGAAAGCCATTCCCCTCATGAGTGATGGTGAAACTTTGCCAATATCTATTTACAATAGGGCTCCATGTGGGATGAATAAACCGAGTTAAAATGTTATAATTAGACCATTATTAGGGTTAAACATTCTATATGAAATTATAAAGTGCTTCTGACTGTGCCTCCCTTCTTTAACTAATATATTCTTATTATTTGCACCGTCATATTACTATAGTGATGAAATCAAATGAACTTTTTAACTTGTAACTGTAATATATAAAATACGTAGTATTTATGTAAATACATTTACCAAATACTTTTAATCTGTTTAACTATTTCAGGACCTTTAGATACACAAACGGCAAAGGAGTGGTAAAGATTATACCATACACCTGTATGCTATTTGGAGAAAACTAATATGTCTCATAACTCTGTTGTGCAAATTAACTTACTTCATTTAAGATCATTGCTTTGTTATATTTCACAGTCTTGTCATGCTGAATTAATGTGATCACGTGGCAGGTTCCTGCAAACTTGTTTTATAATAAGGACATCCATCTGAGAGACATCTGCAACTTCCTCCAGTTAGTGCTTAATATTTAATGAAGTCCATGTTTCTGTGCTAATCTCCCCGTAACTCTTCTGTTACACATTTCTGATTTAAACAATTTTACAAAATAGCCAGAAGTCCAGTCTTTAATTTGCAACATTAATTCAAAGCATGTTTGATGGGAGGACTATGTTTTCAACACATTTATAAATCTACTATTGGACTACACTTACCACCTACCCTCTTCTACTTTACCACCACCTTGGATAAATATTGAATCCATCCTCAACTCCTCTAATTTTAAGGTATAGGTTCTATATTTTTCAAGTTAAAATTATTACTTCACAAGATATATAATATTACTACATTAAGTTGTGTTCTAAAGTGAAGCTTTTTTTTAATTTGAAAAACATGCTTGTGCTTGCTGCTTAAAATGGGTTTTATGAGGTATGAGATCTTATATGAAACAAAAACTCTAAAAATGAGTGTTATTGAGTATTGGTCCATGTCTTGAGATTGCACACATATTGTAAAACAATATATCCACGTTGTTTTAGAAAGGAAAAATAAAACAGAACATTGTTTTGAGATTCAATCATTTGAAGAGGCTTCAACTCACTGCATATTTCCTTCAACAGTAATCATTCAGCCCAAGGAGCTTGGTTTCTTCTAGCGTATTTTCTTCACCTTGAAAATTCACCTCCAAGCATTTTTATTGACATTGTTGAGTGCTGATGACCAAATGTAATTTGCAGATTCTGTTCTTTAGACAACAAGACAATAATCACTGATAAATTTTATACTTACTCATTCTTTCACTGTGTATGATAAAAAAATAGGTTGATTTAAAATTGCTACAGATCACAGATCAGAACTATTATGAACATGAGTAAATGTGTACCAAGAAAAACAAATAGTGAAACTTAATTACTTTTACTCTTTAAAAAATGTGGTTGTCAGTTCTTTTATTATCTTATTATCTGCATATGCAATAAAATTCATGAATTAATTTGAGGTGTTTCAATATGTTTAAATCTGGGTTAGCTCAATCACATAATCTGCAATTGTGACAAAATGCAATGCAGTGTAATCAGTGAAATCAGTTTAACTAAAATATAACAACACAGAAAGTAACAGGTGAAAACCAGCCCCTGCCACAGTCATCCCACCTTGTAGATTCCATGGCTCAAAATTGCAGTTAGGAAGAACCATGACATTATATTATTTTGTATACACCATAATAATTAATCCACAGTCTGACCCAGTTTCCAGCTGTTTAAAAGGAGAACATGGCATAAAGGTTGATGAAGACATAGAAGTGCTAGAAAAAGTCTAGAGAAGAGTGACTAGAATGATTCAAGGACTACAGGGGATAAGTTATGACGAAGGATTAAAACAGCAAAAGGAGTTTAGTCGGTGACATGATCGAAGTGTTCAAAGTTATAAAAGGAATTAATACAGTAGATTAAGTTTGTTCTTTAAATGGAGTGTAACAAGAACACAGGGGCAGAGGTGGAAATTTGTGAAGGGTAAATTTTGCACAAACATCAAGAACTTTTTCTTCACACAGAGAACCATAGGCACATGGAATAAGTAAACAATAGGTTTTAAAGGATATTCAAAACTGGACTTGATGTTATTTTGGAGAAACTGCCATATATAAGGGTAGTCTGTCAATTCTGCAATCCAGATTTAAAGAGTTAGGTGCTAGACTGTGAAGCATAACTGACAAGGTAGTGTTCTCTAAAGTTATACCTGTGCCATGTGCCAGTCGAGGTAAGACTGAGGAGATGACAAGGCTTAATACATAGCTCAAACCTTGGTGTAGGGTAGAAGGGTATAGGTTTATGGGGCAATTTGACTCCTTTTTTAACTCCAGGTTTAGACCTGTACATGAAGGAATAAACAATGGTGTACAATAATACATAGTAATATAAATTCTAACTAAAGGTTTAAATGCAAAAGTAAAATGAGAAACACAAAATAGCTTGCCTTAATGCTAGAAGTATCAAAAATAAAAAAAGTTGGAATTGTATGTAGCGGAGCATAATTATGACATTATAGCAATAACAGAAACCTGGCTAAATAAAAAAGATAGAAATTAGTGTAACATAGAGGGATACACATGTTCAGGAAGAATAGACAGAACAGAAAAGGAGGTGGGGTTGCTGTTTATGTCAAAGAGTTTTTAAATGTGGAGACAGTCGAAGAGCAGTGAAACAGGTTTAAAAACATTTTATATATAATGCAGGGCAGGTACGTACCTAAATTTGGAATGAACAGGAAATTTAAAAATAAGAATATGGTATAAGAATAATAAGAAAAATAATTTAAAAAATACATTTATATAGATCATTTGGGTGTAAACCAATGAACCAACTAGAGCAGGGGTGGGCAAAGTCATTCCTGGAGGGCCACAGTGGCTGCGGGTTTTTGTTCCAACCCAGTTGCTTAATTAGAAAACAATCCTTGTCAATAATTACATTTCATTGCTTTTTAGTGCTTTAACTCTGCTATGTCAAGTCATTCTCATATCCTAGATTTTTTTTCCATTCTAAGGATATCATCCAAATCCTTTGAAGTGTAAAACGGATGGGTAATTCTCAATCCTTCACTTTTTTCTTTTCTCTTTCCTTCCAAGTATTTAATTAAACCAAATAGTGCACGATAAATACACACAGGTGTAAAGGGTAACAAGCAAAATGGATAACTGCTGGTTTCTTTTGTCATTTGCATCTAATTGCTAATAAGGAGCAATTAAAAACCGAGAATGCAGCTGTTTAAGACTTAAATAAGCAATAAGGGTTCAAAATCTTAATGAGGGAGATAACTAAAATGAAGCAGAAGTGTTTCTAGAGCAATAAGTGCTTCTTATTAAGCTTGGAACAAAAACCTGCAGCCACTGCGGCCCTCCAGGAATGACTTTGCCCACTCCTGAACTAGAGTAAAAGTATGCATTGATTGACACTGTTTGTAAATTGAACAGTTTATAAAATTAACCTCTGCGCTTTGTTTCTCTTACCATTTTGATCATGCTATGAAAGAATGCTTCCTGTTCAAGAATTAACTGAACCAAACAGTAATAAATGACGCAGATGGGCAAGCTTTTTTTCTTTTGCGTGATTATTAACTAAAGAATATCAGACTTGCCTTGTTAGAGGATACATTTATTTATTTGGTCAATATATTTGATTTTGACCACACTAATCAAGACAGAAACAATTTCTTTTTTTTCAGTTATAAGAGCCATTTGCTAGTTATTTAAGTTATATTAAATGTTTCCTATACATTAGTGCATAGTATATGGCAGGTTCTTATAACCCCCTCAAGCTGAATTGAATTGGCATATTATAATTATTTGTTGTCTCTCTGACCATAGATTAGTATCAGTGACCTGCCTTGCCATGTGTAAGGCATGGAGAGCACACAGTTTCAAACCGTGCCTTAACATGCTCAATAGTATGTGCAGAGCCGTATGTCTTGAACGCACTAAACATGAAGTAGAGCATGGAGAAAAAACTCATCCTTAAGTATAGGAACTATTGAATTTTAACAAGAAGTAACGTTTTTTCCATTTTTTTTGCCTTTTATTCTAAGTGTGTAACAACTTTTCTCTATCCTTGTGTGGACTGTTTACTTTGAAATTTCACTAAACCTTTTTAAAACAAACATTTTTGGACTGAGAGATTTCTTTTGGTATGCCTTTGGCGCATGCTTGAGCCTGCCTTACTCACCAGCAGCTACATCGGCTATATCCATCCATCCATCCATCCATTGTCTCCCGCTTATCCGAGGTCGGGTCGCGGGGGCAGCAGCTTGAGCAGAGATGCCCAGACTTCCCTCTCCCCAGCCACTTCTTCTAGCTCTTCCGGGAGAATCCCAAGGCGTTCCCAGGCCAGTCGAGAGACATAGTCCCTCCAGCGTGTCCTGGGTCTTCCCCGGGGCCTCCTCCCGGTTAGACGTGCCCGGAACACCTCACCAGGGAGGCGTCCAGGAGGCATCCTGATCAGATGCCTGAGCCACCTCATCTGACTCCTCTCGATGCGGAGGAGCAGCGGCTGTACTCTGAGCCCCTCCCGGATGACTGAGCTTCTCACCCTATCTTTAAGGGAAAGCCCAGACACCCTGCAGAGGAAACTCATTTCAGCTGCTTGTATTCACGATCTCATTCTTTCGGTCACTACCCATAGCTCATGACCATAGGTGAGGGTAGGAACATAGATCGACTGGTAAATTGAGAGCTTCGCCTTGCGGCTCAGCTCCTTTTTCACCACGACAGACCGATGCAGCGCCCGCATTACTGCGGATGCCGCACCGATCCGCCTGTCGATCTCACGCTCCATTCTTCCCTCACTCGTGAACAAGACCCCAAGATACTTGAACTCCTCCACTTGGGGCAGGATCTCGCTACCAACCCTGAGAGGGCACTCCACCCTTTTCCGGCTGAGGACCATGGTCTCGGATTTGGAGGTGCTGATTCTCATCCCAGCCGCTTCACACTCGGCTGCAACCGATCCAGAGAGAGCTGAAGATCACGGCCTGATGAAGCAAACAGGACAGCATCATCTGCAAAAAGCAGTGACTCAATCCTGAGCCCACCAAACCGAACCTCCTCAACGCCCTGGCTGAGCCTAGAAATTCTGTCCATAAAAGTTATGAACAGAATCGGTGACAAAGGGCAGCCCTGGCGGAGTCCAACTCTCACTGGAAACGGGTTCGACTTACTGCCGGCAATGCGGACCAAGCTCTGGCACCGATCGTACAGGGACTGAACAGCCCTTATCAGGGGGGCCGGTACCCCATACTCTCGGAGTACCCCCCACAGGATTCCCCGAGGGACACGGTCGAATGCCTTTTCCAAGTCCACAAAACACATGTAGACTGGTTGGGCAAACTCCCATGCACCCTCCAGGACCCTGCTAAAGGTATAGAGCTGGTCCACTGTTCCGCGACCAGGACGAAAACCACACTGTTCCTCCTGGATCCGAGGCTCGACTATCCGACGGACCCTCCTCTCCAGGACCCCTGAATAGACTTTTCCAGGGAGGCTGAGGAGTGTGATCCCTCTGTAGATGGAACACACCCTCCGATCCCCCTTCTTAAAGAGGGGGACCACCACCCCGGTCTGCCAATCCAGAGGCACTGTCCCTGATGTCCATGCGATGTTGCAGAGGCGTGTCAGCCAAGACAGTCCTACAACATCCAGAGCCTTGAGGAACTCCGGGCGTATCTCATCCACCCCCGGGGCCCTGCCACCAAGGAGTTTTTTGACCACCTCGGTGACCTCAGTCCCAGAGATGGGGGAGCCCACCTCTGAGTCCCCAGGCTCTGCTTCCTCATTGGAAGGCATGTTAATGGGATTGAGGAGGTCTTCAAAGTACTCCCCCCACCGACCCACAACGTCCCGAGTCGAGGTCAGCAGCGCACCATCCCCACCATATACAGCTTTGACACTGCACTGCTTCCCCTTCCTGAGATGCCGGATGGTGGACCAGAATCTCCTCGAAGCCGTCCGAAAGTCGTTCTCCATGGCCTCCCCAAACTCCTCCCACGCCCGAGTATTTGCCTCAGCAACCACCAAAGCCACATTCCGCTTGGCCTGCCGGTACCTATCAGCTGCCTCCAGGGTCCCACAGGACAAAAGGGTCCTGTAGGACTCCTTCTTCAGCTTGACGGCATCCTTCACCGCCGGTGTCCACCAACGGGTTCGGGGATTCCCGCCACGACAGGCACCGACCACCTTACGGCCACAGCTCCAGTCAGCTGCCTCAACAATAGAGGCACGGAACATGGCCCATTCGGACTCAATGTCCCCCACCTCCCTCGGGATGTGGTCGAAGTTCTGCCGGAGGTGGGAGTTGAAGCTACTTCTGACAGGGGGCTCTGCCAGACGTTCCCAGCAGACCCTCACAACACGTTTGGGCCTACCACGCCTGACCGGCATCCTCCCCCACCATCGAAGCCAACTCACCACCAGGTGGTGATCAGTTGACAGCTCCGCCCCTCTCTTCACCCGAGTGTCCAAGACATGTGGCCGCAAGTCCAACGACACGACCACAAAGTTGATCATCGAACTGAGGCCTAGAGTGTCCTGGTGCCAAGTGCACATATGAACACCCCTATGCTTGAACATGGTGTTCGTTATGGACAATCCGTGACGAGCACAGAAGTCCAATAACAAAACACCACTCGGGTTCAGATCGGGGGGGCCATTCCTCCCAATCACGCCCCTCCAGGTCTCACTGTCATTGCCCACATGAGCATTGAAGTCTCCCAGCAGAACGAGGGAGTCCCCAGATGGTATGCCCTCTAGCACCCCCTCCAGGGACTCCAAAAAGGGTGGGTACTCCGAACTGCTGTTCGGTGCATACGCACAAACAACAGTTAGGACCCGTCCCCCCACCCGAAGGCGAAGGGAGGCTACCCTCTCGTCTACTGGGGTAAACCCCAATGTACAGGCTCCAAGTTGGGGGGCAATAAGTATACCTACACCTGCTCGGCGCCTCTCACCAGGGGCTACTCCAGAGTGGTACAGAGTCCAGCCCCTCTCAAGGAGATTGGTTCCAGAGTCCAAGCTGTGTGTCAAGGTGAGTCCGACTATATCTAGCCAGAACCTCTCAACTTCGCGGACTAGCTCAGGCTCCTTCCCCTTCAGAGAGGTGACATTCCACGTCCCAAGAGCCAGCTTCTGTAGCCGAGGATCGGACCGCCAAGGTCCCCGCCTTCGGCCACCACCCAACTCACACTGCACCCGACCTCCTTGGCCCCTCCCATAGGTGGTGAGCCCATGGGAAGGGGGACCCACGTTGCCTCTTCGGGCTGTGCCCGGCCGAGCCCCATAGGTGCAGGCCCGGCCACCAGGCGCTCGCCATCGAGCCCCACCTCCAGGCCTGGCTCCAGAGTGGGGCCCCGGTGACCCGCGTCCGGGTAAGGGAAAACGCCGTCCAAAATTGTTTTTCTTCATAGGAGGTTTTGTTTAACCGCTCTTTGTCTCATCCCTCACCTAGGACCAGTTTGCCTTGGGTGGCCCTACCAGGGGCATAAAGCCCCGGACAACAGAGCTCCTAGGATCATTGGGACACGCAAACCCCTCCACCACGATAAGGTGGCGGTTAAAGGAGGGGTACATCGGCTATATTCTTGAATAAAAGCACGCTCGTTTTGTTATTTGGACTTCAGTCTTCACACATTATACACTTCACATCAGCATTTTATCATTATTACTATAACATGAAAAAAGTGTCTAGTTTTAGTTATGTGTTCAACATTTCTTGCCTCACATTTCCTGTCATCCTACATTTACACAGATCTTTGCAGACACCGAACACCCATGAAATGTACGTATTCCAAATAACAATATATTATTCACCCTATACAATTCCAGACACCTAACTCCCAGATAAAGAGACTTCAGTTCGGAGAATTTTGTGTGTGACTTGAGTTCATCTACCTTGGTGGTAGATGAATGAGAAGGTTGCTTGCTGCTTGTGCTGATTGACTCATTTGCAAAACAAAGATGCTGATAAAGAGGTGCAGAGTAATTTAAGGTGGCCCGGCATTACCAATTTTTTTATAGGCCTCAGGGATTCTAGTATTAATGTGTTTAAATAATTTGGGACTTTATGTAATGATTAATGACCTATGGGTTGTTTGCAGAATATATCATTTATATGTATGCCGATTGGTGTAATTTGTAGTCATTACATGCAAATTAACTAAGCTGATTAAAGTAAACTATTCTGCTAGATGTCTTCAGTCTGCCATGTTGTATTAAAGAAGAGCACTTAGCACTCCACCAGTTTGGGTGAATAAAGGGCATCCATGTTGGAGTTCATTTTTAACCATAACTCAAGACTCAAGTCTTTACCTAGTGAGTATTTTTCACAACACAGGCTATTTCAGAATATCACTGTTGATGTAACAGAACTGAAGAGAAAAGAGAACAAAAAAAACGGTGAGGCTTATGACAACTACCAGTTAGGGGAAAATGTAAAATTCCACCCATGATGGCTGCTGTTAGCAGATAAGTGAACAGGAAACAGTGTCCTTACTTTTAGAGAAAAGCCAAGCCATCTTGCCTGAAGAAGGGGCCTGAGTTGCCTCGAAAGCTTGCATATTGTAATCTTTCTAGTTAGCCAATAAAAGGTGTCATTTTGCTTGGCTTTTCTCTACATTCATAATGGCTAACACGGTACAACACCCTAGTACTTACTTTTAGAAAAATTGTACCAAGAATGTGTATAATTTTTATTACTTCCCGTTTACTTTTGCTGTCACAAGCATGCCTCAGAAAACATTTTTGCATAACTTGAAACCTTTGCCGCTTCAAAGTGAACATATTGGATAGTGTTAAGGCTTTTGTTTCCTCATTGAGTTCACCTTAAAAATGTAAGAACACTCATGATATTTTTAAAAATGTATAAAAAAATCTTTACTTTGGAGCACAATTTCATGTGACAAATATTGTGACTACCAGGGGGGTAAACAGACACAAGTCTCTGCAACACACACACATTTATTTTTCTGTAGGAAACACTTTTCCTTTTGTTCCCCAATTGTTCAGCATAGTACAAAACACAAATAAATCACACAGTCCCCCAAAGTTGAATAAAATACACAGCAGTATTCTTGTCTTTGTCGTTGCCTTCATCTCCACTCCTCTTCACAAGGTTTGTCCTCCTTCCTCCCGAATCCAGCTTCTTGAGCAGTTGCAGTTGGCTCCTTTGATGGAAGCATTCCAGGTGGCTCGTTAGTGAAATCCAGAAGTATTTCCAGGTGTGACGGAAGCCCGACAAAATATGGCTCTGCACCTCCACCATCATTATCTCCGGAACCTAACAGGGCTGAGCTGACAAATACCAATTTCCATATGGCCCTGCAGGAAATACAGCCACTGTTGCAACCCAGGGGAGCTGCCAAGTAACAGGTTGGGGGATAGTTCCCTTCGTAAGCTATCTCCCCCTGTCCTTCCAAATTATGGACGTCCTGGCCAGGTACGGATCCCAGCCACCTGTCACAATATATACCATAAATGTTAAGAGAAAACTTTAACATGAAAGAAACCAATCTTATTCTTTAATAAGAAAATAAAATAAACTATGAAGTAATAGACATGTTTAGGTATATTATTTATTTTTCTTATTAAATATTTAACAATATGCAATATTTTTTAAATCTGGTTCTGTCATATTACAAATGTATGCATAAATATTGCATTTTTATTTATACTTTGAGATTTTATTTTTGGTAGATGTCATTGAAGATTTCAGACAGCAAGTTAAGCTTTTTCTTAACCTTTCCCATTGTTCAAATTGCAGGAGACTTAAAAACGTCATTACAATATTCAGTGAGTTTCTGAGACAGAATGCAGCTTTCATGTCACAATGAACTGGTCAGTAATCTGCTTTGAGCATTACCTGCAGGCTGCACTTGATCCCTACTAGCATTGAATTTAATAGGTAAATGTTACTGGTACCATCTGGACATGACAAGAGGTTTGGGTGTCTCAAGCTGAAGACCTATGTCAGTGTTTCTCAGTAAAGCCTTTAATGAACAGATGTTATGCAGTGTGTTTGCTTCAGAATTAACTCTAGAGAGAATTGTTGTCTATTAACATACACCTACCTTTTTAACCTTGATAAAAGTTTGTGCATTTGAGAAATTAATACATTTCTGATATTTCTGCATTTTATGTATCACTGATTTACCAATTACTGCCACTAGAATGGCTTTGAATTTATTCCCTTTTCTCAGTAGTATTTAAATAGAAATAATAAAAAATATCATAATTGAATATTTATCCTTAATTTGTTCTGGCTAATGAAATGTTTGCCTTTTAAGCAAAATATAAAAACACTTTGTTTTCTTAATTAATGTAGTCATTTTTTAGGTTTGATGTCTGAAATGAATAGCATAAATACTATAATATATAATACTAAAATAAAATAATATAATACGAAGTAATATGAAAATACAGCAAATACAGTTTTGAAAACATATAAGAAACGTAATATTCATAAATATAAAATAACTAATGACAGCTTTTTCTGTAATATTTTGATTGTTTTATATTTTTGTTATATTGCAAAATTTTATAATCATTGTTACAATTCATATTATTTTAATGGTAAAAATTATTTCTAGGTAGAAAAACCCACGCTGTTTGTAAAATCATAAATTAAAGGGTTCTTCACCATCCCTTCTATGTTTATATAAATATATAAATGTCTCTGTAAAAAATAAAAATTATTTGTTTATTTTTTCCTATCATTTTTAACAGTGAATTTCTGTTTTTTCATTTTATGAATTGTTTAATATACCTAAATTCTCGAATTGCCCCCTAAAAAATCAAATTGCCTCCTAGTGGGGTGAACGCTCCACGTCGGGAATCAGCGATTTAGGCAATTCGGCTACTTCTGATTCAGCTTCAGTCTCTCCAGGTCTCACTGTAGTCAGTGAGCGGCCGAAATCAGCAGCACCAATTCAGCCACAGGACGTGTGGGTAACAGTAAGACGGGGGTCCAAGAAGCCAAAATTTAGTCCCTCGGCACCCAGGTCACCATTTCAGACCCAGGACAGATTCTCAGCAATCTGCAGCACACCTGTGGATACTGAGAACTATAAAGTACTCATAAATGGCGATTCCATAGTGCAGAATGTTAGAATTCTAAACTAAGTTAAACCAGCAGTTAATGTTAAATGCCTTTCAGGGGCGATGATTTCTGACATAGAGGCAGCATTGGATCATGTCACAGACGATGAAGTATTTACCTTATTGCTGCATGTTGGCACTAATGGTGTTTATTTACAGTAATCTGAGGTACTAAAGAGGAACTTCATCTCTCTATGCACTAAAGCTAAAAGAAAATGTTGGAATTTAGTTGTATCTAGCCCCTTACCAAGATTATATAGAGGGGATGTGATTTATAGGAGATTGCGTTCCCTTCACTGCTGGCTAGAAACCTTGGGCCTCATACATAACGCTGTGCGTAGAATTCACACTAAAACATGGTGTATGGACAAAAGTGGAAATGTGCGTACGCAAAAAAAAATTCAGATGCACAAAACCGTCCATACGCCAACTTCCACACACTTCCCTACATACAGTAAATCCTGGTCAGCGTGAAAAGTAACACTCATGTACGTGCCTGCTGCCCCACCCCAACTCTTCCCAGAATTTCACATATTTTAATATGCAAATCAATATAAATGGCCCCTTAAGTTTAGTGTTCTGTGAAAAGACAATGGCAAAAGCACGAGGAAAACAGAATTTCAGTGAAGACCAAGTGGAGGCAAGGAAAAATGTACTTGTAAGAGCCATTTCCTAGTTGCATAAGATTCATAAATGTTTTACAAAATGTGCATAATCTGTGGGAGGTTCCTATAAACCCCATAAGTAGAATTGAATTGGTATATTCTAGCCATTTCTAACTGCTCTGACAACATTATTCTCAGTTAGTGACCAGCCTTGCCATGTGTAAGGTGTAGAGGGCACATAGTTTTAAACCGTGCTTTTCGTGCCTTGTGTGTTAAGTAACATGTAAGTCAAAAACACTTAATTTAAGTGCTGCGCCATATGCTTAAGCATACAGAAGAAGAAGTTAAGGATTTTTAAGTACAGAAATAACTAAAGTTTCTCAAGAGAAGCTAAGTTTAGAGAAGATACATTTTTCCACTCTTTCTGTATTCTAGTGTGTTTATTTGCCTTTAATTTTTACTAAATATTTTAAAACAAACTTTTGGACTGAGAGATTTCATTTGGCACACGTTTTACCCAAGATTGAACTCGCCTTATACTCCAGTGGCTACAGTACTATTTGTTTGTTTAAGCAGTGGTATAAGCAACAAAAGGAAGCTGACAGTAACAGTGTGATGGAGAAACTCAAATGTTCAAGTTCAGAAAGTCACACATGGCCTGAAATAAAAAAAAGTGGTCAGATATCAAAGTCGCCGTAAAAAGATGAGTCGTTGCCCACCATCTGAGTGTCATATGGAAGCGTATTAGGGTACAGAGAAAAGAAAAAAAAATAGGGACACACAAAGGTCAAAATGTCCACTTCACTCTCATAGTTTATTTTGTCATTAAAGTAGAACGTTGTAAACTTAATCTTAAAATTGTTTAATTTTCTAGTTTCTCAAATCCCATCGTAACTAAAATAGCACGTTTAATGCTTCGTATTCTATGTGTTCTTCTATGTACTCTGTGTGTGAATCAATATGTGCTTCTTAAACGGGCTTTCTCTTACGCCGACAGAATACAGAATACATTACATTCATGATATTACAGCTCTCTGAACAATTGAAATACTAAGATGTATAGTTGATATTATTTTCAGGATGATAGGAATTAAAGCATGTATTAAACATGAGTGCACGGTGGCGCAGTGGTAACAACGTGCCTGGCACCCTGTCCAGAGATTGTTCCTGCCTCCTGCAAGATGCTTGCTATGCCAATAAAAAAATTATTGCAGTGGTACTGTCTCTTTCAAATGTACTAACCTTCAATTCCTGTCCTTCCTTTTCTTTCTCCTAGTAACCAATCGCCACACAAAACCATATTTAAGCTGATTCTTCAAAACGTTTATGGAAAATTGAAATATCTTGGTAGTACATGTTTAATTATTACATGTTTAATTATTCTATCCATCTATCCATCCAGGGTCATGCTAGTCCCTGCAAGCATACAGCGCAAAGCAGGAATAATCCCTAACGGGGCGCTGTGATATCCTGTGTGGTGGGAAAGTGATTCCAGCCTACACTCTGGACATCTGATAGTTCATGAACAGAACAGGATCAGTGGAGAGAAGAGACACAGACAAAAATTGAAGTGTGAAAGGTGCAAGTTTATTGACAAGAGTACTGTACAACAAAAATGCAGTAGTGTCTGGCAAGCTTTGATGCACAGTCCTTCAGCACTGACACTCCTTCAAAAGTAAACAAAAACAAAAAGGAAAAATATGTTGTATTTACAAAAACAGTGCACTCCTACAAAACCTACACACACACACTCATGAAGCTGGAAATTGAAGGTGTGATGATGAATGTTGTTAGTGCATATGCACCGCAAGTTGGGTGTGCAATGGGTGAGAAAGAAGATTTTTGGAGTGAGTTGGATGAAGTGATGAACAATGTACCCAAGAGACAGAAAGTGGTGATTGGAGCGGATTTCAATGGGCAGGTTGGTGAAGGGAACAGTGGAGACGAGGAGGTTGCTGGGATGGACATGGCTGTGGTGAATACGTGTTTCAAGAATATTTAATTGATGGCAGTTCAGTCCCAATAATGGCCTCTGCTTTTTTTACGACCCGCTGCAGGGCTTCTTTAGCAGCCTTGGTGCAGCTGTTGTACCAGGCCATCATGCAGTTATTTAAGATGCTTTCTATAGTGTGTCTATAGAAATTAACCAGCAGCTTCTGGGGGAGGTCAGCTCTCCTTAGCTTCCTGAGAAAATAGAGGCGTTGTTGTGCTTTGCCTATTATAGCCAAGTTGTTGTCAGACCAGGACAGGTCCTCTGAGATGGTGACTCCTAGAAACTTAAAGCTGGAAACTCTCTCCACAGCATCTCCTTCAAAATGTGAAAATTGTGAACTCACTACCAAATAAGATTGATGAACTGGCTGTGTTGGTGAAAAATGTCAGGACCTACAGAGAATGCAGTTTGTTGTGTTTTTGTGAAACGTGGCTAACAACTAACATCCCAGATGCTAATGTGGAGCTACCCAGGTTTAGCACAGTTAGAGCGGACAGAGACGCAAATGCCTGCAGGAAGCGGAAAGGAGGAGGACTCGCTCTTTATGTGAATACAAGGTGGTGCAACTCTGAACATGTAAACGTCAAAATCTCCACTTGCTGCAGGGACATCGAACTGTTGTCTGTAAGTCTACATCCCTATTACTTGCCCAGAGAATTTGGAAACGTCATTGTTGTTATTGTTTACATCCCTCTTCGGGCGGACGTGGAGATAGCGGGTGACATCATCCATTCTGCTGTTGCTAAACTACAAACGCAGCACCCCGAGGTGCTTGTGCTAATCGCTGGAGACTTTAACCATGTGACGCTGGACAAAACATTACCTGCCTTCTCCCAGTATGTGGATTATAACACCCGTGGAAATAGGACTATTGACCTACTGTATGCAAATGTTAAAGACGCATACAGCGCCACCCCGCTGCCTGCGCTTGGGAAAACAGATCATAACCTGATTCTGCTTCAGCCTCACTACAAACCAAGAGTGAGGGAGCTACCTACAACCACACGCTCATTCAGGAAGTGGTCCCCTGAGGCAGAGCAGGCTCTGAGAGACTGCTTTGGAACTACGGACTGGGATATCCTGCAGGGATCATATAGTGAGAACATTGAGGAGGTTGTTGACTTCACTACTGACTACATCAACTTCTATATGGACATTGTAGTTCCAGTAAGAACAGTATGCTGCAATGCTAACAACAAGCCATGGATTACAAGTGACATCAAAGGGCCTTTTGAACAAGAAGAAAAGGGCTTTTAAAGGCGGTGATCAGCATGAGCTCAATCGTGTGCAGAAGGAACTCCGAGTCCAGCTCAGGGCAGTGAAGGACCAGTACAGGAGAAAGCTGGAGCAGAAGTTACAGAATAACAGCATGAAGGAAGTGTGGGATGGGATGAAGATCATCACTGGCTGCAGCTTGAAGCGGGGTGCCACCATCGACAGAGACGTTGGGAGAGCAAACCAGATGAACAACTTCTTTAACAAGTTTGACCACCCTAACCCACTCTCACCTCAGAGTACTGAACCCTCCACCCATCCTTCTGCTGATACCAGCATAGGAGAGAGTTTCCCCCCACCCCACAATTACAGCAGCCCAGGTAAGCAGAGAGCTGAGGAGACTTCGTGCCAGCAAAGCAGTGGGTCCACATGGAGTATCGCTACGACTGCTGAAGGCCTGTGTGTTGGAGCTGGGGAGTCCTCTACAGCGCATCTTCAACCTGAGCCTGGAACAGGGGAGAGTCCCGAGGCTTTGGAAAACATCTTGCATTACCCCAGTCCCAAAGGTATTACGTCCTAGTGAGCTGAATGACTTCAGGCCTGTCGCTCTGACGTCACATGTGATGAAGACCATGGAGCGGCTGTTGCTTCGCCACCTGAGACCACAGGTCCGCCACGCCCTCAACCCTCTGCAGTTCGCATACCAGGAGAAGGTGGGAGCTGAGGATGCCATCATCTATATGCTACACCAATCCCTCTCCCACTTGGACAGAGGCAGTGGTGCTGTAAGAATTATGTTTCTGGACTTCTCTAGCACCTTCAACACCATTGAACCTCTGCTCCTTAGGGACAAGCTGACAGAGATGGGAGTAAATTCATACCTGGTGGCATGGATCATGGACTATCTTACAGACAGACCTCAGTATGTGCATCTCGGGAACTGCAGGTCTGACATTGTGGTCAGCAACACAGGAGTGCCGCAGGGGACTGTACTTTCTCTGGTCCAGATCAGCCTATATACATCGGACTTCCAATACAACTTGGAGTCCTGCCACGTGCAAAAGTTCACTGGCGACACTGCTATCGTGGGCTGCATCAGGAGTGGGCAGGAGGAGGAGTATAGGAACCTAATCAAGGACTTTGTTAAATGGTGCGACTCAAACCACCTACAACTAAACAGCAGCAAAACCAAGTTGCTGGTGGTGGATTTTAGGAGGCCCAGGCCCCTCATGGACCCCGTGATCATCAGAGGTGACTATGTGCAGAGGGTGCAGACCTATAAATACCTGGGAGTGCAGCTGGATGATAAATTGGATTGGACTGCCAATACTGATGCTCTGTGCAAGAGAGGACAGAGCCGACTATACTTCCTTAGAAGGCTTTCGTCTTTCAACATCTGCAATAAGATGCTGCAGATGTTCTATCAGACGGTTGTGGCGAGCGCCCTCTTCTACACGGTGGTGTGCTGGGGAGGCAGCATAAAGAAGAGGAATGCCTCATGCCTGGACAAACTGGTGAGAAAGGCAGCCTCTATTGTAGGCACAGAGCTGGACAGTTTGACATACGTGGTAGAGCAACGGGCACTGAGCAGGCTCCTGTCAATCATGGAGAATCCACTGCATCCACTGAACAGTATCATCTCCATACAGAGGAGCAACTTCAGCGACAGACTGCTGTCAATGTCCTGCTCCACTGAGAGACTGAGGAGATTGTTCCTCCCCCACACTATGCAACTCTTCAATTCCACTTGGGTGAGTAAACGTTAACATTATACAAAGTTACTGGCTGTTAAACCTGCATTTTTATCACTCTTTAATTTAATATTGTTTTTTTATCAATCTGCTGCTGCTGAAGTATGTGAATTTCCCCTTGGTATTAATAAAGTTTCTATCTATCTATCTATCTATCTATCTATCTATCTATCTATCTATCTATCTATCTATCTATCTATCTATCTATCTATCTATCTATCTATCTATCTACAGTGAATCCGGAAAGTATTCACAGCACATCACTTTTTCCACATTTTGTTATGTTACAGCCTTATTCCAAAATGGATTAAATTCATTTTTTTCCTCAGAATTCTACACACAACACCCCATAATGACAACGTGAAAAAAGTTTACTTGAGGGTTTTGCAAATTTATTAAAAATAAAAAAATTGAGAAAGCACATGTACATAAGTATTCACAGCCTTTGCCATGAAGCTCAAAATTGAGCTCAGGTGCATCCCATTTCCCCTGATCATCCTTGAGATGTTTCTGCAGCTTAATTGGAGTCCACCTGTGGTAAATTCAGTTGATTGGACATGATTTGGAAAGGCACACACCTGTCTATATAAGGTCCCACATTTGACAGTTCATGTCAGAGCACAAACCAAGCATGAAGTCAAAGGAATTGTCTGTAGACCTCCGAGACAGGATTGTCTCAAGGCACAAATCTGGGGAAGGTTACAGAAACATTTCTGCTGCTTTGAAGGTCCCAATGAGCACAGTGGCCTCCATCATCCGTAAGTGGAAGTAGTTAGAAACCACCAGGACTTTTCCTAGAGCTGGCCGGCCATCTAAACTGAGTGATCGGGGGAGAAGCACCTTAGTCAGGGAGGTGACCAAGAACCCAATGGTCACTCTGTCAAAGCTCCAGAGGTCCTCTGTGGAGAGAGGAGAACCTTACAGAAGGACAACCATCTATGCAGCAATCCACCAATCAGGCCTGTATGGTAGACTGGCCAGACGGAAGCCACTCCTTAGTAAAAGGCACATGGCAGCCCGCCTGGAGTTTGCCAAAAGGCATCTGAAGGACTCTCAGACCACGAGAAAGAAAATTCTCTGGTCTGATGAGACAAAGATTGAACTCTTTGGTGTGAATGCCAGCTTCACGTTTGGAGGAAACCAGGCACCACTCATCACCAGGCCAATACCATCCCTACAGTGAAGCATGGTGGTGGCAGCATCATGCTGTGCAGATGTTTTTCAGCGACAGGAATTGGGAGACAAGTCAGGATAAAGGGAAAGATGACTGCAGCAATGTACAGAGACATCCTGGTTGAAAACCTGCTCCAGAGTGCTCTTGACCTCAGACTGGGGCGACAGTTCATCTTTCAGCAGGACAACGACCCTAAACACACAGCCAAGATATCAAAGGAGTGGCTTCAGGACAACTCTGAATGTCCTTGAGTGGCCCAGTAACACTCAGGAACCAACAACAAGCAGTTACAACAACACCACCAATAAATCCACATGGACACCAGAAGCTGGCAGAAACTCCACCCTGGACAATTATATAGACTGCTTTCAACAGAGAGTGAAAACAGGAATCTTAAACAGGCAGCAAAATCGGATAGAAAACATTACTGGGGATGAGCGGATAGCCATACATTCACTAAGGGAAAATACAGAAATCATTATCAAAACAGCAGACAAAGGGGGTGCTTTAGTCATCATGAACACTTCAGATTATATACAGGAGGCACAAAGACAATTGTCCAATACTATGCATTATTACAAACTGCAAGAAGACCCAACAGATCTCTACAAAAAGGAACTAAGAAAGATAGTAAGTATCTTTCCTCTTGACATCAGGGATCATGTAAACAGTTTAATTCCTGAGAACCCCAAAATGGGTTACTTCTACATGCTTCCTAAAATCCACAAAGAAGGGAACCCAGGAAGGCCTATAATCTCAGGAATTGGCTCCCTTACAGAATATATTTCAGGTTGGTGGAGCACATCCTTAAACCCCTCACCCGTAATACAACCAGCTACATCCAGGACACCACTGACTTCTTAAAAAAACTGTCTGCTTTAGGCCCCTTACCTGAGGGAACCTTACTGGCCACAATGGATGTTGAGGCACTTTACACAAACATCCCCCATGATGATGGCATATTGGCATGTGAAATGTACCTCAAACAACATGATTTACCTATGAGGGGCCAAACAGGCCAAAAATCATATATTTTTGTACGTAAAGTATTGGTTTACGCATGAACATTATTGGTTTATGGATGATTACTATCGGTTTGCGTGCATACTTAATTGGTTTGCATGCGAACAATACTGGTTTCATTCATATGAACCATATTGGTTCGTGTCCGTATATTATCGGTTTGTGCGTGAACTATGTCCGTTTGTATATGCATAGCACTGGTTTGCATATGAACTATATTGAATTGAACTTTATTACTGGTTCACGTGCGTTTGCTATCGGTTTGTGAGGGAATTGCATTGGTTTGCGTGCGTATGCAATCGGTTTGCGTATCAACTATATTGGTTTGTGTTCGTATACTACTGGTTTGCTTACGTATAGCACTGGTTTTTCATATGCACTATACTGGTTTCACGTGGGTAATATATCGGTTTCGCATATGAACGCTATTGGTTTTGTGTATGCACTACATTGAGTCCTTGTCAGTCTTCTACCGGTTTTATGTGTGCGTACTATGCCGGCTTTGTGAAAGTAACATGCTGGATTTATGTGTGCACTATATCGGTTTTGCGTATGAAACATACTGGTTTGCGAACGCACACTATTGGAATGTTGTGTATGAACTATATTGGTTCTGTGTGCGAACTATATTGGTTGTTCACGTGATCTTCAGTGGAAATGGGCGGGGCAAGAAACAGGAACTCAGGGGCCGGTAGTGTCATGGAGCGTGTAGAGAAGCTGACAGGAGACGGATCTGGGTTTACTTTAAACAGCGCTGTATTTTTTTCCACACGATAGGTTTGGGAAAGGACTTGGTGGTAATTATTTCTATTTAATAGAATCAGCCATTGAGTGTGTAATGAACACAAAGCTGAAGTTAAGTACGTATTTGGTCGTCTTTTTATTCACTTCCACCTACATGCTCGCTTGCAACCCGCGACTGTACTTTTTCACACAGCTTTTGCAAACTAGTTACTTATTCTAAAGGCAAAATATTCTACATTTACGATTGACGCCTTTATCCAGTATAACATTTAGTTACTACTGGTTACATTTCTGATGCCCAGCGATCCCGTGCCGCCTAGACAGGTCAAGTGACATGCTCATGGTCACACAGTGTCACTATCAGGACTTGAACCGACAAATGTAGGGTTTAGAGGACAAAGCCCTAACCACAATGCCCCACTGCTTGCACATCTGCAACGTGCATATTATTTGACATGATATGATCGTGTCCATTCTTTGAAAAGCTAAATGTTCCATATTTAGGACCAGTATATGTGAGTTACATCATATTGGGCCACCTTACCTTTCACAGTTTTGTGACAAGGCATATGTGTTTTTTAAGATGCAGCCGATTTTTGCCCTGCCAGGTACGAGTACCTGCGTATTTCCACTCCAATATCTGATAAATAGGATTTACTATGCTATCATGGGCACTGTAAAGTGTTAAATCACGTTCAGCCACCTTAATTTTCACAGTTTTGTGACAAGACAGATTCCTTTGTTAAATTAAAGTTGTGTTTAACATTTTTGACCTGTGCAGAACCAAAACGTGGAATATTTATTTTTTCAAATAATTGATCAGTTTGTAATGATTCTGATTAATGTACATGCTGTAGAATATTTTGCCATGCTGTTAGAATAAGAAGCTGGTGTGCAAAAGCAGTATGAATAAGTAGCTGACTGCAAGCATATACTGGATGTAGCTAGGATTGAATAAAAAGCCAGCAGAATGTGCACCTCACGTCAGCCCCGTGAATATTTCAGAATTACGGGAAAATACTGTTAAAAATAATAACCACCAAGGCCTTTCAGAAACAAACAGTGACATGCAAAAAGTATTCAATCACTTTAAAAGTCATCCTAATTTTCTGTATGACAAAAGATTTTTCCACGTTTATTTATTCATTCTTTTTAATGTGAACTCTTGTGCTGTAACAATACATTTCTAAATAAACCATTTTCTGTAGACAGATATTTAACTGAAGAAGAAAAACTCCAAAGTTGATGTTTGCATTAAGTATTCAAGCCCAACACATTCATACTTTGTCAAGAACCCTTTTGCTGCCATAACAGCCTTTGTTCTTTTGTAAGTAGGCCCCAGTTCTGCACACTGCTCAGGAGTGATTCTGCCCCTTTCTTCTTGGCAGGATTTCTAGAGACCCTCTATGTCGGTGAGATGGCACCTCTGAACAGCAGTTTTCAAACAATGCCACAGATTCTCAACAGGGTTAAGCTTAGGGCTTTGACTTGGCCACTCCAAAACATTCAACTTTCTGTTTTTGAGCTATCCCAGTGTCACATTGTCCTAATGCTTAAGGTCATTATCATGTTGAAAGATAAATCTTCTCCTGAGCTTTCATAGCAGACTGGAACAAGTTCTCTTGCAAAATTGTGCAGTATATGTGTCCATCCATTGTCCCTTCAACTCTGACAAGATTCTCAGACCCAGCACATGAAAAACATCCCCATAGCATGAGACTGCCACCACCATATTCCACTGTAGGAATGTTGTTTCTTGAGGCCTGGGCAATGTTAGTGTTACACTTCACATACCTCTTACGTCTGTCCAAAAACTTCTATTTTGGTCTCATATGACCATAAAACCTTCTCCCACATTTTAACTGGGTCTTTCTCATGCTTTGTGGCAAACACCATACATTGTTTTATGTGGACCTTCTTAAGGAATGGCTTCTTTCATGCTACCCTCCCATAGAAGCCTGTTTTATGGAGAACTCTTGAAATTGTGGACCCCAGCACCTTTACTCCAGCTAAAGATCATCACAGACGTCTGAGAGAGACAGTTGGATTTCTAGTCGCCTCTCTCACCAGTTGATGTCTCACTCTGATGTTGAGTTTTGAGGGACAGCCTGTTCTAGTCAGAGTCTGTGTACTTTGATGAACCTTCCACTTTATGGTGATGAATGCAACAGTGCGCAATGGGACATTCAAACTCTTTTGATATTTTTATAGTCATTCCCAGTCTTGTGCATTTCAATAACTTTGTTTCTCACATCAGTAGAATGCTCCTTTGTTTTCATTTTTGCAGTGACTGTCCACCAAAGATTACGGCCCTTACAAAGGGGGCTGTTTATATCCAGAGAGACAGAAAGGACTCACAAGTAGCACCTCATCATGTTTAATTATGACTGTTAAACGACTGTCACCTTTGTAATTAATTTGTCATTGGTGTAATGATGGAGCTTCCAAAGCACAGAGGTTTAAATACCTATGCAAACATTAACTTTGGAGTTTTTCTTCTTCAGTTAAACGTCTACAGAAAATGGTTTATTTTGTCTTTGGAAATGTTTTGTCACAGCATAAGAAAAATACTGAATGAATAAATGTGTATAAATCTTTTGTCTTGCAGAAAATTATGACTTTCAATGGGATTGAATACTTTTGTATGCCACTTAATGTTTGTGAAAGGGCTTGGTGATGATTAACGTTTAACATCTGAAATGATCACGGGACTTAAGTTAGGTACACATTCAGGTGGCTTTTTATTCACTCCTAGCTACACATATGCTTGTAGTCAGCTACTTATTCACAAACCAGCTTCTTCTTCAATGTTAAGTGCATGGTAAAATATTATACAGCGTGTACATTAATCTGCAAACTGATACATTATTTGAAAGAATAAATATCCCAGATTTAGCTCTTGAACGGGTTGAAAATGTTACACTCAACTTTAACAAAGGAATCTGTCCTGGACAAGATTATATTATGTCAAATAATATACACATTGCAGATGTGCAAGCAGTGGGGCATTGTGGTAAGGGCTTTACCCTCTAAATCCTACATTTCTCGGTTCAAGTCCTGATAGTGACACTGTGTGACCATAAGCATGTCACTTCACCTGAATAGGCGGCACGGTGCGGGATCGCTGGGCATAAGAAATGTAACCAGTAGTAACTAAATGTTATACTGGATAAAGGCGTCAGTCGTAAATGTAGAATATTTTGCCTTTAGAATAAGTAACTAGCTTGCAAAAGCTGTGTGAAAAAGTACAGTCGCGGGTTGCAAGCGAGCATGTAGCTGGAAGCGAATAAAAAGACGACCAAATACGTACTTAACTTCAGCTTTGTGTTCATTACACACTCAATGGCAGATTCTATTAAATAGTAATAATTACCACCAAGTCCTTTCCCAAACCTATTGTGTGGAAAAAAATACTGCACTGTTTAAAGTAAACCCAGATCTGTCTCCTGTCAGCTTCTCTACATGCTCCATGACACTACCGGCCCCTGAGTTCCTGTTTCTTGCCCCGCCCATTTTCACTGAAGATCACGTGAACAACCAATATAGTTCGTACGCAGAACCGATATAGTTCATACACAGAGTTGCAATAGTGTTCGTTCGCAAACCAGTATGTTTCGTACGAGAAACCGACATGGAACACACATACAACCAATAGAGTTCAAGCGCAAAACCGATATGTTACCCACATGAAACCAGTATAAGACGTGCATGAAACCAATATAGTGTATACACAAATCCATCGTTAGACCGGCACAGAACGCAAGCCAATATAGTTCATACGCAAACCGATAACATGCAACCGAAAACCAATGCAGTTCACTCACAAACCAATAACAAACGTACTGGAACCACTGATATACACACGTGAATCAATATAGTTCATATGCAAACCAGTGCTATGCATATACAAACGGATATAGTTCACGCACAAACCGATAATATACGGACACGAACCAATATAGTTCATATGAATGAAACCAGTATTATACGCACGCAAACCAATTAAGTATGCACGCAAACCGATAGTAAATATTCATAAACCAATAGTGTTGATACGTAAACCAATAGATTACACACAGAAATATATGATTTATGGCCTGTTTGGCCCCTCATATTTACCCACAAAGTCAGTAATAGAAATGATTAAATTCACTCTGACACATAAATCTATTCTCTTTTGGACAAGATTGCTACTTGCAACAAATGGGGACTGCAATGGGCTGTCGGTTTGCACCTCACTATGCAAACCTATTTATAGCAAAATTGGAGGAAGATTTCATGTCAATGTGCATCGTAAAACCAATGTTGTATCTCCGTTACATAGATGACATCTTCATAATCTGGACTGCTAGTGAGAAGGACCTCCTCCATTTTCATAATGAATATAATTCTTTTCACCCCAACATAAAGCTGAAGCTGAATTATTCAAAAACAGAAGTCAGCTTCCTTGACACCACCTTTCAACTGAAAGACAACACCCTTGTAACTTCTGTTTTTCACAAACTGACAGACAGACGGACCTACCTGAAAAGTGATAGCTTCCACCCGAAACATATAAGGCGCTCCATTATTTTCAGCCAAGCAATATAGTACAATCGTATTTGCTCAGACACGACAGACCGGGATAAACAACTGCAGGAGCTCAGACATGGGGGGTATTTTTCGTACGTGGATTAGTCGTTTAGCCGGATGTAATTGTTGACGATTTGGCATGATCCTGGATCTGTCGGTTTTTCGAAACTCTTGCTGGAAGTGTTGTCATAACAACACATCCTAATCCTCAAACCTGCTTGGAGCAGGTTTGTTCTACGTAAACAAGGATAAGTTTACACACGTAAACGTATGTAAACACAGGGAACTCCAGTTTTTGTATGACATCTCGCCTGAAGAAGGGGCCTGAGTTGCCTCGAAAGCTTGCATATTGTAATCTTTTTAGTTAGCCAATAAAAGGTGTCATTTTGCTTGGCTTTTCTCTACATTCATAATGGCTAACATGGTACAACACCCTAGTACTACAAAAATCTCAAGTAAACTTTTTTCACATTGTCATTATGGGGTGTTGTGTGTAGAATTCTAAGGAAAAAAATGAATTTATTCCATTTTGGAATAAGGCTGTAACATTACAAAATGTGGAAAAAGTGATGCGCTGAGAATACTTTCCAGATGCACTCTATCTATCTATCTATCTATCTATCTATCTATCTATCTATCTATCTATCTATCTATCTATCTATCTATCTATCTATCTATCTATCTATCTATCTATCTGCATTGATTTTTATCGGACTGTGATTGGTCTTTTTAGTGGTCCTAAAGTCCAGAATAACTTCTTTGGTCTTTTTGGTATTTAAGACCAGGTTGTTGGTGTTGCACCAGGCTGTCAGATTCTGAACCTCTTCCCTATATGCAGCTTCATTGTTGTCTGTTACAAGCCCAATGACAGTCGTATCATCTGCCAATTTAACAATAATGTTTGATTGGTGGATGGGTTGACAGTCATGGGTGAAGAGTGCGTAAAGAAGGGGACTTAGTACACATCCTTGTGGCATACCAGTGCTCAGGGTAAGGGTGGAGGATGTGTGTTTGCCCATCCTGACAGACTGGGGGCGGTTGGTGAGAAAATCCAGTAACCAGTTGCATATGGATGGAGCAAGCCCTAGTGCATAGAGTTTTTGGATCATATGGTTAGGTATGATGGTATTAAATGCAGAGCTGTAGTCAATGAAGAGCATCCTAACATAGGTGTTGGGCTTTTCCAGGTGTGAGAGGGCAGCATGGCGTCCTCTGTTGATGTGTTTGACCAATTGGCAAACTGGTGTTGGTCTAAATCAGCTGGGATGGAGGCTTTGATGTGGGTGATTACCAGTCGTTCAAAGCACTTTGCGATGACAGGGGTGAGAGTGACTGGTCGATAGTCATTAAGACAGGTTATCCTCGGTTTTTGGGAACAGGTACAATGGCTGTGGATTTCAGGCACAAAGGGACTACACCTGAGCAGCAGCGTAGCTAGAGTTTTCAGGCTGGTTATTGTCCTTGTCAAATCGTGCAAAGAAACTGTTAAGCTCCTTTGCTAGGTTGGCATTGTTATTGGCCAGAGTGTATTGAACGTCATTTTTCTTTTTGTAATCCCGTGATTAATCGGATGCCTTGCCATATCCGCTGTGAGTTTGAGTTACTGTCAAAGTCCTCCTCAATCCGTTGTTTGTACATTAGTTTAGCAGACTTGATGCCCTTCTTGAAGTTAGCTCTGGCAGCTCAATAGGCTGAGGTGTCTCTTAATTTAAAGGCTTTGTCCCTTTCCCTGAGCAGCTGTTTGACTTCACTATTCATCCATGGTTTCTCATTTGGCTCGACCTAAATGTTTTGCTGACAGTGACATTGTCCACACAGTAATTAATATATGACGGCACAGATGATGTATATGTCTCTAAGTCTGTCTGATGAAAAAATATATTCCAGTCTGTTTGTTCAAAGCAGTCCTGAAGTTGGCAAATGGCAGCTTCAGGCCAAACTGTAACAGTCTTGCTAATTGGATTAGTACTGTTGATTAGGGCTTTGTGCGCTGGAACAAGAAACAAAGAGAGATGATCAGTCTTTCCAAGGTGGGGGCATGGAATGACCTTATAGGCATCTTTTATGTTTGTATAGACATGGTCTAAGGTGTTTTCCCCTCTGGTTTTACAATGTACATGCTGATAAAATCTGGGGAATACATCCTTAAGATTCGCTTGATTAAAATCCCCAGCAATAATAAAAACTGCATCAGGGTGCGAGTTCTGTTGTTTACTGATAATGTCAAATAATTTTTCAAGCGCTGACTTAACATTAGCGTGAGGAGGTAGGTATACTGCCATAACAATAACGACGGTATATTCTCTCAGTAGGTAAAACGGTCAGCATCTTAGCATAAGATATTCCACGTCCGGACAACAAAACTTGTTGATTGTAGTTATATTAATGCACCAAGCATTATTAGTATAGACACACAGTCCTCCACCTGTTTTCTTACCAGAATCGAGGGTTCGATTGGCTCGATGGAGCGTGCAACCTGCAAGTTCAACTGCTGTGCTGCTGCTACGGTATGGTGGGATCCAGCCACATCTCCGAAAAAATCAAAAGGCAACAGTCCCTTGTAGTTTTATGTGTGGAAATATCCAGTCGGAGCTCATTAATTTTATTTGCGAGTGATCTAGTATTTGCAAGAAGAACGCTAGGAAGAGAGGTTTTATGCGGAGCAGCCTTTAGCCTAGATAGTAATCCTGCTCGCTTGCCTCTTTTTTGCTTCCTGTCACTGCGCCGTCTGCGTCGTCGTCTTCCAAGTGTAGGAGTCAACGTAAGTCCTGGTGATCTAAGAATCTCCTGTGGTATTGCTTCTGTATTATAATAATTATCTTTGCTATTAGAGCCGATCTGTAGAAGCTTTTGACGACTGTAGTGGATGCTCGCTTCCGTGTGTAAAACGATGAAAGTCAATATTAAGAACAATAACAGTAGAAAAGAGTACCTATTCAGGGAGCACAAAGCCGCAGCGTCTGTGCGCACCACCATTGTCCCATGTCTTTGAGATGCCAAGGGACGTTGTATTCTCCCACTTGTTTTTTTCTTTCTTCTTGCAGAGGCAAAATTGGGGACATGGACATGGATGACATGCATCTGCACTATGTTGACCCCCTTGCGGGACTGGACGCTGCGACTGATAGGTCTCCTCTGACGGGGCAGATATGCAGATGCCACACAGGCTGGATGAGCATTCTGACCAGGAGAAGGAGCAAACCTAGAAGGAAGGACCGTAAATGATGGACGGACAGCCCATGAGAGGGTGCTGTAGGGTGACAAGCTCCCTATTATGGACTTCCATGCGACCCGAAGTGCTTTCATTAGCAGTCACACTGGCACCGGAAGTACTCCCCAGTCTGTAATAAAAGGGACCGCACTCCCTTATCTAGTCAGAGCTGGAAGGTAGTGGAGAAATGCTTGAGTGGAAGAGGGTAGTGCAGTAGGGAGAAAGGAGGTATTGTGAGAGGAAGACCTGTGTTTGTGCTTGTGTTACATTATGGAGATATTTATAATAAAAACCTTCCATTATATGAACCCGGGACTGTTCAAGTGTGTTCATGTTGGGATTTGGGGCTCGCTAACTCACTGGGTTTATCAGAGTCTATAAATTCTGACCACGTAGTACTGATAGGGGATTTTAATGAACACATTGATGTTAAATTCAGTAGGATTTTGTCAGATTGTCAAAAGTCCAACTCATAATCATAACCACACATTAGATTTAATTATAACTTACAAAGCTGAAATACAAATTTTAAATATTACTCCATTAAATGAAGTTATTTACGATCACTACTGAATTACGTTAGATTTGGTTCTGCCCTTACCAATTCACTCACAGATTTAAACAAAGACAGTGCGACATCTAGACTGTAATTCTGCTTCAAATGTATAGATACTTTGAGTAAGTCAAGTGTAATTGTGGAAAACCATTTAGGTCAGTTAACATTGAATGTAAACATGGAAAACAATTTAGATCAGTTAACATCACATTATAATATGACCTTGAGAGATACTCTGGACGCAGTGGCTCCCCTTAAAACAAAAGTAATCAAAGCCCATAGAAACTCTCCCTGGTTTAATGAAAACAATCAAGCTCTTAAATTAGAGTGTCGAAAACTGGACCACAGATGAAGAACAACAAAGCTGCATGTCTTTCAAATTGCATGGACAGAGAGGGTTAAAAAATATTTAAAGAAGCTCTCTTTAAAGCTTGCTCAGACTACTATTCTAAAATAATAGCAATAATAAAAATCTTTGGGTACTGTTTAGAACAGTGACTAAATTAACAAGTGGGAATTCAGATCTACAGTGCAAAATATTAAAAGACATTAGCAGTGCAAACTTTATAAACTTCTGTAATGAGAAAATTTTAAATATAAGATCCCAGATCTCAGCATCACAGTGCTAACCACATACTAGCTTGGCAGATCCTGTCTCACATTGCATTCAACACTTTACAATTTTTAACTCTGTAACTGAGGAGGAAGTCTAAAAGTTCTAAAATGAAACCTACTACTTGTTCCCTATAGAACCAGTGCCAACAAAACTAGTAAAAAGTGCAATGGATGTTCTTGCAGTACC